>NW_012102221.1:1747932-1810734 GCF_000951045.1 Mandrillus leucophaeus | reverse complement strand
CCACATGCAGACGGGAATTGAAACAATGAGTGTGAAACTGATTTCCTATGGGGAGCAAGTGGAATGAGGAACGCGAAAGTCTGAAACAGAGCTGAGAAGAAGGCATTCCTCAACGAGCGGGCAGAAAAAGGCTGAGAAGGGGTGAATCAGAGAACAAAGCCGGGAGAGCACCATCAGAGAAAAAAGTGTGCTTTCAAAACAAAGAATCAAATGATACAGCACAGTCAATGAATGTAAGACTTGGATTAGGATGTTTCAAGGCCATGCTGGCCTCTGGCACAGGGCATGCCGGGTTCTAAGGCGCAACAGCCCAGGCTGGCCAGAGGCACTGGGTTTGGGAGCCACTGAGCAGAGGTCGCCTGCGGTGGGGCGGCAGGGGAGTGCAGCGGGGAGCCACTGTCCACAGCCTTGATGGCCAGGAAAGGTTTCTACGGATTTGTTAAACACTGTACATATTCTCAAGTCTGGGGACTTTTTAAATTTTTTTTTTTTGCAGTAGGCTTTTTTGTTTTTTTAAACTCTGAATTTTAACAACCTAACTATCTAAGAGATTTAAGAACTGCATTTTTTCCAGGCTTATGAAATGCAAAATGTTAACCCTCCCACTTTGCTAATGAGAGAATACAATTACTGTCTAACCAAAATAATTTAATGGCTAAGTGAGATAATTTAAAGAATCTGGAAGTGTCATGAATGCAAATAAATGATTTTCTGCAGTGTTTATCTGCCCCTCCCAGCTGAAGTCACTGAGTATGCCAGCAGCTGCAGATCCCACTGAGCAGCGCTGACCGGATGGGCGGAAGCCCGGGCCACCTGCTGGCCTGAGATGCAAGGTTCCCTCTGGCTGCAGGTGAGCCTTGGGCACAGGGAGTCAGCCTCCTGCAGGTGGGACCTGGGTCTCTCTGATACCCACAGCCCTTAGTGTCTGTCTTCAGCACGTTTTGCTCTCTTTTGCCACCTAGACTCCAAGATCCCTTGCCACCTGCGCTCCTGCCGCCATTCTCTGCCGTCTGATGAGCACTGTATGGGCCCTGACACTGACCTGAACTGGACCTGGGTGAAGTCCAAGTCGCCCTGTCCCCCTGGGACAGCTCTGTGGAGTCTCCCCCATTTCTCTCCGAGCTGCCTTCACCTCCCCCTTTCTCCGCTCAGCCTCCTGGCCCCCATTCATTAAAGTTCGTGATTTTCAATCACAGAGAAATGGCTACTTTACCAGAAAAAGCAGTGTTTGTTGAGGTATTTTTCCAGAGACCAAAATGGAAGTTAAACGGAAGGAACAAAGTATCACATTCCACCTAAGCCAGCGGGTAACTTTACTTGAAAAACTGCCCGAATGTGCCCGTTTTGTCGTTGAGTGAACACAGGAGGGGATGTGAGCATTTTTCAGCAGAGATGTGCTGCTTTGCAGTGAACAGGCAATCTGGATGCATGTGAAATTCTTGCTGGAGGGTTAAGAGTCCAAACGTGTTTTAAGAACCAGCTATGCAAAATCTCAGATATAACTGATAGACTGTTGTAATCTGGTTGGCAAATTGTCCTGCCTGTACCACATTTTTTCTTTCCCTAAAACACAATTTAGCTTTTCTACTTGTTGAAAACACAGATTTGGCAAATAAAAGAGAGACAAATTTTATTGATCTTTTTAATTTTTTTTCCTGAGGAGTCCTGCTCTGTGGCCCAGGTTGGAGTACCGTGGCACGATCTCCGCTGCCGTGGCACGATCTCCGCTCACAGCAACCTCCGCCTCTGGCATTCAAGTGATTCTCTTGCCTCAGCCTCCGGAGTAGCTGGGATTACAGGTGTGTGCCACCATACCCGGCCTTATCAAGCAGTTTCTTACATATGAGATTAGAGATATCAAGGGGGAGTGTCTTATGGTAAAAAAGCTCTATACATTTTAAAAAACATGATTCCACTGGTATGCATTTTTCCAATAAAACTGCAAAATTGATCCTATCCTAGGTAAAATCTTATCCTTCTTCACACCTCTCCCATCCTTAAAAATCTCTAAGTTAATTGGCCTTGGGAACATTTTTGGTTTTAATATTTACATTAGGATTTTGATTTTTAAAAAATAATTATTGATCATTTCCAGTTTGAAAATGTCAAAACAATTTTTTGAACAGTAACAAATTTTAAGAAGCCTTTTTTCCCCTAAGGAAAGCCAGTTTATATAGAACTACTGTTATGCCAATATTTTAAGGTGCCAGGTATATTTTCTGCTCTGATGAAATATTTAGGTAATTTCTAGCCAGACAAGATCAATAGAACAGGGCTGTACACTTTGTCGATATTTTGAGATTCTTTTTATTCCCACACCACAAATGGACAGAGGCAGCTTTCCTCTTAAGAAGCGAGTATGTAACCACTAAGAATAGCTTATAGAATGTGAAATCGCCAAAAAGATATCTTGAGCATGGGAAAAAGAGAGCCCTGCGATTTCCTTTCTGTGATAAGAAAATTTCAAAGCACATTAGGGACTGGAATCTATCAGACTTCCATTCCGTCCCCAGAGGCACTTATTTTGGGAACGCTTACAGATGATAAAAACATGTTTGTACACTAACTACTCACTCTACAGGCTCAATATGTAGTCTACAGACTGTGTTGGTGGCTGCAAAGGCCTCATTTTCCTCGCAGCAAAACCAAGGCTCAATTGATGGAGAAATCAGATTAGGAACCTCATTAGCCTTTGAAATGCGTGACTGTGGGGTGAGGCCGGACTGAGGAGCTTCAGGGAGGCCAGCGAAAAAACCACCAGCTGCAGGAAGCATTGTTGGTCGAGGGGAGCACGTCTTGTGGGGGCTGGAGTATTTGGAAAGATCTCGGAAGATACGCTTTCCTTTTCCTGTCGCCAATGAGATGCCTGGAATTGCTCGTTCTGTGTATCTTAGAATGGGAAATGTCCAGCTTACAGATTATTTTGAGGTTAATGGCTCTGAGGAGATGTTTGGCTGTTGCTGCATTTTTGTAGCCTTCCTCTACCAAACTGACATCGCCCTTTCCTACACAGTGGGCGAGATCCTATTGTGTCTAGAGATAGAGACAGGTCAGGGCTGTCTGTGGCTGGGAGTGATGGCAATCTCCAAACGGAGGGGGTTTCTCTCGCTCCCTGTCATCCCATCTCAGGCCACAGGTTGGCAGCGGAGCCCAGGGTTAAGTGGGAAGCCATGGGTGGGCAGACATTAGCTGTGCCTTCTTCTGCCTCAGGGGTCTCCAGCAGGATTTTCATCATTATATTCACTTCCCTTTCGTACCCTACCACCTCCAGACTGGACCTGTGATGGGAGCTGAGGCTCCTTCTGGGTCTCAGTGTGGGATACGGAAAGTGTCTGAAGCAGTGCTGCGTCGGGTGCTGGGATGACAGCATCAGACACCCAGTGAGTCCTAGCAGTGGAAGACCAACCACCTGCCCTGCTAATCAACAACTGGAAACACCATTCCAAGTGGTTTGGAGAGAGCGCTGGCTGAGGATTACTGTCTTTTTAAATGCAAATGTTGTGTTAGTTTGTTTTCAGTCCCCTGTAGTTGTAGCCTTCTGAAATAAGAGGATAGCTTGTTCAATTATTATGGCTCTAAGGAGAATAGTTGTAGGAGGGAAAGAATTCCCTGCTGATGCCCCTTGGCTTACATGTATTAATGCTAACTAAAGGGCATACATAATTGCAAATGCAGTTATGTACTGCTTAGCAGGAATACTCTGAGAAATGTATCATTAGGTGATTTTGTCATGCAAACGTCATAGAGTGCACTTACACACACCTAGATGGCATAGGCTATTACACACGGAGGCCACATGGTACAGCCTGTAGATCCTGGGCCACAAACCTGTACAGCGTTGTTGCTGTACTGAATACTGTAACGCTATGGTATTCGTGTATCTAAATCTATCTAAACATAGAAAAGGTACAGTAAAAATCAGTATTGTCATCTTATGGGACCACCATCCTATGGCGATCCATTGCTGACCAAAATGTCGTTATGTGGCACGTGACTGTATAACGCTGTTTCACCTGCAACAGCCGTGTGATTTTAGGGCTCATAGCTGTGCAAACAGCAGGTCAGCAATTGGCTGTATGTGCTTGGGCAGTCACTTAGCGTCTCTGAGCCACTGTGTCCCCACCTGTAAATATAGGAGAAGCTCACCATTCAAGGGTTATATTAGAAACCAAACAATGTGCTATTATATTTACCATGTAGCAGGTATGCAAGGAGTATGCACAATTAATTATTATTAATTAAATTTCAGGTGCTCCTGTAATTTACTCCTGTTAATCATTACTAAGGTGGCTTTTGTTGCCCTAGTTCCCAATCTTTTTAAAAATTGATTGCTAATATTTGTACACATTTACATGGGACATGTGATTTTTTATACATGCATAGAATTTGTAATGATCAGGGTGTTTAGGATAACCATCTCCCTGAGTATTTATCATTTCTTTGTGTTGAGGATATTTCGTATCTTCTCTTCTAGCTATTTTGAAATATACAATAAATTATTGTTAACGCTGGTCACCCTACTGTGTTATTGGATGATAAAATGTATTTCTTCTCTCTAACTGTATGTTTGTACCCCTTAACCAGCCTCCCTTCATCCCTCCTGCCACTCCCTTTCCCTGCTTCTGGTGTCATTCTACTCTCCATCTCCATGAGATCGTCTTGTTTTGCTCCCACATATCAATAAAAACATGTGGTATTTGTGTTTCTGTGCTTGGCCTATTTCTCTGAACATAATGACCTCCAGTGCCACCCATGTCGCTGAAAATGACAGGATTTCATTCTTTATTATGGCTGAATAATATTTCATTGTGTATGTATACTCTATTTTCTTTATCCACTTGTTCGTTGATGGACACGTAGGTTGATGCCACATCTTTGCTATTGTGAATAGTGCTGCAACAAGCACAGGGGTGCAGGTATCCCTTTCTTACACTGATTTCCTTTCCTTTGGATAAATTACCCACCAATGAAATTGCTATATTGTATCGTAGTTTTACTTTTAGTTTTTTTGAGAAATCTCTATACTATTTTAGATACTGACTGTACTAATTTACAATCCCATCAACAGCATCCTTGCCAGTATCTATTTTTTGGCTTCCTGTTAGTATCCAATCTCACTGAGGCAAGACAATCTCTTATTGCAGCTTTGATTTGCATTTCCCTGGTGAACAGTGATTCTGAGCATTTTTTCATGTACCTGTTTGTCGTTTGTATGTCTTTTTTAAAGAAATGTCTGTTTTGATCCTTTGCCTATTTTTAGTGGGATTATTTGTTGTTGTTTTGCTGTTGCGTTGAGTTTCTTGTATATTTTGGATATCAGACCTTTGTCAGACGAATAGTTTGTATATATTTTCTTCCATTCAGGAGGCTGTGTCTTCACTCTTGATTGTTTCCTTTGCTGTGCAGAAGCTTTTTAGTATTTACATAGTTCCGTTTGTCTATTTGTTGTTTCCTGTACTTTTAAGGTCTTAGCCATAAAATCTTGGTCCTTGAGTGTTTCTCCTGTGTTTTCTTCTAGTAGTTTCATCCTGTTGGGTCTTAGATTTAAGTTTTTAGTTCATTTTGAGTTGATTTTTGCATATGGTGAGAGACAGGGGTCCAGTTTCATTCTTCTGCATAGGGACATCCAGTTTTTCCAGCACCATTTGTTGGACAGAATGTCCTTTCCCCAGTGTATATTCTTGATGCCTTTTTCAAAAGTCAGTTGGCTGCAAATTGATGGATTTAGTTCTGGGTTCTCTATTCTGTTCCACTGGTCTATGTGTCTTTTTATACCAATACCATGCTGTTTTGTTTGCTGTAGCCTTATAGCATATTTTGAAGCCAGGTAGTGTGATGCTTCCAGCTTTGTTCTTTTTGCTCAGAATTGCTTTGGCTGTCTGGGCTCCTTTTTGATTCCAAACAAATTTTAAGACTTTTTTTCTATTACTGTGAAAAATGTCATTCCAGTCTGCTTATATCCTCTCTTAGGCTACTTCGTAGATGCCTGAATTTGAATCTCAAAGCTTGTGGTTTTTAAGTTTTTTATGTCGAAGAATCACCTGGATTGTGTATTAAAATGCGTATTTCCTGGCACTACCTAGAGCGGTTCTAACTCTAGGTTTTTGGTGAGGCCCAGAACTACATTGCTAAGAAGCACCCCAGGTATTTTTGATCCAGACAGGCTGATCAGAACTTGAAAAATAAGAACCAACATATGAAATTCCCTATATACACATAAGCCTTTGGCTTCTCATTATTCTGCCACTTACCTGTCATTGATTGTGCAGCCAACTATGTGCAACATATTGTTCTAGGATTTTTACATACAGTATTTTTTTTTTGTCTTCATAATAGTCTTATATTATAATGATTAGTGTCCTGGTTTTACATCGAGGAAACTGAAACTGGAATGTCCCAGAAACTCCTTCACTCACATCTGGCCTGACCTGAGATGGCCGAAAATCTGAGGGCTGGCTAGCATTGCTCATTCTTTGGTACCAAAATACCTCATCGAATGCGGCACCCAGTAAATTCTTATTTACTGGGTTATGAAATTCTAGCCCATGAAATTGCCTTTCTACCTGGTTTGTGTGTTTTCAAAATCCTTAAAAGGCTCGCATGCATCCTGTCTCCTCTGAAAAAGGCGTAATTCCAATCTGTCATATAGGATTTTTGTGTGGGTTTATAATAATGGGTTTAATGGCTAAAAAGCATAATGCAATGTTCATACAAATAATGAAGTTGGTATATCAAAATAAAAGTGGAGAGATGCTCAAAGGCTGAGTTAGTGAGAGAAGACAAACACAAAAATCTTTGAGTGTGTTCAAGTACAGCTATGTAGTCACTGGGGGTTTTCCTGGATGCGAAACAGCTGTGACTGCCTCATTTAGCAGGTGCTGGACTTCAGCCGGTATCTACAGTGGTAGCAAATTTAGGTCACTGGGAAAGGCAGTTCTTGCTGTTCCTGTCACTTTCTAGCTGTCTGAAAAATGATACAGTGTTGTTAGGATCATAGAAGGATATGGAGAACCCCCAAAATCCAAGGGGCATTGGCCAATAAAAAGACAAATGTGAGATTTGTCCTCTTTGCCACTAACTTACCAGAAAGAATCCTGCTCACATTGATCATCACTCAGAGTCAGTGCCTCGGTGCCCGGCAGGAGTCTGTGAAATTGTGTGGTGATTCGGCTGTGACCCTGAGGGACAAGTGTCCACTTTTGAAAACCACCAGTCACTCAGCAGCCCTAATGACGAAGCCAGTCAGCCACTGCATGTTCAGCAATGGAGCCGATTGCAGGAAGACCTCTCTGGGAGAAGGAGAATAGGACCAGCCCAACTTCCCTTTAGAAATAAAATTCAGCTCAATCAAAAACATTCATATTGCATTTTTATTATGTTCACCACAATGAACTGGGGATTGCGGGGGAGACAGAGAAGGAAAGCATGGCCCTAGCTTCAAAGAGCTTGTAATCAGATGTGTTTTTCACTTGAAAAGGGAAGACAGGCAGGAAGAAGCCATGTCTGCTCTCAAGCCTTCACCCTACCTTGCTTGCAAAATTATAATTTACAAACTTAACATTAGTGATTTTCAGAAAAAGATAGGCAGCAGAAACACAGGAACCGGCACTTCCTCAGGTGTATTTTGCCGATGAAAGAGAGAAAAGATGTAGACAAGAAATCCTATCTTAAAATGGAGAGCTGGGGAAAAGTCGGGCCTGACCTATCAAAGAGACAACTAAAAGTGCTGCTTGTTTCTGTGTGTTTGACGCTGCAGTCAGTGAACTGGGCCAATGTCAGCCCACAGAAATTGGAACAGCCCGAGTATATCTGGAAGCAAATACTCTACAGATGGAGAGGGAAGTGGGAGGTTAGCTCAGACCACTTGATTTTAATTAAACAGCTTTCAGTTTTGTGAACTTGGAAAGGAAAAGGCCAGCAGAACTGATAAAGTCCACATGACATCGATTCTGTTTCTTTAACACCCAGATAAATAACAAGTGAAGTCCACTGTCGCCAAACATGGGACCTATGTTGCAATTCCCTTTCCTAAGGAGGGTCATTTTTTGATTGCTGGGGATGAGTATGAATATTTGAGAGGCATCACATCATAGAAGGAGGCCTTAATAATTATGGGCATGTGCGTGAAGAACGGCAGATGCAGCAGTGATTATTTCCTGTTTAGAGATGTTTGACAGGGCACCTTCAAGGGAGGGAACAAGGTTCCATGGTTAGAACAGATGGATGGAAGAGCAGCTCAGCCCTGCTTCTACAGTGGACTCCGGCACTGGTTCCATGGTTAGAACAGATGGACGGAAGAGCAGCTCAGCCCTGCTTCTACAGTGGACTCCGGCACTGGTTCCATGGTTAGAACAGATGGACGGAAGAGCATCTCAGCCCTGCTTCTACAGTGGACTCCAGCACTCTTGGGTAACATTTAGGATGCAGCTATCATTTGGTGAGGCCAAATGCAGGAACATGCCAGGGCCCAGGTGTACACAGTGTTGGGGTGAACTAGTTCGTTGCTTAGAACTAAAGCTGACTCAGGTTCTGTTTCTGCAGAAGGCTATACAAGACCAGAAGGGAGAAGGGAGAAGGAGAGGCAGTCTATAATTGCCTCTACCATCTTCACTCCCACCCCTAACCTTACTCATGCCAACTTTCTCCCCCCACAGCCTGTACTTTTCTTATTCAGAATTCATTAGCCAGAAAATATAGTAGCAGCCATAACTGACATGATCATACTGACATATAATGTCTAGGTCAATTCTCAACCAAGTGTGATTTTACTTCCCAGGGGACATTTAATGATAGAGATAATTGGGGTTGTTACAACTGAGGAGAGAATGCTACTGGCGTGTAGTGGGAGAGGCCAGCCATGCAGCTAAATATCCTACATGGCACAAGACGGCCCCCAACATCTAAGAATTGTTGGGCCTACAATGTCAATAGCGTCATGGTTAAGAAACCCTGGTCTAAGGCCGGACGTGGTGGCTCATGCCTGTAATCCCAGCACTTTGGGAGGCCGAGGTGGGCGGATCACCTGAGGTCAAGAGTTTGAGACCAGCCTGACCAACATGGAGCAAACCCGTCTCTACTAAATATACAAAATTAGCCGAGCATGGTGGCACGTGACTGTAATCCCAGCTACTCAGGAGTCTGAGGCAGGAGAATCGCTTGGACCCTGGAGGCGGAGGTTGTGGTGAGCCGAGATTGCGCCACTGCACTCCAGCCAGGGCAACAAGAGCAAAACTCCGTGTAGAAAAACAAAAACAAAAACAGAATCCCTGATCTAAGTTAAGATCTGATTTTTGCTGAGAAAAACTGGAAAGGTTGAATGGAGTTGGATCAAGTTGTGATGGTGGATCTGATTTTATAAAGTTGATTTTAGACTTTATTTCATTGGCCATTAAATATTAGCCGGCAGTTTTAGTGATGTTTTTGTCATCAGTGCTCTTCTAACAGCCCTGACGATGAATTTCTTTTTTATAACATGTTGCAGATCACACTGGAGAATCACATCCTCGTTCTGTCAGTTGTTGACTTTGGGCGAGAGGTGAGATTTCCTACCTACCTTCTAATCTACATTCTCTTGTTTTCCCTAAGTGGGAAGGATCTTGTTGTCTAATGATCTTTTTTGCTCCTGAGGACATTTACATACCCAGTGAGAAATAACAACATACTTTGCATGGCCATTGGTTTGATGTTCGTTCTCTTTTAATTTATTTGAATGTAATTAAGATAATCTTGTTTAGAGCTCCATTATTAACATGGCGAATACATTGGTTCAGTTGTGTGAACCAACAAAAGGTTTTGACGTGACGCCTGCAGCATGCCCTCCATCTGATTGTGTTTAGTTTCCTTCGTGATCTCTCTGGGTAACTAACTACCGCTTCTGGGGCAGGTGGCATGATGGCTTCCTTTGCTGGGCTGTGCTCCGTGACTTGAGATATGGCAGAATTCTCTAGTGCAGATGCCCAACTATTAGTTGACCTTGAATATAAAACACTCTTGATGAGAAGTTCCTGAAGTTTTTTTTTTTTTTTTGGGCCATCTTGAACATATGAATATTGAGATTTAGATAAAATAGTCAATACATTGAATTAATTTAATATTTAACAAATTTTGTTGTATCCATAATTTAAAATTCCTTTATTATCTAAGATAACACTTGAACAGTATTTTTTTCGACTTCTAACTTTGGTGAAACAATTTAGTTCAGCTCATCATGTGTGTCTCTAAATAGGAGATCTGCGTCATCACCAGAACTGCTTTTTGAGCTCTCCCTATGAAATTTTTCCCACGTCATAATCCACTGACGTTTTTGAGAAGTAGAAGTTTTTTTAATGATACATGGTGATGTCATTGGAAATTGCATCCCATGCCATAGGTGCCCATTCACACAACATTAAGAATTACTTTTTCATTCATCTTTTCACATGTCTGTTTGCAACATTCACTTTTATTTGTGAGGTTAAATATCTCTAGGAATAATGATTATAATGATTACATCTGTTTAGCAAATTCTGAAGGGTGACTTTTATAAGCAACAGTCGACTAGCAAAGACTGATGTCATTTCAGGATTTGTCTTTCATAAACCATATTTTGTTGTTCATAATAAAGTAATTAAGATGGCGTCCTTTGAGGTAAATCATTTTGTAAGATCACAAATGGAAGACAATTACTCTTTTCTGAGGTACATTTTTGTTTCAGATGAAAAACTTCCACCTTAATATTTGAACATGCAAAATATGTAATAGTATATTTTTTCTATTTTGATTCATTAGATGTTATTATGAGACTTACACTTGGCTTTACTCTGATAACTCATTTATTACCTGACTCTAACTAGGATACACTAAGACAAATCGGATATAATAGTTAAAAACTGCGTTAAGAAAAGTTTTTTTTTTTTAATTTTAAGCTCAGTTAAGTTTTGCTAAAATAATTCATTGAAAGCTACTAACTAGATTCACCCTAGTTCCTGTTCCAATATCTAAACTATAGAAAAGATTTTTATTTATTTCTTAAGTAAAAGATTCCTGAAGAATGCCCACACTGGAGAAACCACAGAGCCCGGATTCTCCCTTTGTATGAGCTCATTCTGAAACCACACATTTACTCCCAGAGAGGTAGCAATGTGTTTCTGCAATGATATGTAGGTTAAAAAAAGTTTCAGGACAACAAAAGAAATGAATAAAAAAATCAAGCCAAAACACATGGATTTCAGGTGTGCATCCAAGACAGCTTTTTGACAGATGTAAGTATTTCCTGAGCAATTTTGCTGATCTTGTGATGTGTATCTCACAGTGATTTCCATAACAAAATGCAAGTGAGTCAGGATGAAAGAGAGTTCCACCTGGACTTCAGCGTCTCCAGCGTCTACTACCTGGGTGATCTTGGACAAGTCACAATTTCTTTTCAATTTTCCTTATCTCTGAGGACGCTTCTCAGGCTGACTGCCAAAAATCTGTAGGAAAACATACTCCGTACAAAACATCTGCCTGGCACATAAACATTGGTTGAAACTGATTAGTAAAAGTATAAAACTTCACTGATGATTTAGTGATTATTACTCCTGTCTTCAATTGCCAGTAATTTATTTCTACTGTCTTGATGGTAAAGGCATGATTTTTTGTTTGTTTGTTTTTGACGGGCTGCAATAGTATTGTGTATTTATAATTTGGGGGAAATTACAAATGCTTTTACTTTCAAATTCTGGAATAATGGAGACCAGGAATTGATAGGCCATTTTAGACTTTCTCCAAGTGGAGCTGTTCCTGGTCCAGTTTTCAGTGGATTTGGGGATAAATAAGTTTCCCTCCAGGTTGTGGAGTGCTCTATTCCCTGGAACTTTTTCACATGAAGTCATCACTTGTTCTCTATTTATGTGGGCCTATGGCCACATTTGAATCAGATCAGTGTAAACTTTGACTTATGTACTGAGACTTCTGGACAAGACAGCGCACTAGCTTGGGGGCCTGACTCCCTTCCTTCAACTCAACCTGAAACGCTACATAAGCAACTGGGAGGATGACTGCTAACAGAATTAGTACAACTCTTGTGGTAACAGACGGTGTTAGGTCATTTTCTGGGAGAAAGCGAAGGCCCATACTCAAAGAGAACCAGCTGTCACCAATGAGGGGACACTGTGGGAAGCAGCTTTCTAGTTGTCCTAAGATTTTCATCCTTCGTTGCCTTGGAGGGAACATTGTTTTCCCCCATCTCTGCGGGTGGGGACACACAGCAGCCCCAGGCCTGCACATGTGGATGAGGCAGGCGACATGCGAGTGCTGGAGAGGAACCTCGGACGCCACTATTTCACATGCATGAGGCAGGTGACATGCGAGTGCTGGAGAGGAACCTCGGACGCCACCTTTTCACATGCATGAGGCAGGTGACATGCGAGTGCTGGAGAGGAGCCCCGGATGCCACCATTTCACATGGGGAGGCAAGCGACATGCGAGTGCTGGAGAGGAACCCCGGATGCCACCATTTCACATGGGGAGGCAGGCGACATGCGAGTGCTGGAGAGGAACCCCGGATGCCACCTTTTCACATGGGGAGGCTGGCTTCCTCTTTGCGGATGAATGAGATAATTACAACAGAAGCAAGCAGACCCCAGAAAGCGCAGTGCCTGGGCAGAAAAAATGGGAAGTTCACTGGGTGGCAGTGTTGGGAACTGAGGTAGAAATAGAGCATTCCAGATTTGCAATGATATAGGTTCTTTCCTTTAAGTCATTTCCATATCTCTTAAAAAGACGAGCGGGAGAGATGCTAGGTCTAAGCTTCCCTCTGTACTCCTAAAGGAATACTGCTAGCTGAGGTGCTTCATAGACCTAGCGGAATTTGAGCTCATAGGAAGAGAGAAAAAAGTCTATTTAAGGAGGAGTACTAGCCCTTTAAAAGAAAAATAGATACTGAAGTATCTTATCAGAGAGAGCTGAATTAATGGCCCAGATAAAACAAGAATTTGAAATAAATAAGATAAATATCTTCAGCGAGCAGGAAAGGATATTGCAAATATGAAGCAGGAACAATCAGTGAAGACAAATAATCAAATAAGGATGGGAATAAAACATATAATAGCACAGTGGATATAGACAAAGAATAAATCAGTAAGATAAAGAATCTGGTTGGAAAATTTTTTCCAAGTTTAAATAAAGGCATAAAAGATGGAAAATATCTAAGAACTAAAATAGAAAGTAAAAGCAGAAAGGTCAATTTTGATTTACTAGATAAAACTAAATAGAGTGTAGAATTGTTTTTATTGTTGTTGAGATATAATTGAGAATTAAAGAAAGAAAGTCAGATCAAAAGGGCAACAGACCACATTGATAAGCAAAACCTCAAATCTTGACACATTCCACTTAATTGAAAATAGCAAAGGCAAAATCCTAAAAGCATCTGAATAAGAAATCACATTTCACTGTAAATTAAGATAATTGGCATCAAATTTTTGAATGGCAACACTAGAATATTAAAGTGACATTTGAAAAATATTGAAGAAAAATAACCTTAGACCTAGAGTTTTATATAAAGATAAACTGTTATTTAAACACTAGGTTGAATAAAATTAAGGCATTTCAAGAGACACGTACAAGGCAAGGACACATAAAATCTTACAGAAAACGTTCTACAGGGGGTACTTCTCCAGAGAAAACAGATAATTCCAAAAAGAAAGTTTAAGATCAACCCAATAAGCAGTGGCAAAAAAGAAATATTGTGTGTGATTATTCATATATGTGTGTAAGAGTGTCGTCCAATGGGCCTTTCTGTTTTGATGGAGATATTCTATTTGTACTGTTCAATATGATAGACCTTAGCCATGTGTGGCTGTTAAGATGAAAAGCGTGGCGAGTGTGGCCAAGGAACTGAGTTTTAAATTTTATGTAACCTTAATACATTTAAATTTGAATAGCCATATGTGGTTAGTGACTACTGCATTGTGCAGCAGAGCCCTATAGTAATACAGATAAAACGTTCCAGATTATACCAATATCTGTTGAGGGTAAGGAACATGCAGAAATTGGAGGATTTTGACAGTATGCTCAGGTTCTTGTCTTTTGCACAGGGAAGAAATAAAAATGAGCTCTAAAAAATTAAGTGTGAAATTTAAGATATTAGCAGAAACCAACTGAAAGATAGACATTGAAATTTGGCTTTCAAACCAGAAGAAAAAAAATTGAGCTCATCAATAAAATGCAAGAAGGGAGAAAAAGTAACCAAGAAGAAAGGTTGATACATAGAAAATATACAATAGGATGATGAGAATAAATCATAATATGACAGTAATTTAAGTAAATGTAAATAGGTTAAACATGCACATCAAATCACAGAGACTCTCAGGAAATAAGATGCTATAATACATTGTCTATTAGAGATATTTGAAACAAAAGAAAATAGCTAGTTAAAAATATATGAGACATCCATTTTTATTATCAATTTTAATAACAAATTATAAGTTATTAAACTATATAAGTAAAAGATATGAATACTATACATGTGTATATATACACATACATATGAAGAAAGAGGAGATGTTGGGTGTGGTGGCTCACGCCTGTAATCCCAGCACTTTGAGAGGCCACGGTGGGCAGATCACGAGGTCAGGATATGGAGACTATCCTGGCTAACATGGTGAAATCCTGTCTCTACTAAAAAATACAAAAAATTATCCGGACATGGTGGCGGCGCCTGTAGTTCCAGCTACTCAGGAGGCTGAGGCAGGAGAATGGCGGGAACCCAGGAGGCGGAGCTTGCAGAGAGAGTGTCACTGCACTCCCTCCAGCCTGGGCGACAGAGAGAGACTTTGTCTCAAAAACAAACAAACAAACAAACAAACAAAAAACAAGAAAGAGGAAATAAAGAAAATGATCTGAAATGTGTACATCCACCTGTATGATGAAGACAGATAAATTATGAGAAAAAGGTACATAAATCAACAATTGCAGTTGGAATTTTGGACACACTTTCAAGAAGACAAAAACTGACGCAAAAGACAAAAAATAAAAGGAGGAAGGATTTAGAAGAGTTGAAAAAAATTCTCTGATTGATAATCTCAAACCCATAAATGCATATAGATTTTTACACTCTGAAACCTGGAATACACCTGCACATAGTAAATATTTATAAGTAAAGTCTCAAATTCTATGTAATCAAAAGCATAAAACATCAGAGATCAATAACAAAAAGATACTTTTAAAGAATCTGCAGGTGACCTTGAATAACACAGGGACAAATGTATGATAAAAGTATTTCATGAACAACAGAATGGCTAAAAATTGGAAAACTTAGATAAAATTGATGAATTTCTGGAGTTTTATATAATACCAAAATTGTTACAGGATTTAGCAAAAACCTTGAATGAGACAATCATCAGGGAAATAATTAAAAGGCAATCAAATACTTCTCCCCTAAAACAGCTCCAACACCAGATGCTTTTAAATGTGAGTTCTACCTAATGTTAGAGGAAAGGATAATCTCGATCTTATACAAGAGAACTCTTCCAAATGCAATTAAATATAATAATGTGTGAAAATTCATAGTAATTAAATATATTTTTCCCAAGGAATATAATGGTATTTTAATAACAGATATTCTATTAAAGTAACAATCATACTCATTGGAAAAGCTGTAATTTACTTAGTTTAGTTTACTTATGAGCCAAGTAAATAACAACAAAAATCTGGCCACATCTCCATTAAGACCTTGGAATCATCAACCCACATAATTAAAATGGAAAAGTTGTGTCATGAGGCACGACAGATACTATGAATTCACTCACTTAAAGATGGGGAAAGGAAAGAAAGATGTACCCTATTACTACAAATGCTTAACATAACATTGGAGGTATTTGTTAATGCAAGACAGCAAGAAAAAAATAAGATGCATAAGGATCAGAAGGGTTGCAAAAACAGTCTTATTTATTTACAGGTAATATGACCCTCTAAATAGAAAACCAAGCAAAATCAAAAGAAAATTTAGTCATGATAAAACTGAGGAAAGTTGTTTAATACAGGATAGACATCTAAAATCAGTAACATTGGTTTATTATATTTTCAAAGTTGAAAATACAGTATTTTATATTTTATATAAATATATAATATTTGTTATGAATAATGTCTTAATTTTCAACTTTGAAAATATAATAAAAATAAGACATTATTCGTAGTAACATTTCTAAAATTTCTCAGGAATTATTGTAACAAATAATCCAATCATTCCTACAGTTTAGAGATTGGAAAAGGGGCTAGGGTAAATCTAGTTAGTAGATTTTCAAAGAATTATTTTAGCAAAATTTAACTGAGCTTAGAATTTACAATAATATTTTCCTAAACCAATTTTCAACAATAATACTAGATTTTTCTCAGTGTATCCAAGTTATAGTCAGTTAACATGAGTTACTCAGAGTAGAGCCCAAGTTTAACTTTCATAACACCTAATTGATGCCAAATTACACAGAGAATATGGTAGGCAACCTCTAAAATGGTTTCCCACTGAACCCTCCTCGCTGTATTCACAACTTCCCGAAATCCTCTCCTTTTGACCACGGGCTGGACCTAATGTCTGTCTGAACCTAGTGCCTAATGCATAGAATATGACAAAGGTGATAAGATGTCATTTCCAAGATGAGGTTACAAAGAGTTTGTGCTTTCTATCTTGCTGACTTTCTCTCTTACCCACTTGCTAGCTTCTTTGGTGGCAAGTCAACCACCATGCTATGAGCTGTGCTGTGGAGAGACCCACATGGCAAGGAGAGGAAGGAGGCCAGTAGCCAGTGGGCTACTGAGTCCTGCAACCATGTAAGTGAGTTTGAAAACAGATCTCCCCGAAGTTAAATCTTCAGAGGAGACTGCAGCCCCTGCTGACACCTTGATTATAGCCTTGGCAGAGGCTTGAGGCAGACACTCAGCTGAGCCACGATCTGGATTCCTGACTCATGGAGATAATGTTTACTCTTTTAAGCTTCTAACTTTTGATGTAATTTGTTATATAGCAATAAATAACTAATATAGGCAAGTATCTAAAATAAAATAGACAATTAGCTGAAGAGGAATGTTGGTGATTATGTGCCTCAAAATGAGAACTATGATTAACGTAGCTTACGTATGGACCTAGTAAATAACAACAAAAACAAGCCAAAAATCTGGCCACATTTCCATTAAGGCCTTAGCATCATCAATCCACATAATCAAAATGGAAAAAGTCGTGTCATGAGGCACGACAGATACTTTAGATTCACTCACTTAAAACTCATTTTAGCTCATTCATCCTTGTTTTCCTGCACATGGTTCTGGAAAGCAAATGCTTGAATTTCCAGTCCTCCTTGCAGCTAACTGTGATCATGGACACAGGTCTGGATTAGAAAATGAAGGCAGAAGTTCCCAAGGAGAGTTTCATTTTTGTATTAAAAATGAATTCTCCAGAAAAGGCATTTTACTTTCACCTCTTGCACATTCTTTCTGCTTGCAATGTGAAAGCGATGTTTAGAAATGCAGGACATCTTGCAGCCATGAGCACAGAGGGGAAAGCTATCTGCTAAAAATGGCACCATGGGAAGCTGAGAGCATCCTGGGCTCCTGGTGGCATTGTGCAGTGAAGGACTAGGCTACAGTCGTGTTAGTGTTAGGGGTTTCTGCTATTCACAACTGAGCATTTCCTAACTGAAACCGGTAGAATAATTTTGATTTCTGTGTCCAAACTTTCTGGGAGAGCATAGATTCCATCAGATTACCTCAGTTAATAATGAGTAAAATGGGTAGGGTGCAGTGGCTCACACCTGCAATCCCAGCACTCTGGGAGGCAGAGGCAGATCACTTGAGGTCAGGAGTTCGAGACCAGCCTGACCAAAATGGTGAAACCCTGTCGCTGCTAAAAATACAAAATTAGCTGGGCGTGGTGGCTCATACCTGTAATCCCAGCTACTAGGATGGCTGAGGCAGGAGAATCGCTTGAACCTGGGAGGCGGAGGTTGCAGTGAGCCGAGATCACGCCATTGCACAGCAGCCTGGGAAACAAGAGTGAAGTGCCGTCTCAAAAATAAAAAATAGAAAAGAAAGAAAAAAATGAGTAAAATGAAGAGAATTTCAAGAAGGTCCATTTCAGGCACTATTTTTGCTTTAGCAGAAATATAATGAAAAAAAGGATGAGAAATTAATCAAGAGTATTCAAGACCTAAGTTTTCCTTTGGTGTTAGTTTACCTGGGGAAGACCCCATGAATCTGTAATGAATTATACCTGATTCCAGTAAGTTTCAGACTCAACCCAGCTCAACCCAGGCATGTAATAGCTCAAAAGGACCCTCTTTTGTTAGTGTTTAAGGCCAAGGATTTTTCCAGGGTTATTAAGTGGAATTTCTGTGACAACTTGAAATCTGGTATTAGAATGGGACTGATCTATGCAGTACAGTGAGTCCAGCTGTATTTTACTTCTTACTCTTGGTTTCTAAGAAATAGAAGTACGTTTTAAATTTAGGGCATCATTCAACATCATCTAGGAAATACTACACTAATGGCATGAGAGTTTACTAAATCTTCCTCTTTTACTCAGGGTACTCGGTAGCTGGCGATAGAAACCAACTTTGGCTGCTTTAATCATAAAGAGATTTTATTGAAAGGATTTTGGGTAGTTCACAGAATTGCCAGAAGAGCGGAAGAATCAGACATGGGAAACAGGCGGGCACTGTAGGAGGCGAAGTCTGGTGACCACAGCCAAACTTCCATCGGAGACAGTTTGGCAGGGATCTTTCTCGTGTCCCGGAATGATGACTGCCAGTGCGGGTCCTGAAGAATGCAGCCACCATGGACCCAGTCAGCACCTCTGGTCTACTGCCCTGGAACAAGAAAGCATCCTCACTGCATCTAGAATGCAATTCTCCTCTAACCCTACTTCTTTGCTGAATTGCTCCACATTCAAAGATGTGGGCATCAGTGTCTGCCTGAATCTAGTAATAAAATTAAAATTTAAACCAATGAGAGGTGAACAAAAGTGGGTACTTATTACGTTCCAAATACTTTCCAATTTATTCCCATATCTCTGGAATATATTTTTTTAAAAGGGATGATGTAAGAATGGGGAAAGCAACATAATTAAGAAAAAAATATGAAAATAACTGGTTGAGGCCGGGCGTGGTGGCTCACGCCTGTAATCCCAGCACTTTGGGAGGCCGAGGCGGGCGGATCACAAGGTCAAGAGATCGAGACCATCCTGGCTAACACGGTGAAACCCCGTCTCTACTAAAAATACAAAAAAAATTAGCCGGGCGTGGCAGCGTGCACCTGTAGTCCCAGCTACTCAGGAGGCTGAGGCAGGAGAATGGTGGGAACCCAGGAGGCAGAGCTTACAGTGAGCAGAGATCACGCCACTGCACTTGAGCCTGGGCAGCAGAGCGAGGCTCTGTCTCAAATTAAAAAAAAAAAAAATAGAAGAAAATAACTGGCTGATGGAATAACTGAATGGAATAAATGGAATAATGAAAGGCTGTCAAAGACCTTCATGCATTACGTGTATACAGCTCTGAAGTGTGTGTGTAACTCTGACGTATGTGCTGAGATTTGGCTCTGAGTGAGGGACTCTTGCAGGAAGAAGAAATAAACAAGTATGTTAACTTTCTCTTCTACTGTGTCTCAGGCAATTCTTCCAGATGAATTTTTCACTATCCCAGTGATGGGGCATCCAGGCCTTCCTTTTTAAAATGTGCAATTAGAGTAAACAATTTAGAATCCTGTGCTCACCTTATACTAATAACTTTGCATCAAAATGTATGCAGTTTAGTGTCTTTGGCCAATGACTTGTGCCTTTAGTTTCACTTCCTCAAGGCATTTTTCCCTTCCGTTTGGTTAATTATGATTTACTTCTTTTAGTTTCCAAGACCCCATTTCACCGAGTTCACATGGTGTTCTGAGTAATAACTTGACTGTTGTAATTGTCTCCGGGATTAATCCTGTTTGTGTTGGAGGGTTACAAGCATTCTCACCAGAGGGGATGCTTTAGAAGTTTTGCATTATTCATGTGTAAGGCAAATTCACAAATGTTAAGAGTTGGAAAAAAATGAAAACCAAAAATTTGGTCTAAAATCCTTTTTGTAGAACTGAGGAAGACAGATGGTCTGGAAGATTTTTAGTGTCACATCTGAACTCTAATCCGTCAGGGAGAGAAACTTTCAGAACTGGGTGGTCAAAATGGCATCCTAGGAATTTTGACTTGCGGTCTTAAAGAAGACAGCCCGAAAGAAAAGGAAAAAAACAGTCTCATCCTCCAGCATTTTTATGCAAAATGATGAAATTTACAGGAAAACTGGAAACAATTTCTGAGAATTATATACAGACAATGAAGTAACTGTGGCATAATCATTATTTGCGTTAATACTATTAAACGTTTTGGGAGAATCTGGTTTACTTGATTAAAACCAGGATGCTTTCTTTTCACTAATGAGCAGATTAGTTCCTGCGGATATATGTTCCTGCAGTCCTCCTTCATTGCACTGATCACAGGTGTAATTTCTTTATTGTCTGTGTTCTCTAGTTGGTAAGTTTCAGACAGGTGGGTTAGGTCTACCTTGCTCCTTCTTGTTCCCCTCTTCTAGCACATATGTACGTGGCACATAGTAAATCCTTCATTATTTGTTGATCAGTTGCCTAACAGGAGCATGGAAGTAAATGAATTATATTTGGGACATTTCATCCTGAAGATACCCACCCAGAGGAGAAGGCAGGGTAAAATTCTAGTCAGCTCAGCCTTAGTGCTTGACTCTTGAAAACTCTTGTTAATTTTGACTCAGTTCCAAGATTCTGCATCTGGTTTGTGATTGTCCTGTGCAAATCCTTGGAAAGGACTAATCCTCGTGTAGAATAGATTTTCCATAAATATTTATTATGTGGATTTTGCTCATTGTTGACTGATCTGGGGGTCTTGGCTGCAATCTTTTCAAAAGAGTTTGGTGTGAATCTAGTTGACTGTGGAATCTGGGGTTACTGTGGGCAGATGTTAAGCCTATAATTGGTTTTAACAGAAATATATATATGTGTGTGTATGTGTGTAGCATATATATGTATATATGTCATATATATACATATATGTATATAATTGGCATCCCTAAATGGGGCACACTCTGTCTGAAGCTAGAGCAAAGTTCCCTCCTCTGGCTACCCTGGGATGATAGAGTCTTTCAAAGCAGGAATATGACAGTATTATATAAATATAACATATTTATTAGCAGTAAGGATTGTAACTTTTCTATATTGCCTACAAAGTTCAATCGAGTGATCATTCCCAGTGATCTAGAGATCTTTTTAAGGTATTATATACCAGTGTTGTTATTATTTCTGATGATGCCATTATTTTTCTAGCTTCTAGTCTTCTGTGTTCACTGTTTTGTCTGAAGTATTTTTCTCCTCTTCACCTCAACTCTTCCCCATTCCCACCCCCATTAACAAACCATGAGTTAGTTTCATCTGCTATATGTTCCCGCCTATAAACCACCATTTACTTCCTCCTCATTATGTTTTGCACACACGTATTGCTGCCTGATTTCCTGCCTCCCTTGTGAGGCCATGCATACGCTGTGTGAGGGCGCGTACTACACCTGTCCTTTGTTCCCAGTGCTGGCACCATTCCTGCCATATGCTTGACAGCATCTCTTTATTGGATGAAAAATGAATGAATGCATGAACATGTGGCCTAAACAGAGCATGTTTCTGTGTGAAGTTTCTGTACCAGCTACAGATCTTCTCAACAGCTTGGTAGAGTTGGGAAAGGGGCGATAGGAGAAATCCCGTCCTTGTCTCAGCTTCTGGGCCAGACCCTGCGACTGGCCATTCACTTGCTGCACTCTTTCTGCTTCCATCACATCAGGGCCCCTGAAGACAACAGCACTGATTCCTTCCTCTTTGCCTGCCCAGCACCTGGTCACGGATTTGGATGGAGAACAAATGAAGCATAATAGTGAGCTAAGAGCCTTTTCCCTGGTTTGACACTCTGCTTCTGACAAGGTCATCAGGTAGGGTGGGGAGGAGGGTGCAGGGGCGAAGGCGAAGCTCACCCCTTGCCTTTGGAGGGTTTGTTGAAAAAAAAAATCAACTCGCCGTAAGGCAAATTAAGAAGAGGAAAGGTGTACAAATGTATTTTCCCATGTGCTTGGGGAGAATCACAGAGAGATTCCCTAATTTCCCTAATTTCCCTAATTTCCCAGTGGGGCCCACACACTTATATAAACTCCTTTCAGAGGAAGGGGAGAGAGAGAATATAGGTAATTCTGTTGAGGGGCATTAAATGACAACCAAGGAAAAATGAATGGGTACTTGAGAGAGGAGAAGGAATGGAAGAGGGGAAGAGGCAGAGATTGACTTGTGTAAATCGTTCTCTTGGGAAGTTCAGTGAATCTTAGGCATTATCTTGTAAAAAGATTGGGTGAGATCTGATTACATTCTTCCTCTCCTTTCCTGAAATAGATCATGAAATAACAGGGGAAAAGGAGATATTCTTGAAACAGAAAATGAGATAACAAGGAAAAAGCAGTTCTTCTTGGTGGGTCCCTCTGGTCTTCATGAAGCTGGGGAAAAGTGTCTTCCAAGGCCTATGGTTTTCTAAGGGTTTTAATTCAAAATATTCATTATCCCAGGGAGCTGTATTTTGGGGTGAAAATCTCTCTGCTTAGGGGACATATGGTTGAGTCTCCTGATGGCATCGTTCTCAGAATTTAGGATTGTACGCTCAGAACTTTTGATACACGTTTCATAGGTTGTATAAAACCACATCTGTCCTTTCCAGACCTAAACATCGAGTTCTCCACAATGATTCTCTGTGACACAAGTTACATTTGCAATAGAAAGCTACCTTGTGTATGAGAAATGCAATCCAGTGTTTATTCGACACATCTGGGTTGAATTCCTGACTTGTCCTCAGCCAGCGATATGACCTTGGACAAGTTACTTTATCCCATTGAGACTCCGTTCTCACCTCTACAAGGAGAGTGTCAGAGGCATTTGAACCAGAGTGACTCCATCTTGAATGGGGGCTGGGTAAAATAATGCTGAGACCTAGTGGACTGCATTCCCAGGAGGCTAAGGCATTCCTAGTCACAGGATGAGACACGAGGTCAGCATAAAATACAGGTCATAAAGACTTTGCTGATAAAACAGGTTACAGTAAAGAAGCCAGCCAATACCCACCTAAAGGGAGATGGTGAGAGAGTGGCCTCTGGTCCTCTTCACTGCTCATTATATGCTAATTATAATGCATTAGCACGCTAAGAGATACTCCTGCCAGTGCTGGTGGCAGTTTACAAATGCCATGGCAACCAACATCAGGAAGATACCCTATATGGTGTAAAAACCGGTCTAAAAAGGGCAGGAGCCCTCTGTTCGGGGGAATTGCCCACCCCTGTCCAGGAAAACTCATGAATAATCCACCCCTCATCTAGCATATAATCAAGAAATCGCCATAAAAATGCGCAGCCAGCAGTCCTCAGGGCTGCTCTGCTTAGGGAGTAGCCATTCTTTGATTCGTTGACCTCTTTCAACTTCCTTTCACTTTATGGACTGGCCCTGAAGTTATAATAAAATCACTGTTTCTTTTCACAGCTGGAAGTTGAGATAACCCTGTAAGACCACATTTTAACTCCTGGGCTAGCATCTTGAGCCCTGTGAGTCTGAGTTCTATTTTTCCCTCCAGTCTTAACTTTTATAGTATTATGGCAAGTATGAATTATGAATATTTCGATAACATAATGCATGAATGAACGCTCTTGATACATACTTCAAACGGTAAGGAATTTTGTAAAGTTATATGGGAGAGTTCTTCACTCAATATCCTTGGCCCAACAGACCGGCCTGTGAACTCTGTGGTTTTTCCTCCCTGCTTCTGTTTCACCTCTGCTCCCTCCATCGCCTCCCTTCTCCTCCCTGGCTCCTAAGTCTTTGAGTAATTCAGCGGCCTTTTGGTGATTGTTTCCACTTAGGGGTAGATTCCTCAGAGAGGCCTTGTCCACGCAATGGGAGGAGGTCTGCCCGACCTTAGTCCACGGTATTTTCAACCAGAGTGTGCTGTTTGCATCCTTACTAAAACTATGCAGAATCATGACCGGTCAGGGTGGCTCGCACCTGTAATCCCAGCACTTTGGGAGGCTGAGGCAGGAGGCTCACTTGAGGCCAGGAGTTTGAGACCAGCCTGGGAAACACGGTGCGACCCTATCTCTAAAAAAAGAAAGAAGAAAAAGAACTCTGTTGTAATTCTCTTTGTTTGCTTTGCTTCTTTCCACTCTCTGCCTTACCTTCTTGCCTTCTGCATTGTAAGTGCAGGAAAGCAGAGTGCAGGATATACGTGTTCTATTTACTGTTGTGGCCCTACTTTTCCTCACATTGCCTGAAGTAAATGGTGGAAAAATTAATACACACACATACACAGATGCATTCACAAATACATTTTACTCAGCACACTGTGTTATATATATAGCTTTGTTTTGAACATTGTAAATCTTAGAGATCTTCCTATATTGGGACATTCTCTCAATGACTGTGTGGAAATACGAATAATTTATTAAATCTTCTCATTGCAAATGGACAAATTAGGTTGTTTTCAATTTTTTATAATCATAAAGAATGAATCATTGACTATCTCAGTCTTGCCCAGACCTTGTCTGGGCACTCATGCAGGTATTTTTGTAAGATAAATTCCTATAAGAGGAATTATTGAGTTGAAGGGATGACACATTTTTGATTTTGAGAGATAATCTCGAACTAACTTTAAAAATTGATGTACCAAATTATATGTGAGCCACCTGCAATTGTAAGAGTTCTCGTTTTGTAATTCTCAGTATCAGCAGATATTACAAATCTTCAAGTTTTGTCAAGTTAAAGGATGAAAATCCTAGCTATATCTCATTCTTCTAATTTGCATTTATGATTACTAACAGAGTTAAATATTTTAATGTGTTTATGGTCATGTGTACTTTTCTTATGAATTGCCTTTCCTTGCACATTACCTTTTTTCCATTAATTTTTTTTCTTAATGATTGCAGAAGCTTTAACCTTTTGATATTTATTATTTGTCTGTTATGTGCATTCCAAAGAATTTCTGCTAATCTGTTGTTTATGATTAACATTTTTGAATGGCATTCTTTCAAATGTAACTAATTTTTTAAGAGGTTTACTGAGATGTAATTGATATATGAAGAACTGCACTGTACTTAAACTCCTGGGCTCAAGTGATCCCCTGCCTTGGCAGCTAGGGTAGCTAGGAATATAAGAGCACACTATGCTGCCCAGGTCATTTTTAAATTTTTTGTACATATGGGATATTCCTGTGTTGCCAGGCTAGTCTTGAATTCCTGGCCTCAAGCGATACTCCTATCTCAGACTCCCAACACTGTGGGATTACAGGTGTAAGCTACTGCACCTGGCTCAACTATGCATGTTTAACGCATACAGTTTGATCAATTTGGGCATATGAAAACACCTGTGATACTATCATCATAATGAAAGTAAAAGATACTGTATTAGTTCATTTTCACACTGCTGATAAAGACATACCTGAGACTGGGCAATTTACAAAAGAAAGAGGTTTAATGGACTTACAGTTCCACAGGGCTGGGGATGCCTCACAATCATGGTAGGAGGCAGGGAGGAGCAAATCACATCTTACATGGATGGTGGCAGGCAAAGAGGGAGAGCTTATGTAGGGAAACTCCCCCTTATAAAACCATCAGATCTCCTGAGACTTGTTCACTATCACAAGAACAGCGTGGGAAAGACATGCCCCCATGATTCAGTTACTTCCCACCGAGTCCCTCCCACAACATGTAGGAATTCAAGATGAGATTTGGGTGGGGACACAGCCAAACCATATAATTCCACCCAAGCCCCTCCCAAATCTCATGTCCTCACATTTCAAAATCAATCATTCCTTCCCAACAGTTCCCCAAAGTCATAATTCATTTCAGCATTAACTCAAAAGTCCACAGTCCAAAGTCTCATCCGAGACAAGGCAAGTCCCTTCTGCCTATGAGCCTGTAACATCAAAAGCAAGTGAGTTACTTCCTAGATACAGTGTAAATACAGCCATTCCAAATGGGAGATATTGGCCAAAACAAAGGAGCTTCAGGCCCCATGCAAGTCTGAAATCTAGTGGGGCAGTCAAATCCTAAACATCCAAAATGAGCTCCTTTGACTCCATATCTCACATCCACGTCATGCTGATGCAAGAGGTGCATTCCTGTGGTCTTCCCTGTCCTGACTGCTTTCACAGGCTGGTATTGTCTGTGGCTTTTCCAGGGGCATGGTGCAAGCTGTTGGTGGATCTGCCCTTCTTGGGTCTGGAGAACAGTGGCCCTTTTTTCTTTTCTTTTCTTTCTCACTTCTTCTCTCTCTCTCTCTCTCTTTCTCTCTCTTTCTCCCTTCCCTTCCCTTCCCTTCCCTTCCCTTCCCTTCCCTTCCCTTTCCTTTTTTTTTTACATGGAGTTTCACTCTCGTCACCCAGGCTGGAGTGCGGTGGTGTGATTTTGGCTCACCACAACCTCTGTCTCCTGGGTTCAAGCGATTCTCTTGCCTCAGCCTCCTGAGTAGCTGGGATTACAGGCACCTGCCACTACGCTTGGCTAATTTTTTTGTATTTTTAGTAGATACAGGGTTTTGCCATGTTGGGCAGGCTGGTCTCAAACTCCTGACCTCAGTTGATCTGCCCACCTTGACCTCCCAAAGTGCTGTGATTACAGGTGTGAGCTACTGCACCTGGCCGAACAGTGACCCTTTTTACACAGCTCCACTAGGCAGTACCCCAGTAGGGACTCTGTGGGGGCTTCAACCGCACATTTCCCTTCTTCACTGCTTTAGCAGAGGTTCTGCATGAGGACCCCGCCCCTGCAGCAAACTTCTGCCTGGACATTCAGGCATTTTCATACATTTTCTGAAATCTAGACAGAGGTTCCCAAACCTTAATCCTTGACTTCTGTGAACTTGCAGGCTTAACAACACATGGAAGCTGCCAAGGCTTGGGCTTCCACCTTCTGAAGCAACAGCTTGAGCTGTACCTTGGCTCTTTCTAGTCATGGCTGGAGTGGCTGGGATGCAGGGCACCAAGTCTGTAGACTGCACACAGCAGAGGGACCCCGGCCCTGGCCCATGAAACCATTTCTTCCTCCTAAACCTCTGGTCCTGAAATGGGAGGGACTGCTTCAAAGATCTCTAACATGCCCTGGAGATATTTTCCCCAAGGTCTTGGGGATTAACATTTGGCTCCTAGTTACTTATGCAAATTTCTGCAGTCAGCTTGAATTTCTCCTCAGAAAATGGGGATTTTCTTTTCTATCACATTATCAGGCTGCAAATTTTCCAAACTTTTATGCCTTTTTCCCCTTTTAAAACTGAATGCCTATAACAGCACACAAGTCACCTCTTAAATGCTTTGCTGCTTGGAAATTTCTTCTGCCAGATACCCTAAATCATCTCTCTCCAGTTCAAAGTTCCACAAATCTCTAGGGCAGGAGCAAATTGCTGCCAGTCCTTTTGCTAAAATATAACAAGAGTCACCTTTGCTCCAGTTCCCAACAAGTTCCTCATCTCCATCTGAGACCACCTCAGCCTAGATTTCATTGTCCATATCATTATCAGCCTTTTAGTCAAAGCCATTCACCAAGTCTCTAGGGAGTCCCAAACTTTCTCACAGTTTCCTTTCTTCTTCTGAGCCCTCCAAGCTGTTCCAACCTCTGCCTGTTACCCAGTTGCAAAGTCGCTTCCACATGGTTGGCTATCTTTGCAGTAGCACCCCACTCTACTGGTACCAGTTTACTGCATTAGTCCATTTTCACACTGCTGATAAAGACACACCTGAGACTGGTCAATTTACAAAAGAAAGAGGTTTAACGGACTTATAGTTCCCCAGGGCTGGGGAGGCCTCACAATCATAGCAGAAGGCAAGGAGAAGTCATATCTTATGTGGATGGCAAGAGACAAAAAACGAGAGCTTGTGCAGGGAAACTCCTCCTTGTAAAATCATCAGAGGTTGTGAGACTTATTCACTATGCTGAGAACAGCTTGGGAAAGACCTGCCCCCATGATTCAGTTGCCTCCCACTGGGTCTCTCCCACAACACAAAGGAATTTGAGATGAGATTTGGGTGGGGACACAGCCAAACCATATCAGATACCAACACCTTCTAATGTTTCCTTGTGTCCTCTCCCCTCATTATTGTAGTAAGAACACTTAACATGAGAACTTTTAACAAATTTTGGAATGCACCACATCATTTTGCTAACTATAGGCAATATGTTGTAAAATAGATCTCTAGAATTTATTCAACTAGCATAACTAAAACTTTATACCAATTGAACAACAACTCCACATTTCCCCTACTCCTGAGTTTCTGGGAATGACTATTGTATTCTTTGATTCTTTACGTTTGAGTATTTTACATCCCTCACATAAGTAGAATCATGCAATATTTGTCCTTCCGTAACTGGCTTATTTTAACGTTATGTCTTTTGGGTACATCCAAGTTTTCACACATGCAAGATTTTGTTGTTTTAGAAGGCTGAGTAATATTCCATTGTATTATACACCACATTTTCTTTATCCATTTGTCTGTCAATGGACATCTTTTATTGAACAATTTGTTAGTTTTTTGTGGTCAAAGAATAAGATCATGTCCTTTATATGATTTATATTCTTTGGTTGTTATTTTAGAAGCCCTTCTCCATTTCAATAGTATAAATATATACATTTCTGTCTTTTTTATTCTTACACTGTTTTGAGTTTTTCAGTATAACGTTGAACTTTTAAAACACCTTGACTTTTTTTTTGAGTATGGTGTGAATTAAGATATTTGTTCCTTTTATTCCCACATTAACAGTTATTCACCTCATTATAATTTATTCAGTTGGTCTAGACTTTTTCCTATATATTTGCCACCTTTATTATAATTTAAATCAACATATACACCTGGATTTATTTTTGGTCTGTCTACACAGGGCTATCGATCTATTGTTTAATTCTTAGAGATTTATGTGGATATGTGGTAGGTATATGTCCTCACTCACTGTGCTTATTTTCAACATTTTTTCCACTATATTTATTTTTTTTCTCTTCTGGATGAACCAAGAATAATCTGTCAAGCTGCTGATAAAAATTCTTTATAAAGTTAAAGATTGCATAGAACTTATAAATTAAATTGGGAGAATTGAATTTCCTATGACATTGAAGTTTCTCAACCAAAATATTTTTACCCATTTCTATTTTTCACTTTTTTAAAGATATGTGAAACAAAATTTATAGCCCTTTTAAATAGAACCTTTTACTCATTAGGATTATTTCTCATTTTTTGTTTTTTGCTGCTATTTTGAGTGCGTTTTTTTTCTCAATTTCATTCTAATTGATGGTTAGATGGTTAGTAAATGGTTAGAAAATTATTTATTTTTATATGATGATACTGAACCTGGCCACTTTGAACTCTTGTGCCATTTTATAAAAATTTATTTTCTTGGATTGAGTATCTGGAAAAATAGTGAAATAATGTCTGAAAATAATAAATTTTGCCTCTGTTTTTCAATATTTGTACGTTTCTCTTCATTCTATTCTTAAATAATATATTAATGATGAAATATAGATATATATGTATTCATTGTCTCTCATACAAAAAGGAGACTTGACAAGCTGAAAGCAAAACAGATTTGCACTAAAAACAGAACCTAAAATGCAAGGATACTGAAAGTTAGGTCACTTTAATACCAATTGGTGCCTATAAGATAATGTTGAAAATATACACATGGGCCAAGCATGGTGACTCATGCTTGTAATCCCAATACTTTGGGAGGCCTACATGGGTGGATCACGAGGTCAGGAAATCGAGACCATCCTGTCTAACACGGTGAAACCCTGTCTCGACCAAAAATACAAAAAATTAGCCAGGCATGGTGGCGGGCACCTGTAGTCCCAGCTACTCGGGAGGCTGAGGCAGGAGAATGGCATGAACCTGGGAGGCGGAGCTTGCAGTGAGGCGAGATTGCACCATTGCACTCCAGCCTCGGCAACAGAGCGAGACTCTGTCTCAAAAAAAAAATAAAAATAAAAATAAAAAAGAAAAAGAAAATATACACATGATATTTGCCAAGTTTTGAATATAGGAGCATATTGTGCTTTGTACATACTTTAAAATAGCCACAAATGACTGGGCGAGGTGGCTCTCACTTGTAATCCCAGCACTTAAGGAGGCCTAGGTGGGCAGATCACCTGAGGTCAGGACCAACATGATGAAATCCCATCTCTACTAAAAGTGCATGCCTGTAATCCTAGCTACTCAGGAGGCTGGAGCACAAGAATCGTTTGAACCCAGGAGGTGGAGGTTGCTGTGAGCCAAGATAGGGCTGTCAGCCTGGGTGACAGAGTGAGACTCTGTCTCAAAAAAAAAGAAAAAAAAAAAAAAAAGAAGAAGAAAAAAGCCACAAATGCTAGTAAAATAATACATTCCTAAAAGATACTGTTTAATGGTTTCTCCTAAAAGATACTGTTTAGTAATTACTCCTATTATTCTAACAACATTGGCATTAGAATTTAGAACATAATTAAGATAGTCTTCCTCCAAAAATATGTAACAATGGGACGTATTAGTGAATGGCAAATGTACAGTGAGAATGAGAGGCGGGAGTACCAGGACAGACCTTGTTTAAATTATGTAATACATTTAAAAAATCCACAGAGAATAAACATGAGCTTAACTAAATAAAATGACTTCTGTTTGTTTAAATTTTTTGGCAGATAAAAATTAAGTGATACAACAGTCATTCTGAGTGGTGTGAGATGGTGGTATCTTATTGTGGTTTTGATTTGCATTTCTCTAATGATCAGTAATGTTGAGCTTTTTTTTCATATGCCTGTAGCTGCATGTATTTCTTCTTTTGAAAAGTGTCTGTTCATGTCCTTTGTCCACTTTTTAATGCGATTGTTTGTTTTTATTCTTGTAAATTTATTTAGGTTCCTTATAGATTCTGGATACAAGACCTTTGTCAGATGCATAGTTTGCAAATATTTTCTCCCATTTGTCAGTTTTTTGTTTTGTTGCAATTGCTTTTGGAGACTTCAGTAACAGATGCTGCCAAGATCATGGAGAAAAGGGAACACTTATGCATTGTTAAGGGGAATGTGAATTAGTTCAACCATGGTGGAAAGCAGTGTGATAATTTCTCAAAGAGCTAAAATAGAACTGCCATTCAACCCAGCAATCTCATTACTGGGTATGCACCCAAACGAATATATATTGTTCTGTCATAAAGACACATGCATGCATATGTTCATTGCAGCACTATTCACAATACCATAGACGTGGAATCACTGTAAATGCCCATCTATGATAGACTGGATGAAGAAAATGTGGTACAGATACCTCACGGAATACTATGCAGTCATAGACAAGAACAAGATCATGTCCTTTGCAGAAACATGGGTGGAGCTGGAGGCCATTATCCTTAGCAAACGAATGCAGGAACAGAAAACCAAGTACTGCATGTTCTCACTTATAAATGGGAGCTAAATAGTGAGAACACATGGACACCAAGAGGGGAACAACAGACACTGGGACTTACCTGAGGGTCAGAATTGGGAGGAGGGAAAGGATCAGAAAAAACAACTGTGGGTAGTGGGCTTAGTACCTGGGTGATGAAATAATCTGTGCAACCAACCCCCATGATATGAGTTTACCTGCGTAACCAACCTGCACATATAGCCCTGAGCCTAAAATAAAAGTTATCAATAAATAAATAAAATAAAATTCAAGTGTATGAAACATTTTTTATTATTATTACTACTATTTTTAAAGGACTTGCTGGGAATGTATTGCAATTGCATTGTTACTGTCGTTCACCTATTTACCTTAACAATATTGAGGTTTTCCAACTGGTGAACATGGTATATCTTCCCATTTATCCAGCTTTTCTTTAATTTCTCTCAGCAAGATTTGTAGTTTTCAGTGTACAGGTATTGTACCTATTTTGTTAAATTTAACCATATGTAATTTATACGTTGTATGCTATTTCCTATTTTTCATTCATAGCATATAAAAATATAATAGATTTTTAAATATTGACCACATATCCTGTGGCCTTGCTAAATTCATGTATTAGTTTGTTTTTTGAAATAAATCCTATTCTTTTAATTTTTAAATAATTTCTTATAAATTCTATTTTTTCTGCATAGAAGATCTGTCCTCTGTAAATAAAAACATTATTTCATCCTTTCCCAAAAAAAAAAATCAGTGATGTGATGTCCATGTTGCTCTGAGGGCATCACTAGGATGGAGAGCACGTCCTCCCAATTTTCAGCATGGAGATACGTCCCATGTAACCTATTCATTGTGAAGGCAACCCAAAAGTCCCATAGACAGTGCTTTCGGACAAACATAGGAATGGAACCTTCTGCTGTTGAAGTTTGAAACTGGTATTTGTTTTATCTGAGTTCCTTCCTCAGGAAACTACCTTCAAGCCTCTCACAAAAAGCATCAAAGAACTGAACCCAGATCACTGCACCAGATGCTGGACCCCTCATTCACCAGGATCGCTTCCTTGCCCCTCTCGAGTTCCTGATTTCTTACACATTGTTACATTTCTTGGCTGCTATATAAAGCCCTGGTTTTAGTCAGTCAGGGAGATGGATTTGAGACTGCGGCATCTCCTCAGTTGCAGCACCCAATTAAAGCCTTCTCCCTTGGCAATACTCATTGTCTCAGTGATTGGCTTTCTGTGCAGCGAGCGCAGGACCAAGACTGAACCCTTGGTGTGTTGGTAACAATTGTTCAACAATCATTTGTTGTGACCCTTATCTTTCCTTCTCTTTTAATTTTCTTGAGCTCATATTTTATTTTTCATTCATTATATGGTATTCTAATTTAATTATACTGAATTAATAAGAAAGTTATTCTGTTGATGCCCTCCAGAATATTATCTCATGGTATTTATATCATTTCACTTAATGTCTCTTCATGAATCAGGACTCACAGCTTTGGAACTGCAGTGAATAGTTTGAGCTTGGATCATATATCATTCATTTATTTTTGGGAGTTCACTTTAGTGTGCCTCAGGGTGGGAATAATGCAACTTTAATTCATGATATTTAAAGGAAGCCCTTTGGATCATATATTGATGATAGGATGAAAGGATCTCAATAAAGCAGAACTCGTTTGAGATTAGGTCACATTTCATTTCAAAATTATTAGGTTGAAGTTGCTGATTTAGTGGGCTATTGTATGGGCTGATAATTGTTAAAATGATCTCATTTCTTGGATTTTGATAGCATGAGGAACAGAGACGGGCAATCATATCCTTCAGTATTTCCTTCTTGTGACAAGATATGACCATGGAAGCGTTGATCTACTAAAGGAAATACTGTTTCATCAACTGCACTGAGCTATCCAGAGTCCGGAAATATAATAAAAACCATTAATATATTGCTAAATACATTAATTTAGCTAAAGGGTTTCTATTTCTTTAACTGCTAACTCAGTTATTTTAGTAACATAATGGTTAAATCAGTAGAGGTTCTTTTCTTCAAATTATATTTGCAGGGAGTCAGTAAGATAGATTTTACCTTCTTGGGAAAATGAGTCACTGCGGAAATATGTGTAGGTCTTCTTTGGAAGAATACTCTAGAGGCTATTGCGGTCAAGCATCCACAAACTTGTGATAGATTTTGTTGATTCAATTTCAGTGTGGGATCTTTAGAGAAGAGTAGAACTATTCTGTTAGGATAATGATTTACTTCGATAGAGAGATCACAAAGATCCACAATATCAAAAGATTCAAGATTGTTTGCACCTAACTTAAAATTGGAATAATAGTGTAAAATATAAAAAAACCTGTGCTTAATATGTGTCATATGCTTTCTATGTTAAATATATATTTAATATGCTAAACATATAGGAAGTTCTATAGTTTTCATTGTCAAGTTATATTGTAAGATAGAAAAAAAGACAGGCCTCATTTGCATTTGAAAATAGAAATGCAGAAATAAGAAAATGAATAATTGTAGTATCAGACTGTGTTTCTTCTGAAATGGAGAACTACTTTAAGAAAAAGGAATTTTCATCTGAATTGGTGAAAAATTGACAACTTTCCCTTACTTTTTAAAATGTAAATAGAGTGGCTGGAAACTAAAAAAGTAATCAGAAAGTAAGATCGGCTTTCTCTGCACCTGTGTCAGCTAACCATAGGAATTCTGAGGAGAAAAAGTGAAACATTACTTAACATCATCTATTAAGGAACTTTTTCTCTTAAGTTCTTTAATAAGTTGCTGTTTAGATTGCAAGAGGGTGTTTAACATCCAGAAGCATCACCCTGAAATCTCAAGACTTCGGCTTACAATTGCCTATAAAAGTATTCTAATTTACTGATTGGAATGTTTTCCATATACAATTAAGAAACAATTTAGCATGTTATTATTTTAATTCTGCATTCTTCAATGTAATTTTACATCAGATTTATTGATTATAGATTTGTGTGTCCTTCTCATTATTTGGCTTCACAGTAATTCCTCAGGATACTTTGTCCGTAAAGCCACTTTAAAATGTCATCCACATCACAATGTTACAAACCCTGTTGCAGCAGTTCACCCGAGATTCTGCACACGTTCTTCCAGTGTGCAGTGAAGTGAAGATAACTGACATGCTGTATAGTGGATGGATTTGGCCTGGAAGTCATCCCAAAGATCTACTGGAGTATAATAGGGCTTCAGACTGGATCAAATAGGAATTCTCAGTATTTCAACGGAATAAAGGGAAATTCCACACAAGGCAGTTTTTCCCCTCCGTATATAGTAAAGATTTAATGACAGTCTCTGGAAAGATTGTACTGGCAATGTTTGAAGTATCACATTGTCTTTTGGGGATTAATTGTTCCTAAATGTGATACGAACAAATTTCCTCAGAGCTCCTACGTCTTCTAAAGATAGCTGTAATATGTGCTATGCTTGACTGAAAGGATGCAAAATGACTTTTCCATATTCAACTGCCTCTTCGGCACTTCTCGAATTTTAACCTGTAATGGATTTTAGTGACTAAAAGGGTAGTTGTATGTTGACTGGACGACAGTAAATGTTTACATTCTAATTAGAGAATAGCAGAATGGGAAGTGACCATGGAAATAATCTGATTGATTGATTGGTTTTTGCTTTATCAAGTATGTGAGATATTACATACAAAGCTTTGCTTAGTAACTCCTAATTTCAACATCTCCATCCCGGCTGCATATCCCATTCCGGTTTCTGTTTCTCATCCTCTGTCTTCCCACCCTGTTCCTGGATTTAAAGTCTTTGAAATCAATTCTCCACCTCTGAGATTGAGTGGAAAAGCCTAGAAGGCAGCAGATCCTTGAGATTGTGGCCTTGAGGGTTTGAGGGAGACAAAACTTGTCAAACTTGAATTTCCCTCAACTCTGGTTGGGTTCCTTGTCAGTGTAGCAGAGCACAGTGAGAATCGCAGGGAAATGCCTCTGAAGGCTTGTCTATCACAGTGGTTCTCAAAGTGCCTTCTGATGGTCCTTGGAAGGTTTCTGAGTAGCTTTCATGGTATCTGCAACTCAAAACAAGGCTCAGGGTGATACCAACACATTATTTACCCTTTTCACTCACATTTTATACCAATGGCACAAAAGCAATGATGTATAAAACGGCTAGTGCCTTAGCACAGATCACAGTAGTGGCACCAAGATGCAGTGGTTACTGTATTCTTTATTGTTATACATGTGCATTCAAACAAAACAAAACAAAGCAATCCACTGGCTTTGCTTAAGAATGTTCTTGATGAAACAATAAGAATCATTAATTGTATTAATTTCAGTCTCTGAGTGCACATCTAGAAGAACGAGAAGTGTAAATAAAGCACTTCTACTGCTTACTGAATACAGTGGGTGACGTAAGGAAAAGTCTCCAACCAACTGTTTGAGGACAAACTATGTTATTCACACCAACTATAGTTATTCAGACTTGCCTATTTCATAGACATTTTCTTGAAAATGAAGTGAGCTTTTCACCAGAAGTGAAACCACTGATAATGTGTGCTGCCAGTGGAAATTAGAATTTTGGAAAACTTGTATCTGCCTCTGTGAAACTGGTTGCTTCCTAATACAGACTTTTCTTACAAGATCAGTAGTAGTATCAAAATGTGATTTTTTTTGTATTGATTAATGAAATGTGTCAATATTTGGAAGATCTATATACTTCAATAAACCAATGTTTTCCACATGGCCATACACAATATTGCAAAAATCGTGCCTGAGTAAAAAAGACCTGTTCCAGCTGTATGCTAGAGCAGTGGATTTTAATAGAGCACAAAGAATTCACTGATATGATATCCACATTGCAGCTGTCTTTTAAAAACTATGAATTGTCAAGTTTTGGTGTAGTAGTAAAGAATCATATCCACAGTTATCTGAAAAGGCAATTAAAATACTTCTCCTGGCCGGGCGTGGTGGCTCATGCCTGTAATCCCAGCACTTTGGGAGGCTGAGGTGGGCAGATCACGAGGTCAGGAGATCGAGTCCATCCTGGCCAACAAGGTGAAACCCCGTCTCTACTAAAAATACAAAAATTAGCCGGGCATGGCGGCAGGCACCTGTAGTCCCAGCTACTCAGGAGGCTGAGGCAGGGGAATTGCTTGAACTTGGGAGGCAGAAGTTGCAGTGAGTCAGGATTGGCCACTGCACTCCAGCCTGGCTGACAGAGGGAGACTCCATCTCAACAACAACAACAACAAAAACAAATACTCCTCCCTTTTCCTCACACATAACTGTGTGAGAATGCTTTAGTTCATACACATTAAACAAAACTTTTCAAATTTTCCATTAGGTCAGACACTAAGGAGATTTGTGAAATGTAAAATAGTACCACTCTTCTTATTCATTTTTTTTTTAAATATGGTTATTTTGCATGAGAATATATTATATATATTAACATGTAATGGGTCACTATACTATTGTTTTTTAAAATAAATAACAATAAATATTTATGCATTTCTCAATTTTGAATATAGTAAATATTGGTAGATATGATCCACATGAACAGAAGCCTTTGAAGTCTTCAGTATTTTTTAAGAATATACAAGGGAGATCCTAAGACTATGTAGTTTAAGACCTGCTGCTTTAGACAAATACTTCTGGAAAAAATTCTACAGCAAGTAAAAACCAAAAAACAACAATAAAAACCCAAACATCTCAATTTGCTATTGTGCAAAAACTAATTTTGTCGTGTTTTCATTATTTTTTATAAATAAAATTTTGCAAGTTATTTACCATAAGAATGAAGATATATGTACCTTCTGATTCAGTTCCCAAAGATTGCTGTAATTGTAATTGTGCTAGATAATATATAATAATCAATGGATTAGCCAAATTGTCATTCCTCAAAATTTTTAATTTTTTGGTGTCTATTAATTCTTTACAAAATAAATGTATGCTACTTTATGACACCCACCTTGCATTCCACAACACCATATTCCATTCTGTATTTCCAATGAGATGCTCAGCACTAAACAGCATAGAGTAGGGTATTCCTCTAAGCCCTGGCCAGCGAGGAGGCTGCTGATAACTCACCTTGTGTGGGGGACAGTCATTTGCTTTCTGTTTGTTTCTTTTGGAGCTCCAGATCCCTGTCTGTGCGTGAGTTCCCATCCACCAGCTGCTGTGGGTGCTGACTGCACACGGGCTGCAGCTACAGGCCTGAAAGGACGGCTCTTGGCCTAGGGGAGCTGCCTTGTGCTGGAGGCGATGGTGCCATTCCCAGTGGCCTGCAGCCAATGGCTGATGGATGCAGGTATGAAAGGCCCCTTGCCTCCATGGAGGTAAGACCTACCCTCTTACTGTAAGACCTGCCCATGGAGGTAAGACCTACCCTCTTACTGTAAGACCTACCCATGGAGGTAAGACCTACCCTCTTACTGTAGGTAAGACCTACCCATGGAGGTAAGACCTACCCTCTTACTGTAGGTAAGACCTACCCTCTGGTGCAATTTTTATGCTCCACAGCTCTCCAAACACCAAGCAGGGCCTAGATCACAACTAAAATCACACTCTGCTTGGCTTTTCACCTTCCCTATTCTTTCCCCAACTTTACCCCAGGTTCCTCCTGGGTGCTGTTCCTTAATAATCATCCTTCAGGGCCACAGACAAGAATTTTTGTCCTGAATATCCCACCTTAAATGACTGAACTGAGACATAATTCCGTTTGTTCTTGGGGTGAGGGATTTGGGCCCCCAGATGGGGCCTTTGAGTAAGGACCAATGAGGGTGTGAACCTTCCATTATAAACATTATTCTTTCCTTTTATATCCTTGACTATGACTATACTTTTATAACCTAAGTTTTTATCATCATTGATGTGATAAGTGTAAGGAATTCATTGTAAATGTGAAGGCTTATACCTTTTTGAAAACTTTCTCTAAAAGAGTTGTTCTCAACTGGGATGATTTTATCCCCCTGGGTAGGACATTTGGCAATTTTTGGTTGTTGCAAATGGGGGAAGGGCTGTAGTGCATAAGGGCTGGGATGAGGCGACACATCCTGCTATGTACAGACACAGCCCTCTAAAACAAAGAATTATCCAGCCCATAATGTCAGCAGTGCTAAGCCTGGGAAATCTGACTGAAAGTAAAAAAAATTTTCCAATATAGTGTTCATTAATAATGGAGGGCAGTCTTTCCACAAAAACTATTTGTGTAACTCAAGTTACAGAAATAAAGACTTATAATTATTTGTCCTCCTTAGAAGATATGATTGTATCTGTTTTCTTCTTGGTACATCTCATAAGGGGAAAAAAAAAAAAACACTTCATGCTAGAAAGTATTCAGTTTCATTGATCTTCCCCAGAAATTGACGAGGGTGATGAAAGCAGAACTGTTTATGTTAGTTTTAGAGTTCCTGTTTATGTCAAATGAATTTGAATAAAACAACTAGAGCAGAAATTTTAAATAAGTACTCCTCCCATCTGCTCATGTTTTCATTTAAGACAAAGTGTAAGAGAAAATGTTGAAAGGCAACAGCCTGATATTCTGGCCATAGTATTCCTGGAATGTTATGGGGTCATTCTCACTCAGCACTTGGCATATTTTCACCTTTAGCAAAACAGTCTTTGTGCTTATGAGTAGTTTGTGAAATAACTGCATTAAGGACTTTTCTGTTCTGGCTTAAATTAAAAAATGATTACTTTGAAGTATCACCATGTACTATATCTTAAAAGAATAAAACATTAATACAAATCAATTAATTGTCCTTTGACTTTGACCTGGAGTGGCTACTGCTGAGTGCTGTGTATTCATCACAGAAATCGTGACCTTCCCTTTCAGTGTTGTTAGTGGGGCTACCGGCTACTGGGTGCATGTAGATATTAATTTGCTCTAACTCATTCTTGTCACAGTGATATTTCCATTGCATTCCATCCTGTTTGGCTCAAGGCATTTTCAGACTCTTTGAAAAAAAAAAAAATCTTCTTTCTCTTCTCTATAAAATCTTTGCTACTTCTAATTCTTTGTCTTTATACTATCCCCAAATCTGAGAGCAAAAATTCCTTTTGGTTTCTTGTTCATGAACATGTTTATGTATGAACTTTCTTTTACAGTAAAAGATTAATTGGCAGTGTGCCTTTTGGCTCAAGTTTGTCTTTTGTTCTCTGGCTCTGTTATCTCTCTTGGCCCAAGTTCAAGCATCTCCTTCAGCATCCACTTCTGTGGTGTGTCCTGTCTTTGCAGGTAGGAACTCAAGGTGTCTGGTTTTAAGCCAAATATTCTCAGCAAAAGTAGAATTGACCCATAAATACTTTTGATTCTATTCTTAAAGAAGTCATCTTCAACTTCTCTCATTTACAGTGGACTACATATATTGCGAGGGCTTCAGTAATGGAGGAAGCATGAGTATGTTCCAGATATTTTAAAGGGAAATATACTGAAAATCGAGTCGTGGTTGCATTTTTCTCCCCCTTCATAAATGGCAATACATTTCTCAGTCTTGTTTGTCCAGTGAATTTAAAAATTAGCCCAAAAAGTACAAACAGAGTGATGGTCTATTTCATTGTTTTCAAATGTTTATTTATTTATTTTTTAATACAGATTTTAAAAATTTAATTTACTTTGAAGTTCCAGGGTACCTGTGCAGGTTTGTTACGTAGGTAAACATGTGCCATGGTAGTTTGCTGCACCTACCAACCTATCACCTAGGTATTAAGCACGGCATGTATTAGCTATTTTTCCTGATGCTTTCCACCCGCCCCCAACCCAGTTCCTTCCCTGTCAGGCCCCAGTGTGTGTTGCTCCCCTCCCTGTGTCCTTGTGTTCTCACTGTTCAACTCCCACTTATAAGTAAGAACTTGCGGTGTTTGCTTTTCAGTTCCTGCATTAGTTTGCTGAGGATAATGGCTTCCAGCTCCATCCATGTCTCTGCAAAGGACATGATCTCATTCCTTTTTACAGCTGCATAGTATTCTATGGTGTATATGTACCACATTTTCTTTACCCAGTCTATCATTGATGGGCATTTGGGTTGATTCCATGTCTTTGCTATTGTGAATAGTGCTGCAATGAACATAGGCGTGCATGTATCTTTACAGTACAATGACTTACATTCCTTGAGTATATACCCAGTAACAGGATTGGTGGATCAAATGGTATTTCTGGTTCTAAATCTTTGAGGAATCAAAAAGCTGTCTTCCACAATGGTTGAACTAATTTACATTTCCACCAACAGTGTAAAAGCGTTCCTCTTTCTTTACAATCTTGCCAGCTTCTGTTGTTTCTTGACTTTTTAAATAATCACCATTCTGATTGGCATGAGATGGTATCTCATTGTGGTTTTGATTTGCATTTCTCTGGTGATCGGCGATGTTGAGCGTTCTTTCATGTTTGTTGGCTGCATGTATGTCTTCTTTTTAGAAGTGTCTGTTCGTGTCCTTGGCCCACTTTTTAGTGGGGTTGTTTTGTTGTTGGTGGGTGGTTTTTTTTGTTTGTTGTTTTTTGTTTGTTTGTTTGTTTGTTTGTGACAGAATCTCATTGTGTCACCCAGGCTGGAGTGCAGTGGCACAATCTCGGCTCACTGCAACCTCCACCTCCTGGGTTCAAGCAATTCTTCTGCCCCAGCCTCCTGAGTAGCTGTGACCACAGGTGTGCACCACCACGCCTGGCTAATTTTTGTGTTTTCAGTAGAGACGTGGTTTCACAATATTGGCCAGGCTGGTCTCGAACTCCTGACCTCGTGATCTGCCCACCTCGACCTCCCAAAGTGCTGGGATTACAAGTGTGAGTCACCGCTCCTGGCCATGGTTGTTTCTTTCTTTCTTGTAGATTTACTTAAATTCGTTGTAGATTCTGGACATTAGACCTTTGTCAGATGGATAGGCTGCAATAATTTTCTCACATTCTGTAGGTTGTCTGTTCACTCTGATGATATTTTCTTTTGCTGTCCAGAAGCTCTTTAGTTTAGTTAGATTTCATTTGTCAATTTTCGCTTTTGTTGCAATTGCTTTTGGTGATTTCATAATAAAATCCTTGCCCATGCTTATGTCCTGAATGGTATTGCCTAGATTTTCTTCTAGGGTTTTTATAGTTTTGAGTTTTACATTTCAGTCTTTAATCCCTCTAGAGTTAATTTTTTGTATAAGGTGTAAGGAAGGAGTCTAGTTTCAATTTTCTGCATATGGCTAGCCAGTTCTCCCAGCACCATTTATTAAATAGGGAATCCTTTCTCCATTGCTCGTTTGTTTTAGATTTATTGAAGATCAGCTGGTTGTAGATGTGTGGTTTCATTTCTGAGTTATTTGTTCTGTTCCATTGGTCTACGTGCCTGTTTTTGTGCCAGTACCATGCTGTTTTTCTTACTGTCGCCAGAGGTACAAAGAGAAGTTGATACCATTTCTTCTGAAAGGATTCCAAACAATTGAAAAGAAGGGACTCCTCCCTAGCTCATTTTATGAGGCAAGCATCATCCTCATACCAAAACCTGACAGAGATACAACAACATAAATTTCAGGCCAATATCCCCGATGAACATCGGTGCAAAAATCCTCAAAAAAATACTGGCAAATCGAATCCAGCAGCACATTAAAAAGCTTATCCACCACAATCGAGTCGGCTTCATCCCCAGTACGCAAGGCTGGTCCAACATATGCAAATCAACAGGTGTAATTCATCACATAAACAGACGATTATCTGTTTAAGACAAAAAACACACGATTATCTCAATAGATGGAGAAAAGGCCTTCAATAAAATTCAACATCCCTTTGTATTAAAAACTCTCAATAAACTAGGTATTAAAGGAACATACTTCAAAATAATAAGAGTCATTTATGAGAAACCCACAGCCAATACGAATATCATATGGAATGGACAAATGCTGGGGAAGCATTCCCCTCGAAAACTGGCACAAGACAAGGATGCCGTCTCTCACTATTCTTATTCAACATAGTATTAGAAGCTCTGGCCAGAGCAATCAGTCAGGAGAAAGAAATAGAGGGTACGCAAATAGGAAGAGAGGAAGTCAAATTGTCTTTGTTTGAAGATGACATGATCCCATACCTAGAAAATCCCCACTGACTCAGGCCAAAAGCTTCTTAAGCTGATAAGCAACTTCAGCAAAGGGTCAGGATACAAAATCAATGTGCAGAAATCACAAGCATTCCTAAACACTAACAACAGACAAGCAGAGAGCCAAATCATGAATGAACTTCCATTCACAATTGCTACAAAGAGAATAAAATACCTAGGAATACAACTAACAAGGGAAGTGAAGGACCTCTTCAAGGAGAACTACACTGCTCATGGAAATCAGAGAGGACACAAGCAGATGGAAAAACATTCCATTCTCATGGATAGAAAGAATCAATATTGTGAAAATGGCTATACGGCCCAAAGTAATTTATAGATTCAATGCTGTTCTCATTAAACTACATTGATATTCTTCACAGGAGTAGAAAAAACTATTTTAGAATTCTTATGGAACCAAAAAGAGCTCGCGTAACAAGGACAATCCTAAGCAAAAAGAACAAAGCTGGATATGTCATACTACCCAACTTCAAATTCAGATTTGCAGGTTGTAGTGTTTACAGCCTTATGCTGCCCATCCTTAACCTCTAAGTACAACGAATTTTTGTAGTGCTTTTCAAATTCACAATTCAAAATAATATAAAACTGGATTACAGACAATTATATTTCCCATATTTAAAATATGCACTGGTGCTACAAAATTTTTCTATAATGATCATTATATATATGTAATATTATATAAGCGTGAAAGTATAATATTATATGTCATATATAATATATAACCATAAAAGTAGATTTTACATTTATGATTAGCTAAAAAATTTGAGACGGAAACTCTGCCTTTTGCGTATTTTGCATTCTCTTGTCTTTCCTAATCCCTAGTAAAAAATAAGCTTTACCATGTAAAAATCTGTTAATTTGAAGTCAAAGCATGGCTATAGATTCTAGTTAGTTAAAAAAACATTTTTTTTTTCTGTAGCAACTTGTTGGTTTGGATATTGCCTACTTTGAGGTTCTTCCTCTTTCCCCTCCCCTGCCCTCCAATTCAGTGTACCTGCTACCTCTCTAAGTGTCAAAGACAAATGATGGATGGTTGTTCAGCTTCTTTGAAATGCAGCATGTTTTAGTGCCTTTTTACACTTGACTTTCATCACTAGTGTTGATTGATGGTACGTTATTTACCTGGCGTTGAAGGACTACTAGTTTATAACATTCAAGGCAAAACATTCTAAGTAGTGTGCAATGGGGAGATTTCTTTCTGCTGGGGAAGGTTAATGACCTACCAAAGGAGTAGGGGTCAGTGGATGCTGGGAATAATTAATATATTCTGAAGCCAAGATTGACTTGTGGGGTAATTTTCATATCCTTGTGATAATTAAGTTAGTAGATTTTCATCTTTTTAATTGCCCTCAATTTCTTCAGAAGGGGGATTTAGGATGATTGACCTTTTATGGTCTACTTGCTGAAAAATACCTATACAAAGCTTGTATTCAGAAACTAGAGTCCTTTCATTCTTGTCTTATTTAGGTGATGTCATCCCACAATGACACCCGGTGTCTGTGTAGGGGAGGTAATTTTATTGGTTGTACTGCAGAGACCAAGAATACATTTTGTACTTCATTTACATTCCCCAGAATATTTAATATGATATGGATGACGTGGTAAGAACACGACATCTCAGTATTTTGTGACTAAGTGAATGACAATGCATAACCTTAATTCTAATTTGGTGTCAGTCGCATTTTTTAAACTTTCTATTTTCAGAAAATGAGAAAGGGCAGCAAAGATTTTGTTGCAATATGATTTTCAGAATCTTGAATTTACAAGGTTTTTGTCTGTTGTTAATTATATCATGGTTATACTATAGAAGATTGTGAATCAAAGAAGAAAAAAAGCAAACAAATGTATGCAGGCTGAAGTCATAGACAGTTTTTGATGGGATAAATGTTGCAAAAAATACTTGCATTAGGCTTAAGTTTGTGTGTTCAGCATTTGTTTTTTTTTTAGTTCATTTTCAGGTCACATTTTAGTTTTATGTTTCTTAAAATAACAGATTAATGGAGCATTACAACATCAAACAGTTTTGAATGTTTCAAGTATTGAAACACAGTATGCTGAAATGTTTGAAAAGTAAAAACAGTGTAAAGGCCAGGATTTCCATAAGATTGACATAAATGAGTGGAATATCATCTGTTAACTTTTAAATACATTTCTGATTGGTTTGTATCTGGGAAGAGGACCCTTTTCTCTGCAGGCTGGGCGGGGGAATGCTGGCATTCCAAGTGGTTACAACTGCATGGAGTTAATATTTAATGTGCCGTTTTATAGCACACACAGATTCAGAAGCTGAAAAGATACTCAGACAATATAATCTGAATTTATCATCAATTTCCTAGTGTAAAACTGAAGAAACTACTTTTTATACTGTTTTAAGGAAATCCTGTCATAATATGGTGACTGTACAACATTAAAGCAACAATCTGGAAATAAATTGCCAGGTATCTAGTCACAGGTTCAAAGAATGACTGGAAACTGAGGAACTTTCACATAGTGTATAGGAATTTATAACAAGTTCTGACAGCACTGTTAACTGATTAAAAATACCTAATAAGGCTGCTGGATTTGTTAATGAGTACTTTTAAGGCAAAACTGGCAATAAAACAATAGCATTTGTTTAAACAGAAAAAAAAAATTCCCTGCATTCCTTCTTTTGAAAGGAAACAGCCGCATTATGGGTGTTCTCATAGTTATATGTTGAAACAAGGCACCTTTTCAAAACCTGTCGAGTTTAGTGTTTCAAAGGCATGTTGAAGAATTAAGACGGGGTGTGTGTAAATAAATGTACCGATTGCATAAAGGCTGCTTCTAGTTTTGCTTAAGTGATTTTCGAGCTTCTGAAGGAGCGATTTTCAACCTTAAATATCTAAGTCAACACTTCTTTAGTAAGAGAGGTGACCTTAAAAATTTCCTTGGTCTAAGTGAAAATACTGGCCAATTAAAGACACAGCAATGTAGGTCAATCCTTGTTCTTTAACTTTCTGAACAAAAGTTTAAAAACTTTCCAAATTTATTTTCATTGATAGAAGGGATTCCTGTTTATATTTTGTTATTTTTAAAATAAATAAAAATTAGGTTATCAATCAAAGGTGGTTTGACAAACTTCTACTCCATTTCCAGCGTGATGTAAGAGAACCCAACAGCAGTCACAGGTACTCTGCTTTCACTCTAATAATCTGTGATCTAATTGGTAAAATTAGATCAGTATGCAAAACTGTTAGATGAGTTAATAGTCAAATGGTAGAGTTTTAAAGACTCCTAGATCCGGTGGTTCAATTTTGTTACACATCTTCTAGGAAGCTTAGAAGACTGCTTTGTTTGGTTGATTCACTACCTGTTGCATCTTTAGCCTTGATTTAATAATGAAGTAAAAATAATAAAACAAAAGACAATAACAAAGTCAACAGACAATCCTTTCTCCCAAATAAACCCAACAACAACAACAACAAAAAACAAAGTACTCAAATAGCTGTGAAGAATTTTTAGAAAGTGGGAGTTTTTTGAACATGTAATTAAATTTAATTTAGTTTTTAAAAGACCTTTTAAAACATTTCAATGGGCAAAGCCTTTTTAAATTGAGGTGAAATTCACATAACATAAAATTAACTATTTTGATGTGTACAATTCAGTGGGATTTAGTGTATTCACAATGTTGTGGAACCATACATAACCTTTACCCAGTTCCAAAACATTTTCATCAACCCAAAGGAGATCCTTTTCATAAACTACTAATCTGTTTTCTGTCTCTGTGGATTTTCCTATTCCAGACATTTAGAATCATACAATATATAACTTTTTATGTCTGATTCCTTTCAGTTAACATGTTTTCAAGGTTCAGCCTTATTATAGCATGTATGAGTACTTCATTCCTCTTTGCAGCTGAATAATATTCCATTGTGTAGCTATACCACATTTTGTTTATCCATCCATTCACTGATGGAAATTTATTTATTTTTCACCTTTTGGTTATTTGTTAATAGTGCTAATATGAACATTGGTGTACAGATATGTGTTTGAATACCTGTTTTCAAGTCTTTGCGCTACATAGATAGGAATGGAATTGCTAAGTAGTCTGATAGTTCTATGTTAACTTTTCAGGACAAAGCCAAAGTATTATTCGTGGTGACTGCATCTTTTACATTGTAGCAAAATACACAAGGCTTCCAATTTCTCAACATCCTCACCAGCACTTGTTATTTCAGCTTTTTAAAAAATTATAGCCACCTTAGTGGATGTGATATGGTGTCTCATCATGGTTTCAATTTGCATTTCCCTAGTGACTAATGATTTTGAACGTCTTTTCATGTGCTTGTTGATCATTTGTGTACCTTCTTAGGATAAATGTCTGTTCAAGTCCTTTTCCAATCTTTAAATTGCATTATTTGTCTGTTTGTTGTTGAATTGTGGTGCTTTAAAAAATATATATATATATTACATGTATAGATATATATACGTATATATACACACACACAGAGACAGAGAGAGAGAGAGAGAGAATTTTCTACATATAAGATTATGTGTTCTGTAAATACAGATAATTTTACTTCTTTCTTTCCAATTAAAATACCTTTTATTTCTTTTTCTTGGCTAATTGCCTTTGCTTGATCTTCCAGTATAATGCTGGATAAAAGCGGTGAAAGTAGCATCCTTGTCTTATTACTGAACTTAGAGGAATGTTTTCGGCCTTTCATCATTGAGTATATGTTAGCCACGGGTTTTTCCTGAATGCACTTTATTACGTTAAGGATGTTCCATTTTATTCCTGGTTTATCATGTGTTTTTACCATGAAAGCATGTTGTATACGTTCAAATGTTGTTTCAGCTTCACTTGAGATGATTATGTGTTCCCCCCATCATTCTATTAATGTGGTGTATTATATTCATTGTATATACACCCTTGTATTCTTGGGATAAATCCCAATTGATCATGGTGTATAATTCTTTTAACATGCTACTTCATTTGGTTTACTAGTCTTTTGTTGTGGATTTTTGCGTTTATATTTAGTAGGGATATCTATTTATAGTTTTCTTTTTTTATGTGCTGCCTTTGGCTTTGGTGTCAGGGTAATTCTGGCCTCCTAGCTTGATTTAAGAGGTGTTATTTTCTTTTCTAATTTTCTAGAAGAGTTTAAGAAACATTGGTGTTCCTTCTTTTTTAAATACTTCATAGTATTTTGTGTGAAACCATCTTTAGTACTTGACTTTTCAAAAATGGTAAATATGGACAATCAAACCTAAAGTATCAGAATTCAGATGGAAATGTTTTAAATTTGGCAATAACAAAAAATTATAAGTTCAAAACATATCTACCCAAACAATGACTAATACCACTTCCAAAATTATCTCCTTAATAGATAGTGAAGGGATATAAATTGTTTTTATATAATTTCAAGATGGGACAAAAGTTAACGTCCATTAAGTAAAGTCTACACCTATACAAAATGTTGTTCAATACGTTCTCGTGTTTGATAGCATGGTAGGGTGAATATATTTAACAACATATTGTATTTTTCAAAATATCTAGAAGAGAAGATTTGAAATGTTACTGACAGAAAGAAATGATAAGTGTTTGAGGTAATGGACATCCTAAATACCCTGACCTGATCATTACACGCTCTGTGCATGTATCAAAATATGTACCCCATCAGTATGTATAAGTATTATGTATAGTAAAGAATAAAATATGTTGAAAAATGGAGACAATTACCCAAATAAATAGGAATATAATTGAGACATGGGTTGATATTCTAACATATTCAGACTATTATCTTAATTCTCCGTTTCACTTTACCCATATAAAAATAATCTCAGTTACTCTTAGTTGGAAATTTGTTTCAACTAGAAAGAGAAAAATATCTCCAAATAATTTTACAATTTTATTTTCTCTCCTAGACTCATTATTTTTTCCACAATATCAGGTTAGTGTTTTAAAAATCTTTGCACAACTTCTGTTTGGTTAAGATTTTTTATTTTATGTACATAGACACACACACTTATGTGTTAGTAGATCATTCAGATAGACAACCAGCTAGATTTAAAAATCGTAAGCCATGGTTTATACATCACATATAAATCTAGATACCAATAGTGACATTATCATCATGAATATTAGTTCCAGAAAGTACAGATCAGAGAATATTTGGGAAGTCAGATTCAAAACGATGTCTGACATCGAGGAATGATGATGAACAGTCATGAGAATAACAGAATTGAGTATCAATTTGTTTTTGAGTAGAAATGATGTTAATGTTTAGATGGCTCCTGTCAGCATTAAATACACAGTTAAGTACAGACCTTCAGGGGCAGGGAGTTGGTGATTTTTCTAACTCTTGAAGTAAGTGTACTATACAAAAAGCACTATTTTGTCTGCTTGAAATTTCAGAAATGTGAACACTCTGAATTGGCATAGTGCTTGGGTTATTGGCAGACCTTTCACAAGAAAGTTTTTAGACAGCTTCTATGTGAATCATACCGGCTTTTCTCAAGATAAGGGATTCATATTAGAAGGCTTGACTCACTCTGACATTTTATATGACTTTCTATTATTGAAACAACTCTAAAGGTCTTTTGCGCATTCTATTCACAGTGTTACCTAATAATAACATGTATTAGCTTCTGGAGTTTAAGCAGCTTATAGGCAGAGTTCACATAATTACTGTGAACGCCTGGCATCTATACAGCAAGCGTTCAATACATAGTTATTGAATAACTAATCTTGCAGTGAAGAAGCAGCATGAACTGGGAATTTCTTTCCATTCCAGTTCTAACGTTTAGACTCATTCTAAGAAGTATGAATGCTTAGATTTGTGACCTTAATGTACCCAGATTTCAGTTTTCTTGAACGGAGTTTGACGAGTACATTTCTGAGGCCCCTTCTAGCTTCTAAATGTGATGACTTGAGTTCAAGACGAGACTTGTGAGCACCTTTCCAACTAAACTCAGTTCTCAGGGTCTTTCTCCACATCTTGTAAAAGGTAAAGTTGAATGGACTTCTATCACTTGGATCTTATTTAACTTGAATTGCTAAAAATACACGTACAGCAACTGCTGAAATTAAACAGCATCTACAAATGCAGGCATTACTCTCAGACATTTTCTAAGTAGAGTACATGGCCTCTGCTCCCAGGGGGTTTATAATCTAGTGCAGAGAAAAAGAAATATGTACAAACTGATGTGACTGACGTGAGGGAATTTAGGGTGAGTTGGACAGTGTTTTGTAATTTCTTTACTGTGAGTCTAGATTTAGCTGAGACTTGAAATAAGTATACGTAGCAATGAAGAAGAACATTACAAAAGCTTTAGAAAATAAGAAGCCCATATAGAGAAGACTGAGGAATTATTTGTTTTTAATGAGCATGTTCAGTATTTTCTGAATCCAAGCTAAACCCTTCCTTTTCTTCTCTAAGCTTTCTCCAGATAAAATGTGGCGCAGCCTCTGGGACAGTCTCCTCCAGGCTCTGCTCGTATTGATGACCATAGAGAGTCAGAGCCATGATTTTTGTCTTACACCTCTTTTCTCTATTTACCCAGTGTTTTCTTTTAATTGATTCACTGCTTATACTTAAACAAATGTTTGTTAGGATAAATTTAAGTAGAAAACCCAATTCATTATATATAGATGGTAATTATAAAAATAAGTTCAATGAAAATAAAACAATCTTAAATTCTTCCTGTGTACTGTTGACTTACTGAAGTGTCTATACCTGACCTTCTCTCTCTCTTTTGTTTGTTTTTTCAGTTGAACCTTAGCACACGTCAGAGAGTTTATTAAAAATGGTACTATTACCGAGTGGAGACATCTTCCTTGAAGAATTCAGAAGTACTGAGAAGAGTTGAAAGAGAATGGAAAGGGAATCAGTCTGTGGGGATGGTCTTATAACCAGGTGGCTTTGTTTATGCATACTCTTGAAAACACCATGCTTCTCTACAGGGAAGCTGGAGGAAGCACTGTTAGTGTTGTTTCCATGGTTTTGTTAGATGTCAAACTCAGAGACAGTTTTTCAGTTAAGTGACTCACACACTGAAGACAAGTATGAGGAGTTCAAGTGGTCACATTTTTCTAAGTTATCGAGTATAATTGCAGTGGATTCCCTACCTGAAACTGAGTCAACCAGGAAAATTATTCGTTTAAATTCTTTTTCCTCTTCTCTCGTCATCCATGGTGAATTTTTCCAGTGATAAAATCAATTGATTTTTACCTTATGACGGTGGGAGAGGACAAGTAATAAATGTAGGAAACCAGGAACCAAATGTGATTTAACATACTTGGAGTTCACAGATAGCAGTGATAGAAAGTCAAGCTTTAAAAGCATAATAAGAAATCCCTTAATTTTGTTAAAGAAAGAAAATATACACACTGGTAGATCATAAATAAAATATTCCCAGTATAGTTACCAGCCCCGATGAGTGAGATCCATGCTTAGAGACAGTCGTGATTCTTATTTAACATTAATAACCACAAACTGTGCACCAGATGCTATGAACTCAAGTCCAAGGTAGATGATATAATCAATATCATCATCACTACAGAATATATTAAAATATTACTTTACTTTAGAAGTTGCCTTTCAAGTTAACTAGTATTTGAGCACTTTGTATACAAAAAAAAAAAGGTAAAATAATAGTGAAGAATCCAAGATTATGGGACAAAACCCATCTTCAAGGAGCTTATGATGTATGACAGTAATATCCGTTAGTGAAAAAGCGTAGCCTTGTAAGAGGGGCTTGCAGGGATTTAAAAGAAGAAAGGAGCACACTGGAAAAGGAGGTGGCTTCATGAAGGACCATTTGCTACGGAGCGTGAAGAAAGGGCAGGCTCTTGACAGGGAATTATATAGGGTGTAGGGTGTAGTGCATTTGGGTGGGCATCTACGACAGCGAGACAAGTGGAAACTGCAGTGAGAAAGTGTGTTGGATGGTTAGTGCAAAGCCCAGGTTTGTTGGAATATAAGGGAACAGGAAGAGCTGAAGTTGGGAAGAGAGACCAGGATGAAGGAAGGTAAACAAATGAGGATTTGTGACTAGCACAGAAGAACAGAGTTTACAGAATTAAGTGTCACTCTAATGTCAAGGACAGGCACAAGCGATGGCTCTAACATTAGGCAAGACGCATGGTCTTTTAAGCATCATCATTGCCAGAGCTCCTAGATAGCTGCTCGTAAGGATAGTAGGTACCATTTGTTGAATGCATATCAAGTGTTGGGCATAGCACTGGGTGGCTTAGACACACTATACTTTTGTGACAGAGGTATCATCTTTATTTTTCCAGACCACAAAAAATTAGAGCCTCTTAAGGAGCTTGAAGTCAAGGATAAATAATTTGTATCACCCTAGTACGAGCAGTTAGTTTATTACCTAGGTATCATCAATGAAGAATGGACTCATAAATGTTTTGCAGTTAACATGCAAAGTCCTAGAACCATCTCCCACGTGAGATTCCTAAGCAGTTCTTCCGGTCTATAATGTTTGGTCATGAAATGCAAATGACAATAAAAGGACCCAGTTGCATTCAAGAGTCATAGTTCATAACAAATCACTAGGGTTTTCTATAGCAAGCAGCTTCTTGAGAATCGCAGTCACACTTCACATGGTCATCAGCCATTTTTCAAGATGCCACGTTTCAAGCGGGGCTATTAATCCCATTTCTTGCATATTTCAATCTCATTTTACAGTGTGAAATTGCTAGGAGACACACATTTATCAATATATTCCATAATGTTATTTGTTTGGCATGACTTCCTTCAGTACATCGTATTTTTTGTTACATGATCAATATGAGAGTCTTCTCTCCAGAAAAGGCAACTAATCTTGCTACGTAGTTTGAAGCGGATGACTTAAACCATTTACAAAAATCCCTCTGGTTATTTTTCTTTCCCGAGTCTCTTTCCTTATCCTTAGGCCCCTTTATAGATAAGCCTGTTTCTTTGCAGTCTGTGGCTCCAAAACATGAATGATTATTGGAACATCAGGTTTAGTTGGCAGCTGTTCATATTAATGTAACAAGGTGACATTGGTTTGGTCTAGAACTAGAAGTTATTTTTAGGAGAGACTGAAAAACTGTTCATTAAAAATTATGAGAAATGTTTTTGGCTTCTAAGAGAAGTTTGTTAACCATGGTTCTCCAGAGAAACAGAACCAATAGAGAGAGAGAGAGAGAGACAGAGAGACTGAGTGTGTGTTTGTGTATGTGTGTGTGTGTGTGTGTCTTTGGGGGATATATTCCTCTTGTCCTGGAAAATCATTCCATAGTTATGTGTAGAGGAGATTCCGGTCCGGAATGGAGAAGTCTGAAGTTATGGACTCAGAGGACTAAACTGTCCTGCTCTATTATTGTTAAAGGCTGTCTCTGCAGGTTTTGTTTCCTTTGGAGAACTGCTTGTTTTCAAAATCTAAATTTATACTGCCACGAGTATTTTAATTATTGCTTGTCCTTGGAAAGTTTGTATGTGGGTTGTCCATCTAGGAAATGTTTTGAGCCTTTGCTCATTGGAGATTGGGAGCCAAGGAAGGGACGTACACCACGGAGTTGCTTTGAGGTAGTCGAGGAGCTGCGCCGACAGGGGAAGGGGAATGGTGGTGCTGGGACTGCGCAGTCACTGTAAGTTATTCTGTGTGTTATGTTCCCCCGTTATTATGGAAACTCTAGCAGACCCCCTTAGAAATAACAGCCCCATCTCTGATAGTCCTTGGGAAAGCCATTCCCTTGACAACACCGTAGTGAGTACATGTTATGGACTGAATGCTTATGTACCCCCAAAATTCATATGTTGAAATCCTAACCCTAAAACTAATGTTACTAGGAGATGGGACCTTAGTAGGTCATTAGGTCATAAGAGTAGAGCCCTCATGAATGGAATTAGTGCCCTTATAAGAAGAGACATGAGAACTTGCTTCCTCTCTCTGTTCTCTTTCCCATGAGAACACAGTGAGAAGACAGCCAGTCACCTGTAAACCAGGAAGCAGGCTCTTATCAGACAAGGGATGTGCTAGCACCTTGATCTTGGACTTCCCAGCCTCAAGGACTGTGAAAAATAAATGTTGTTTAACCCCCCAGTCTATGGTAATTTGTTATAGCAGCTGGAACTAAGACGGTGTTGCCATAGTGATTACAAGTGAGGCAAATGAATTCATGCATTGAACAAATTTTTACTGAGCCTCCACTCTGTGCTAGATACAGCAGAGAGGCAGCTTGGAACAAAACGGAGCAGGAAGTGCTAGCCAGAGCAATTTGGCAAGAGAAAGAAATAAGAGGCGTCCAAATAAGGAAAGAAGAAATCAAACTATCTCTCTTTACTAATGATATGATTCTCTTCTTAGAAAACTGTACAGGCTCTGCCAAAGGCTACTAGAATTGATAAATGATTTTAGCAAGGTTTCGGGATAGAAAATCAATATATAAAAATCAGTAGCATTTCTATACACCAATAACAGCCAGGCTGAGTGTCAAATCAAGAATCCAATGCTATTTACAATAGCCACAAAAATAATGAAATACCTAGGAATACAGCTAACCAAGGAGGTGAAACATCTCTACAAGGAGAACTACAAAACACTGCTGGAAGAAATTAGAGATGATGCAAATAAATGGAAAAACATTCCATGCTCATGAATTGGACGAATCAATGTTGTTAAATGACCGTACTACCCAAAGCAATTTACAGATTCAACACTATTCCTATCAAATGATCAATGTCATCCTTCACAGAATTAGAAAAAAACTATTCTAAAATTCATATACAACCAAAAGAGTTGAGTAGTCAAAGAAATCCTAAGTAAAAAGAACAAAGCCAGAGATATTATACTACCTGACTTAAAACTATACTATAAGGCTACATTCTACTACCTGACTTAAAGGCTACATTATACTACCTGACTGCAAAGCAGCATGATATTGGTACAAAAACAGACACATATAATAAGGGAACAGAATAAAAAACTCAGAAATAAAGCCACACACCTACAGCCATCGGATCTTCAACAAGACCAACAAAAATAAGCAATGGGGAAAGGGCTTTATATTCAATAAATGGTGATGGGACAACTGGCTAGCCATATGCAGAAGAATGAAACTAGACCGTTGCCTTTCACCAATACAAAAAGATGGAGTGAAGATTTAAATGTACGACCCCACACTATAAAAATCCTAGGAGAAAACCTAGGATATACCTTTCTTGACATTGGCCTTGGCAAGGAATTTTTAGCTTAGTACCCCAAAGCAATTGCAACAAAAACAAAAATTGACAAGTGGGAGCTAATTAAACTAAAGAGCTTCTGCACAGCAAAAGAAACTATCAACGGAGTAAATAGACATCCTACAAACTATGCAGCTAACAAAGGTCTAGTATCTGGAATCTATAAGGAACTTCAACAAATCAACAAGCAAAGAACAACCCAATTAAGCAAAGGAAATGAAAAGGCATTTCTCAAAAGAAGGCATACAAATGGCTAAGAAACATATAATAAATGCTCACGATCACTGATGATCAGATAAATGCAAATTAAAACCACAATGAGATACCATCTCACATCAGTCAGAATGGCTATTATTAAAAGGTCAAAAAATAACAGATGCTGGTGAGACTACAGAGAAAAGGGAACGCTTATATACTGTTGGTGGGAATGTAAATTAGTTCAACTACTGTCAAAGAAATCCATTTGGAGATTTCTCAAAGAACTTAAAACAGAACTACCATACGACCCAGCCATCCCATTACTGGGTATATCCCCATTGGGAAATAGATAAACACATTAAAATATTTAACCTTGTTAGTAATCATAAATGCAAATTAGAAGAATGAGAAATAGCTAGGATTTTTATCCTTTAACTTGACAAAACTTAAACATTTATAATATCTGCTGATACTGAGAATTACAAAACAAGAACACTCTTACAATTGCAGGTGGCTCACATATAATTGGGTACATCAATTTTTAAAGTTAGTTCGAGATTATCTCTCAAAATCAAAAATGTGTCATCCCTTCAACTCCATAATTCCTCTTATAGGAAAATAGATAAGTATACCAAAGAGACACATACACTTGTATATTTATTGCCCCACTATTAACAATAGCAAGGACATAAAATCAACCGAGGTGCTTATCCCTGGTGAACGGGATAAAGAAAATGTGGTACGTATACACCATAGAAAACTACACAGCCACAAAAAAAGAATGAAGTCATGTCCTTGGTAGAAACACGATGCAGCTGGAGGCCACAATCCTAAGTAAATTAACATAGGAACAGACAACCAAATACCACATGTTCTCACTTATAAGTGGGAGCTAAACATTGAGCACACGTGGACATAAACATAAGAAAAATAGACACCAGGGACTACCAGAGGGGAGACGGAAGGAGCAAGGCATGGCTTGAAAAACCACCTGTTGGGCACTAGGCTCACTACCTGGGTGCAATACACCCATGTGAGAAACCTGCATATGTACCCCCTATAACCAAAGTAAAAGTTGAAATTAGAAAATTAGAACAAACAAAACAAGTCCTTTTCTTCAGGAAGTTCTAATGAGGAGATATCGATGATAAAGAAAGAAAAAATATATAAAGTAAATAATAAATGCTGAAAAAGAAAAACAGTACAGGGGCTAGAGTTCCAGAGAGGTTCTATTACAGATGGAGTGTTTCGGGTTGGCTGCGATTAATCATCCCAGAATTACATTCCAAGTTCAGAGCTGTTTCTGTTATGCTCCCATTCATCTCATTTGTAGTTGGGGAATTTGGTCAGATGAATACATAATTGCATACCTTTTTTTTAAGGAGAGCTCAACAATGTGACACTGTTTATGTTGATGCTGTTCAAATAGTGTGTCAGCAAATCCCTGTCTTTTCCCCTGTCCAGTATCCTTAATAGGGGAGGAGATGTTGAAACCTGATCCCTTCAAAGAGTCCAGGGCATAGCCATATAAGCCGGAGTCATATGAATTGGTAGTTGAATCTAATGCTTGTAGCAATATTCCTGTCATGAACAGAATACACTGAATTTGTCATTTATCATTTTAACAATTCTTGAATTATACTATTATATATGTAATAGGTCCTAGTTTGGTTTTATTTTACTTAAACTTACCTATGTACACACTTTTAAGTAGGCACTGAACAATTCTACTAAAGCATTAATGCAAAAATCAATGTCACATCAAATACATAAAGTGGTAAATATTTTTGTGTAAAAAGTAAAAAGCATCTCTTAAACCTTAACTTTGAAATGGATTGATATGCAAACCTAAATTTGTTTTGCAAAGCCACTGTTTCAATGGAAAGCAATGCGTAGGAAGAGAAATCACGTGACAATATATTCCTCCCCAGTAATATGAAATGGATCAAGGAAGCAGAAGATGTATCTATTTAACTTTGATTGATGGTTCAAGAGGATTTTGTAAGTGTTATTGTGGATGTAAAAGTTTTGCTAAGAAGTTGGGGAGATTATTTCAGGTAACCCCCAACCTGACAGTTGTTCCCATCCTTCAAAGTCTAGAGTACTGCGGTACCTTGCAGGTAGAGAGGACGCTTTGTAGATGGCATTGGAGAAAAACTGTGCCCTTTACTCTCCCAACCACTGAACAGATCTCAGTATTGCTATTAGAAAGAAATTAGTCACGAGCTATTGGCAAGTGATTAAGATGTCTGAGTATTTTTAAAAAGTTTAAGTGGATTGAAAACTCTCTGCAATAATCTTCCAAAGCACAATGCAGGGAAGGGACTGGCTGATATAAAGCTGCCTGTTATTAAATTATCCTGGGATGGGAAGCAAGCTATTATGGAGTTACCTGGGATGGTAGGGGGCAGAAAAGCAACAAATGCTGAGGAATTGGATGAAACGCCAACAACAAAAAAATGAATCTAAATCCAAGCAAAGTTATCTTGTAGACTGCTCCTGACCAAGGATTTAGAAGGGAGCTTTTATTTATGTATGTATGTATGTATTTATTTATTTATTTATTGAGACAGAATCTTCCTCTGTCACCCAGACTGGAGTGCAGTGGTGCAATTTCTGCTCACTGCAACCTCCGCCTCCCGGGTTCAAGCAATTCTCCTGCCTCACCCTCCCAAGTAGCTGGGACTACAGGCACGCGCCACCACACCTGGCTAATTTTTGTATTTTTAGTAGAGATGGGGTTTCACCATGTTGGCCAGGCTGGTCCCTAACTCCTGACCTCAGGTGATCCACCCGCCTTGGCCTCCCAAAGTGCTGGGATTACAGGTGTGAGCCACCATGCCTGGCCTAGAAGAGAGCTTTTTAGAAAAATGCAAATAACAATGCTAATTGTCTCTGATTCTTTTAACTTTGTTGGTGGGTGAATATGTCTATGCAAATGTGCATCATATATAACTCTTAGTAATCTGTTCATTGGATAATGGTGATTCAACCTGAGTTATCTCAGTTTGTTTTCTTTCATGTTACAACATTTCAAGTACGGTTCATCTGGACCAGCCTCTGATTTGGGGAAGACTAAGTGAGAGCACACTGCGGAGAGTGAGTCCTGGTCGGTTTGGGTATGGCTCTCAGCAGACTGACCCACGAGGGCCACCAGCTGCTGGATTTAATTCGCTGATTTCATATAAACTAGATTTCCCTGGGAAATCTGCTATGCACACACAGTGAGAAAGCAACTATGAGAAGGAGGCCAGGGCTGGGGCTCTGCAAGTGCACCGCGGCTCACTACAGAAAAGCACGCGCCTCCCAGCAGGACTGTTAGCCCAGAGAGGAAGCCTGCTGGGGTTTGAGCTTATTTGTGTTGTCAGTATCTCTTATCGTAGCATCAGATTCCGTGTTTTCTTAAGGAACAAAACACAGGAAACGGCTTGCTGTCATTTTCTATTTCTCTAGTGAATCTCCTGTATCTGAAAGTCACAAACTTCTTTCTTTAAGACCCATGGCTTATTTTTCCAATAAGAAGTGAAAGGTCTAGGCTGTCAATATTTGAAATTGGTGGGCAAAAGGCAGCCTCTTTTCTATCATGAAGGAAAACATACAATGTGGAAAAGAGTTCCCTTTGGAGTGGATTTATCTTCACCTAAATTGAATGCATTGATGAAAATTACGGAACTGATGTTTCCAAAATTCATTGACATGTTTATTAAAAATAAAGGATTATTTTTAATATTATTATGTTATGTTAAATAAACTTGCTGAGATTTTTTTAAGTTTCAATGTTCAGCCTCCAATAGAACAGTTGTGATTAAAACAACACACGTGCTTCCCATTTGGCTGGTCATGGGAATATTTTGAAACAAGGAATATTTTAAAGTTAATTGTACATGCATATAATGCCCCGTTAAATTTTGAAAGTATTGAACAATTTGCAGTGGGAGGTAAAGTAAATGTCTAATTCTGCCACTTTCTTTGTGGTTCAATGAAGCATCTTCTTGGTCGTTGCCCTAACTGAACCTGAGCGAGGACGTTCCATCACATTGACCTTGTTATAATTTTGAAACAGGAATTCCAGAAGGATAGAATTGTTCCATTCTGTTGCCCCTCTAACCACTCCAAGGTTTCTTGATGTATCTAGCTCATGACAGAAAAGACAAAAAAACAAAAATGACTCTGAAAACGAAAAGTCAGCTTGGGAGAGTTATGTATATTTCCCTTTTTAAAGCCTTTTAACCTTTGGAGTTGAGAAATGCTTTTTCTTGTCTTTTAAAATGTGTTAAGTAGCCACATCTTGAAAAGGACCAGATAAAATTATGTTTTTGAGGCCAGGCATGGTAGCTCATCCCAGCACTTTGAGAGGCTGAGGTGGGTGGATCACTTGTGGTCAGGAGTTCTAGTCCAGCCTGGCCAGCATGGTGAAACCCCATCTCTACTAAAGACACAAAAATTAGCTGGGTATGGTGGCGGGCGACTGTAGTCCCAGCTGCTTGGAAGGCTGAAACAGGAGAATCGCTTGAACGCAGAAGGCAGAGGTTGCAGTGAGCCGAGACTGTGCCATTGCACTCTAGCCTAGGTAAAAGAGTGAGGCTCTGTCTCAAAAAAAAAAAAAAAAAAAGTTTTTGATATTTCATTTGCCTAAGATTAAATTTAGGGCTCAGCTAAACCCCAAGGGACTTCCTATGTATTTGACTTGGATTTTGGACAATAGAAATGAGTAAGTTGGAATAGATCAGATGTTACATGGTGGAATCTACCTATAGAATGCCACCAACCACCTCCTTTATGTGTTGTGAATGACCCAAGCTGGATCATGCAAGTCTCCATAGGCATGTCTCTTCTTGTCAGATACTTCTAATTGATTGTGATGATTTTCCTGCTGAGCCTTGGTGTAGCTTTACAACCCTACTCAACACAGCCCTGCGGGCAGCAAAGCCAGCGGGCAGGAATTATTAAGTGAGCTGAAACTGGGCTCTAACCTAGGCTAGACTAAACAATAGAAAGTCAAGGTGATATCTAGGAGTCATACATATTTTCAAATATAAAAATATTCCATTCATTTGGAGGAAGGTAGGATGAAGAAGGTAGACAGTACTAATATGTCAGCTGGTAAGTAATTATTCAATATGGCAGGCAAACTTTATAAATATTATTTCAACCCTCTCACTCAAAATGAAATAAGATTTTATAGAGAGGTAGGTTCAAAGAAAGGCTTCTTGTGATTGAAAGTATTGTTCATGTCACAAATTTTGAAATGGATGCAGAAGCATTTGGAATGTAGCATGCGGGATGCTGTGAGTTGATGTGTCTAAAAATGTTCAGCGAAATTAATTATAGACTTTAGCTCAGAAGAAAGTCTTGACTTTTTCAATGGATAAAAGTGTTGTTTTATAGAAATACTTTAGAAACATTTTTTTTTTAAATTACAGGTATTTCAGAAAATGAGAGATAACTACAACCAAATAATTCACATTAAAGTTATTGATTGAATTGATGGAGTAATTTAATGTGTGTCTGTTAGATGCAAGGCAGTGTGCTGGACCACTGAAGTATGTAAAAATATAACTGCTTGTAAAAGCCGATAATCTAGAGTTGAATGCAGTAGCTAATGAAATTACAAATTAGTTTATGATATGTGCAAATGTGGGAAATAGAGTCACAAAAACAATAAGTAATTCTAATCAAGATACATGTCAAGTTCAAAAAGCTTCTAAGAACTATGGTACCTTGGAACCTGATTTAATTCTGAAAATCTGCCACATTAATTATATCTTTAAAATTTAAAAGCTAAGTTTCTAAATGCATCAGTGGCCCTTGGAATAAAAACTCAGAACTTTTAGAAACCCGTGGTAATGACAGGATCGTGTCTAAGTCTTTAAAATAATATGATTTATTCTCACTAGCCTGCAGAATTGTTTATCATCTCAAGTCCTACTTCAGAACATAGACAAAAGGTCCTCCCTGTTCTGGGTTTAGATAGAAATAGTTGATTTCAACTGAACTCAGCAACCTTGTAAATAGTCGTTTCTATGAAATATATATCCTCACTTGGATAAGAGCCAAGTTTCACAAATTGCTAACGCTGGATCTAAGTTGACTAGTGAAACTTATTCCAAAAACAGGCAATGTGATAATTCAATATTTTGCTGTTGACGTGTTTCGAGAGCCAGCACACAACATCCTTTTCCCGGTTGCTCCCAGCTTAGCTTGCCACAGACCTACAGAGACCAGACTTCAAGATGTTCCTGTGGACAGGAAATTACACAAAAACCCAGCTGAAATTTACTTTTTTGGTGGAAAAAAATATATATATATGACTGACTTAAAGTTGTAAGTGAGGTGATCTTAATGATAGGACCAAGTCCATTACAAAAATACTTAGCAAATGAAGTTTAAAAAATTTTATTTTCAACTAGTTTTTAAAAGACTTCAGTTAGGAGCACATGAGAAAGATCTCAGCTTAGCTCATGTACAGGCAATATCTAAACAAACTTGATTATTTATTAAGTTTTCTTTCTTATTAAGATGTCTTGGCTATATAGCAAGAAGCATAAGTAACTCTCCATTGCATACTGGATCCCACGTTTTGTGGATATGAAAGAGTTAGTTTTAGAAGAAATGTCATAACCAAAAATAGAACCAGATACATAGCTATGACTGAAGTAAAGTTCTTGCTGTATGGTAATGCTTCTTGCATTTGGTCAATCTGAAGATGCATGACATCAAGCCTCACACAGTCAGTTTAGCATAGTCTCCTTAAGGTTTGACTATGGAATGTATGAATTCGTAAATTTGCTTTCTCTTTATTGAATATATTCAAACCTATCACAGCTGGTGATGGATTCCATGCTTTGTTTACAAGAGGAGCACATGGAAGCACACAACCCAAGAGCCATATTTTCTTCTTACTGCCAAAATCACCCTTCCGATTTGATTTAGGTGCGTGGATATTTGCATCTAGTTCACTTTACTTACTTTTTTCTACTTTGCTAGGGCAATGTTTTCCAACAGTAAGAAAGAATGAATGAACTCTAGAAAAGGATGAGCACATGATCAGATCAAAGCATGGAAAGTTTGAATTCATGATCCATTGTTGGCATCTCAGGGTCAGGAGGTAAAGCCTCAAGTCCTAAATTCTAGGTCTATGGCTAGGCAGGACATCTTCCTTTTGCCTTCCAGATACCCACTCCACCCTTCTCCACCCTGCTGTGCGCTCTGGAGGTTGACCTATAGGCTCCACATCAAGGCATCTCCCTTGCTTTCAGACTTTGAGTTAAGTCCAACCAACAGGGAGCACCACCTGGAGGCTGAAGAAGGCAGTCAGCAGGTTCCACCTGCCTGCATCTCTCTCTGATGTTCTGGTAACTACTCCCTCCTGTTACTCCTAAGGGCCGAGAAGTGATAATTGCACCTCACTGTCCCCATCTCCAAAATGCTACTCTGACCCCTCCCCACTTTCCTATAATCCTTCACCTTGTAAATAGTCCCTGTATCACGCTTTTGGCAAATTTATCGGCTGCCCACTGACTATCTGATGCAATCTGCAATCACAGAACTCATACTATTGGGCTAAAGAGTTGATGACACTTGTTCTGTTTTCATGGAGTTTGAGGTACTGGTGCACTACTTTGCCACATAATCACAAAGTGTATCCCCGTTGTGGGGTAGGGGAAGCAAAACAAATGTTTAACTGTTCAAGGGTATTAATTCAGTCATGGTTTTAAAACAGAATTAAAAATGTCAATAAAAAACATAGTCATGTTTGGGTGCGGTAGCTTATGCCTGTAATCCAGCACTTTGGGAGGCTGAGGTGGGCGGATCAGGAGGTGAGGAGATCGAGACCATCCTGGTCAACATGGTGAAACCCCGTCTCTACTAATATATATATATATA
>NW_012102221.1:1741289-1747527 GCF_000951045.1 Mandrillus leucophaeus | reverse complement strand
TGCAGTGAGCCGAGGTTGCACCACTGCACTCCAGCCTGGTGACAGAGCGAGACTCCGTCTCAAAACAAAACAAAACAAAACAAACCCATGATCATATGGTTTCACATACTATTTATTTGCAATTCCAAACATATCGTAAAGACATCCTATATTTCATGGTTCAGTGGAGTTCAGGAAAAGCAAGTATTTGAGAAAGCAACTTGAATCAAAGAAGCTGGGGTAGTTCTGAAGAAAGGGAAATTAACATCTCCCCCAAATGCAAACGCTTTCCATGCACCTGTACTATAGAATTGTGGTATGGAGATATGGAACATGCAAAGTGGTTCTACACAACGTGATGATGGGGCCATTCTTCATTTATTCACTGGTCTGGAAAAGACTTTGAGAAATAGGACTACACTTAAGCACCTTAGACATATTTCTAGAATTTTGGAGTTTGCTAAAAACCTAGAAAATATTAGGCACCAGATTGGTTTGACTTGCGGTGACATACAAGGCACTTAGGCTTGTTAGGTTTGATACAAAAAAGGCTTTATGAAACTGTTCAACAGAAAATTTTGAATTTCTAACTGCATACCCATTAAATTGCATAACGTAAATACAGATTAACAAACACATATCACATCTATGACATTTCTTTTTTTGAATATAATGGAGGAAAACATGGTTTTTAGTCTAGTTATCATTAGACTTTTGTTATAGAAAATAAACAAATTCACTCAACTCTCTGTGCATTCCTGGCACTGCTGCTTCTCAGGCACCAAATGAAAATTTAACTTCCTGTGTCCTCCTTTTTAGATTAAATTCAGCTGTGTTTTCTTTTGAAAATGGAATGGAAGTGAAAACAGAATGTTGTTCTACCATATATCAAGATGAGGACTGATATTCTGTCCAGAGTTTAAGTAAGTAGAATTGATTTGCTGAAATGCTGAAATGCTTGCAACTTTGCACATTTTCGAAATCTTCTTTCTAAATGGATGGAAATGGTGATGGAGGCAGAGATCTTGACGATACTCGCTGTCTGGGGCTTCTATGTATCACCGTGTGAAAATAGTCTTTCCTCATCTGGAATTCCCCTACACTTCCCACCATTATGTAACCAGCTCCAGCATCTCCACATGGCAAACCCTTCTCAAGGCCCTGGACACAGAATTTGTCCTTTGCTCCTTGCCCTCTGTATGTGCCCGGTGCTTCTGCTGTGGTATGTGCCACACTGTGCTTTTTAAAATGCCCATCTTGGTAATGTTCTCTAGATTCATCTGTGGGACTGAACCTTGTCTTTGATCGTTAGCGCACCTTGTGGAAACTAATTTGCAGGCAACAGTGTTGCACTATTTATCTCTATTCTAATTCTCATTTTTTTGTGGAAAGAATAGAACGGAATAACTTTTACTGTGGTTGTGAAAACCTGAGAATTCAACTGGAATCGAGTTGTCTTGTAAAATGTGAGTTTGAGGGAAGAAACAGTGTGCAACTTGTTTGTGATTATATCGCTAGACAACCGTGCGTCCGTTATGTATCATGTGCTAGTCTGTTTTGCATTGCTATAAAGGAACACCTGAGCCTGGGCAATTTATAAAGAAAAGAGGTTTATTTGGCTCAAGGTCTTGCAGGTTACACAAGAAGCATGGTGCCAGCATCTGCTCAGCTCAGTGAGGCCTCAGGAAGCTTTAATTCATGGTGGAAGGTGAAGGGGAGCAAGAGAGAGACCCAGAGAGATGAGGAGGTGCCAGGCTCTTTTAAACAACCAGATCTTGTAAGAACTAATGGAGTGAGAACTCACTCATTACCATGGGGAGGGCACCAAGCCGTTCATGAGGTATCCACCCCCATGATACAAACACCTCCCACCAGGCCCCACCTCCAACACCGGGGATCACATTTCAACCTGAGATTTGGAGGGACACACATCCAAACGATATCACATCAGTAAATATTTATTAACTAATTTAAGAAAGACAAGGCCGGGCGCAGTGGCTCAAGCCTGTAATCCCAGCACTTTGGGAGGCCGAGACGGGTGGATCACGAGGTCAGGAGATCGAGACCATCCTGGTGAAACCCCGTCTCTACTAAAATACAAAAAAAATTAGCCGGGCGAGGTGGCGGGCGCCTGTACTCCCAGCTACTCAGGAGGCTGAGGCAGGAGAACGGCGTGAACCCGGGAGGCGGGGCTTGCAGTGAGCTGAGATCACGCCACTGCACTCCAGCCTGGGCAACAGAGCCAGACTCCGTCTCAAAAAAAAAAAAAAAAAAAAGACAAAACAGACCAAAAACTAGTATCTTTATCAGATATCTTACATCATCCTGTAAAAGCCATTAAACTTTCCATTTAAAAAAACCCACAATTTTTAACCATTTTCTGATGCGTACTTTCTTATAAGCTTGTGAACATGTCCCCAAGAATGAGTTCACCTTTCTTTCAATGTCTTTCCCTTTTTATATTGGAAAGAAAAGGAAAGCAAAATATGTGCATGCGTATGTGTGTGTGTGTGTGTGTGTGTGTGTGTGTGTGTGTGTAGTTTATCAGAAAGGAAAAGCTCATCTTCCTTGATCATCCTGAGTTTGCTGCAAGCTGCTGATGGCAGCTGCGTTGACATTTGTCTCATTGAAGTGGAAGAGCAGATGTGATGCACCGCAGTCCTCTTGCAGGTCTTCCGTTCTGAAGGCTGCACTCTGCGTCACAGTGTCCTAGACTAGCTGCAGCCCTTCCAGCTGGTGAGCTGCTTTTTTTCTTCCCTTTTAAATACTTCCTTGGTGCAGCCTGAGGGTTGGAAGGCTGGGAGTGGGAGACAGTTCGTTCTTGAATTTATGAGCTGTGAGTGCAGGGAACTTAAGTGCGGCAGTTCTCCAGTCGACATTACAGATATGGGCAAAGTAGTAATCCTTCCTATCATCCCACAGTCCATAAAACGAATACCTTTTAATGGTGTGGGCATAATTATCAGAAGTATTAAGTTAATTGGACAGACACTGATGTAAGGTCTTAGTAGTAACTGACTGTGGCTTGGTGCATTTCCTTAACATTCACAGATCGTATTTCAAATGACTGTTGCTGAGAGAACTCCCAAATATATTCTTGGAAAATGTGATTTCTTTCTTTCTTTCTTTTTTAAAAGCTCATCATCCCCACTGAGCCTTAACAATTTACATTAAAAATGCTATTTGGAGCCTCCCCATCATTTTCCCTTTACCCTTACTGAAAAATGCTTGCTTTTTTACAAGGTTGCAACACTTAGAATCAGGACCAAGGGTTATGGCTACTAAATTCCAAGTTGTCTTTTATGTACTTACTTCAAAGCAGGCTTATATTTTCTTAGTATCTTTTACTAGCATATCAGTCACCAATAAAATGAAAGAGAATAATCTTGACTAAATTCATAGCCATTTTTTACAGCATATCTGATCATACCCTTTATAGACAGAGAGTAATATGCATTAAAATAATCTCTTGAAAGTCTTTTTTCAAAAAAATTTGTTTTGGTCTTTATCTTTCCTTTCTAAGTGTCTGGACCGTGTATAATAGGAAGCATAAATTCCCTTTCCAGTGACTGCTATGTTCATGCTTCTCATTTTATTTTATTCATTCTGTTTTATGGATTTTGCAAAGCTGACTTTTGGTTAACCTTATGCCCCCTGAGGCTAAACTTTTGATTTAAAATTATTTGAAGCTCTCGGCTCCCTGGGTTGTGGAGTGCATATAGATCCATCTATGGCTTTAGGTGACTCAGAGCCAGGAAGAACGATTACAGAGTCGACGCCAGCAACCAGCTGCTGGCCTCAAGGTGCAAAGGAGGTAGCACTAGGTGACTGGGGGTTACACTTGCCCCTGGAGCTCAGCGATGGTGCCAGAGGATTCCTCCTCCAGGGTCAGTGATGATACAGATGTGGATGCAATAGCATGGAACCCATTTCAACCACTTTAGCATTTGACTAAGCCATTCATGAAAGGCCTCAATTAAGCCAAGCCTTTCTCTGTCCTCCCCACGCTGGTCTGGGCAGTAGCTTCATGCACTAGGGCAGTACACCCCTGTAAGCTCTTCATTCTCTCGCCCGTCTAGGTGCTTGTTTCTTTCATTTCCCTCCATCCACGAGGCTTCTTAGTGCTTCCCTTCCAGGCTTTGCAACCTTAGTTGGACATTTATTGCAACTGTCACCTACATTATAGATTTCCTTATCTCTTCACCCTTGACTGCGATCATCATGCCACTTTAGGGAGAATACCCCACTTTACTTCCCCATCCATCGTCTCTGCTTTTGCACCAAGCTTAAGAGACTTGAATAAGTTCTAGACCTAGGATGCATTGGACCTGTCTCTTCTCTCTTCCTCCCTAGTACACAATCCTGCTTCATCGTGAAGACTGACGTTAGCTCTGAAAACTCAGTTCTCCCAACTTGCCCTGAAATGTGTATTTCTAGGCCTTACCTTTGTTCTGAGCTCTATCCCTTTTACTAAATAAGTTGATGCTCTTTTTATCAGTGTGTACATTCATGTCCACCTTCCCTTTTAATACAGTGTGTATAGGTAGAAGGAGCCCACCATTTGATGTCAGAACGTTTGAGTTTCGGATATGGCTCAATTTCCTGCCAATTGTGTGACATAAATTGTTGAAAGGCAAATAATATTATCAGTATTACATGTGTTCTCAAAATACTTTTGTGAGTTTTTTTTCTACCTTTTTATTTTCCCTACCAGTGCTCTAAGTCAAGTTTATTCATGGAAATACCAGCCACGTCTTCTTAAAATCCTGCTTTGATAAATCACTGTCCCCAAATTAAACTCCTGGGTGTGATGTTTAAAGCAATAACAAACTAATGCATGGTCCAGACACTTAGAAAGGAAAGATACAAACAGCTTAAAGGAAAGATAGTTTAAATACAAGCAGCTTACAGTTACTTATTTCAATATATATTTTCAGGTCTTCACTCTTCCTCTAAATTCTCTGCTCTCATCAGACCAAATATCTTCTGAAGCCACCAAAAACTGTCATAACTTCCCGTTCACATGACCAACCACCTTCTCCTTGCCTCTTTTATTCCAATATATTATTCATAGCCCATGATTACTAACTAGATAATATTGACCACCAATTTCATTTAATATCTACCGGACACAATCATGCTACCTAGCATATTGCCTCATTCATGGTCTAGAAATCTGAATTGTATTATTATTATGTTGGTTACTTTGTAACTCCCTGGTTACTGCTTAAAAATATATGCCCAAGGAAGTCTTTATTCTCTTCGCCTTGGTTTGCTAATACATAAAATGAGGAACAGTGTATTTTTCTCCTCATAGGTCTTCATGGAATTTTACAGGTTAATTAAAGCATTCTGAAAGCTTCTTGAATAAAGATTAATAAAGATACGTATTTAAATATTTGGTGACCAGTTTCATTTTTCTCATTGTTACTATTATTCATATCAAGCTATTCTTATCTTTTTCTCAGCTTTAAAACAATTTGTAAATGAAAGGCCAAATTGTGACCAGTGGCCATTGTAGTACAGATAGAGTAAAAGGAATCCAGACATGATATGTGATTCTTTCCTACACAGGTGTTTATGTGCATTTCTTAAATATAGGAAGGAAGGAAGGAAGAAGAAGGGGAAAAGGAAGCAAAGGAAAGAAATTCTACAAAGCAAATGTTTAAGAATCTGCTAACACATTTTAATGAAGCTCATTAACTCAAACTTTGACTCAATGTAGAATATTTCACAATAGAACCATATATGCCCCCAGAAATAATATTTTCTTAAATTTAGAGATCTAATTGTACCTTTAATACTGGAAGTGAGTGGAAATAGTGTTGCCTGTCATTTTAAAGTGGCCTTGAGAGGAGAAGTAACTTGCAGCCAAGTTACAACATCCAGTTTTTAAAATTTATTTTAAATGTTTTTCATACAAGGTGAAGATTTTTTTTTATTATTATACTTTAAGTTCTAGAGTATATGTACATAACACGCAGGTTTGTTACATATGTATACATGTGCCATGTTGGTGTGCTGCACCCATTAACTGGTCAGTTACATTAGATATTTCTCCTAATGCTATCCCTCCCGCTTTCCCCTATCCCATGGCCCCGGTGTGTAATGTTCCCCACCCTGTGTCCAAGTGTTCTCATTGTTCAAATCCCACCTATGAGTGAGAACATGCAGTGTTTGGCTTTCTGTTCTTGAAATAGTTTGCTCAGAATGATGGTTTCTAGCTTCATCCATGTCCCTACAAAGGACACAAACTCAT
>NW_012102221.1:1726046-1740434 GCF_000951045.1 Mandrillus leucophaeus | reverse complement strand
AGATGTGTGGTATTATTTCTGAGGGCTCTGTTCTGTTCCATTGGTCTATATCTCTGTTTTGGTACCAGTACCATGCTGTTTTGGTTACTGTAGTCTTGTAGTATAGTTTGAAGTCAGGTAGCGTGATGCCTCCAGCTTTGTTCTTTTTGCTTAGGATTGTTTGGCAAATGCAGGCTTTTTTTTTGGTTCCATATGAACTTTAAAGTAGTTTTTTCCAGTTCTGTGAAGAAAGTCACTGATAGCTTGATGGGGATGACATTGAATCTATCAATTAACAAGGTGAAGATCTTTTCTGGGTCTGACAATAAGTTTTCTCCATCTAGGGACTGTAAAGGAGTTTGACAATTCTCATAAATTGAAAAGTTATTGGGAGATACAAAGTTAGATATAAATTTCAAATTGAAGGCCCATCAATCGGATCATGTTTGTTTAAACACAAACAGCTTCAGCTTTCCAAGACTTCCTACTCTAGCTCTTGTGTTAATTTTGCTAATGGCTGGTAGTGTGTGACTTCTTCATCTCTTTGGTTCTCTGGTTCCTTCTGGAGGTAAGGTTCTATGATTCTATTCATAGCAGTTCTTAGCCTGATTGGGTTACCAACATGGATAAGAATCTGATAAAAAGTTATAAACTATATTTTCAGTGAAAATCACAATTTCCTAAAACATATGTGTGTGTATGATATGGTTTGGCTGTGTCCCCACCAAATCTCCTCTTGAATTGTAATTCCCACAATTCCCATGTGTCATGGGAGGAACCTGGTGGGAAGTAATTCAATCATGGGGGGGATCTTTTCTTTGCTGTTCTTGTGATAGTGAATAAATCTCATGAGATCTGACGGCTTTAAAAATGGGAGTTTGCCTGCACAAGTTCTCATTGCCTGCCGACATTCACATAAGATGCGACTTGCTCCTCCTTGCTTTCCACTATGATTGTGAGGCACCATCCATGTGGAACTGTTAAGTCCAAAAACCTCTTTCGTTTGTAAATTTCCCAGTCTTGGCTGTGTCTTTATCAGTAGTGTGAAAACAGACTAATACAGTAAATTGGTACAAGTAGAGTAGGGCGCTGCTGAAAAGATACCTGAAAATGTGGAAGTGACTTTGGAATTGGGTAACTGGCAGAGGCTGGAACAGCTTAGAGGGCTCAGAAGAAGATAGGAAAATGTGGAAGAGTTTGGCACTCCCTAGAGACTTGTTGAATAGCTTTGACCAAGATGCCGATAATAATATGGGCAATGAAATCTAGGCTGAGGTGGTCTCAGATGGAGATGAGGAACTTGTTATTAACTGGAGCAAAGGTGACTCTTATTATATTTTAGCAAAGAGACTGGAAGCATTTTGCCCTTGCCCTAGAGATTTGTGGAACTATGAACTTGAGAGAGATGATTTAGGGTATCAGACAGAATAAATTTCTAAGCAGCAAAGCATGTAAGAGGTGACTTGGGTGCTGTTAAAGGCATTCAGTTTTATAAGGGAAGCAGAGTATAAAAGTTCGGAAAATTTGCAGCCTGACAATGTGATAGAAAAGAAAATCCCATTTTCTGAGGAGAAATTCAAGCCATCTGCAGAAATTTGGGTAAGTAACCAGGAGCCAAATGTTAATCACCAAGACAATGGGGAAAATGTCTCCAGGGTATGTCAGAGGTTTTCATGGCAGCCTCTCCCATCACACCCTTGAAGACCTAGGAGGAAAAAGTGGTTTCCTGGGCCAGGCACAGGGTCTTCATGCTGTGTGCAGCCTAGGGACTTGGTACCTTGCATCCCAGCCACTCCAGCCATGGCTGAAAGGGGCCAATGTAGAGCATGTGCTGTGACTTCAGAGGGTGGAAGCCCCAAGTCTTGGCAGCTTCCACATGGTGTTGAGCCTGCAAGTGCACAGAAGTTAAGAATTTGGGTTTGGAAACCTCCGCCTAGATTTCAAAAGATGTATGGAAATGCCTGGATGCCCAGGCAGAAGTTTGCTGCAGGGGTGGGGCCCTCATGGAGAACCTCTGCTAGTACAATACAGAAGGGAAATGTGGGGTTGGAGCCCCCACACAGAGTCCCTACTAGGGCACCACCTAGTGGAGCTATGAGAAGAGGGCCACTCTCCTCTGGACCCCAGAATGGCAGATCCACTGACAGCTTGCACTGTGCACCTGGAAAAGCTGCAGACTTTCAATGCCAGCCCATGAAAGCCTCCAGGAGGGAGGCTATACCATGCGAAACCACAGGGGTGGAGCTGCCCAAAACTACGTGAACCCACCTCTTGTGTCAGCATGACCTAGATGTGAGACATGGAGTCAAAGGAAATCATTTTGGAGCTTTCTGATTTGACAGTCCTGCTGGATTTTGGACTTGCGTGGGGCTTTGGCCAATTTCTCCCATTTGGAATGGCTGTTATTTACCCAATGCCTGTACCCCCATTGTATCTAGGAAGTAACTAAATTGCTTTGGATTTTACAGGTTCATAGGTGAAAGGGCCTTCTCTCAGATGAGATTTTGGACTGTGGACTTTGAGTTAATGCTGAAATGAGTTAAGAATTTGGGGGACTGTTGGGAAGGCATGATTTGTTTTGAAATGTGAGGACATGATTTGTTTTGAAATGTGAGGACATGAGATTTGGGAGGGGCCAGGGTGGAATGATATGATTTGTCTATGTCACCACCCAAATCTCATCTTGAATTGTAACACCCACAATTCCCATGTGTCGTGGGAGGAACCTGGTAGAAGGTAATTGAATCATGGGGGCTGATCTTTCCTGTGCTGTTCTCATGATAGTGAATAAGTCTCACGAGATCTGATGACTTTAAAAATGGGAGTTTGCCTGCACAAGCTCTCTCTTTGCCTGCCGCTGTCCACGTACAACATGATTTGCCTTCTGCCATGATTGTGAGGCATCTCCAGCCATGTGGAACTGTGAGTCCAATAAACCTCTTTCATTTGTAAATTGGCCAGTCACAGGTATTCTTTATCAGCAGCATGAAAACAGACTAATACAACTAATAATATATAATATATAATACATAATTATATTTACATTATTATATTATATAAAATTACATTTTCCATAATGTTATTACATTATATACATTACATATATATTTACATTGTATATCTATTTTCTTTTAAGCTGCCCAGTGTCAAACTCATTGCATGAGTGTTTGGGACAATCAATCCTCAGCACCAGCATAGAACCCAGAATCTGCAGAGGCCCATTTGCAGTCTGTGACCTGCACAGACAGAATGCTGGCACGTGGCCTCATCCTGCTTAGTCCCGGGTCTTGAAACCACAGTTAGTGTTGCAAAGAAGTCGGCACAGCTTAGCGTTTATTCTCCAGGCATGAGCGGGAGCAGCATTCAAGGTTCCAGGCCAGCAGCAGCTGTTTCCAGTGGTGAAATGCCTTGTCCACTAGCAGAGGAGTCTTAACCAGTCTCGCCTGTGGTGTCGTTTTCATTATTGTTTTGAATCCCTGGCCTCCCTTGGTTTTATAACTGATTTCTGGGATATATAATATCTTTCCAGTAAATTCAGTGAACTATCCAATGTATTATTAAATTCCTTTCTCACATGAATTCACCAGAATTAGTTTTTGCTGTTTGCAAATAAGAACTCTAACACACATAAAGGTAAGAAAAAAAATCCACCTATAGCTTCAGTGTTTCAGTGTTTTGATGAGCCCCTTAAGCCTGCCATGGATTTTGCTTCCCTCTCTCAATCTGATGGGGTTGGTGGTTTTCTGGGCTGTGAGGGTGGGAGAGTATTTGCAAGTCCTGGGTAGAGACGCCTGCTCTAAAAAGGCATGAACTGGCTGGGCGTGGTGGCTCACACCTGTAATTCCAGCAATTTGGGAGGCCAAGGTGGGCTGATCACTTGAGGTCAGGAGTGCAAGACCAGCCTGGCCAACGTGGTGACACACTGTCTCTACTAAAAATACAAAAATTAGCCAGGTACAGTGGTGGGCACCTGTAATCCCAGCTACTCAGGAGGCTGAGGCAGGAGAATCGCTTGAACCCAGGAGGTGGAGGTTGCAGTGAGCCGAGATTGCGCCACTGCACTCCAGCCTGGGCAACGAGAGAGAGACTCAGTCTCAAAAAAAAAAAAAAAAAAAAAGGTGTGAACCCAATTAGTTGTTTAAAAAACTAGGGGTGCAAAACCTTGATTTTCTCATTATATTAACACAAGGTAAAAGTCATGAACTGGTGCATACCAATTCTAGAAAGTGAAATTTAATTAAAAAGGATTAAATTTTAATCTCAAGCATTTACTTTACTTTTTCACATTTGTTTCTGTATTCTTTTTATTATTATTTTTAAGATGGGGTCTCACTCTCTATCACCCAGCTGGAGTGCAGTGGTGTTATTTGGCTTACTGCATCTCCTGGGCTCAAGTCATTCTTCCACCCTAGCCTCCCAAGTAGATGGGACTACAGGTGCATACCACCATCGCTGGTTAATGTTTGTATTTTTAACAGAGCTGGGGTTTCACCATGCTGCCTAGGCTGGTGGTCTCAAACTTCTGAGCTCAAGCCGTCCGCCCGCCTCAGCCTCCCAAAATGCTGGAATTACAAGCCTGGGCCGCTGCATTCAGCCCAATTATTTACTTTAAAACTTGCTCTTTTCCTTTGATTTCTCTGCTAATGAACAGGGCAAATCTCTGTCTCCACTACAAAGTCAATCCAGCCAGTCCCTGAGAAACTCCTCTTCCGTCGCCTGCAAGGGCTTGCATATGAGCTTTCGATTCATCTGAAATAGCAGTTCCCCTACTGTGAGTGCTTTCATAAAGACTTTCAGAGCAGAAATACAGAGTGCCTTACTATGTCGGTGTTTCCACCTAGTATCTACCACAAAGACAAGTTATAAAAATCAGCTTCAGAATGTTTATGAAGTAACAGAGAGCCTCCAGTTGAGTGTCTGCATTAACAAATAATGCACCTCCTACATATGTGAATGGCCAGTTACACACAAACATTGAATAGATTTTGTTAAAGTATGAATGACTGACACTTAGGCTAAGACGATGAATGGCCAACCAGTGAAATAGCGTATGTGTATATGTGCGTGTGTGCGTGTGTGTGTGTGTAAGAGAGAGAGAGAGAAAACTTTTTTCCTCCAAGGTCACTAAGGTCTATTTTCAAGGTCACGAAGTTCTAGTAGAATTTACAACACCCTTCAGAGGCAATCATTGTTACTAAAATTTTAAACAGAAAGAACCTACAAGCAATGGGATCAAGAAGAGTAAGTGAGTAGGGCAGGTTGTGTGCTTTCAGAAAATACAGATAAAGGGAGGACAAATCCCAGTTTTCTTGAAGCTCTTTTTAATTTTTTTATTTTTTTGAGATAGGGTCTTTCCCTGTTGCCCAGGCTGGATTGAGATGGCGTCTCGCCCTGTTGCCCAGACTGGAGTGCAGTGGCACAATCTTGGCTCACTGCAACATCTGCCTCCCAGGCTCAGGTGATCCTCCGACCTCACCCTCTCAAGTAGCTGGGATTATAGGCACGCACCACCACGCCCGGCTAATTTTTGTCTTTTTTTGTAGAAGCAGAGTCTTCCTGTGTTGCCCAAGCTGTTGAACTCCTTTTATGCTTTCTCTTGATTATGTAATCTCTTTCTAGACAGTTCAAATAAAGTTGGAAAGTAGGTTTCTCTTTTCTTCTTTAGAAGCCAATTTCCTTTGAAGCATGGAGACAAAATGCTATGCTGTTTATTTATTAATATCTATTGTTTTCCCTCATCGTTTGTCGTAGCTAACCATGGTATCACCTCTCCTGTATTTACTATACTCTTTGCCTGTAGCCAGCAAAGCACCATCAGCAGAGGCAGTGAGAGGATGCCTCTTATGTGAGCCTTAGAATTATTGATTCTGGACAGAATTTGTTTTTAGTGTTTATGGAAGTCTCCCAAGTAGAGTCTATTCCCCAGGCAGGCATTAGGTACAGCAGAAAAGACGCTTCCACTCAGGCGGGTGCTGAAAGATAATCTCCGTGACAAAGTGATTCTCCATGAGAATTGCGTCTTGGTTTCTCTGCTGTCAGGGGAGTTGCTGATGGCCGTTTACACTTGTTGTATAATGAGGACACCTGTTTGCTAATAATTGCACTGAGGATATCACAACACAGGGCGTGAAAAAATAACATGGGAATACAATTGCAGATTACATATACATGTGAATAGATGTTTGCTGTTGGTAGCTTAATGGGCCATAGCTACCTATTTCCTAAGTAGCTAAATTGAGTGACAGATTTTGTAGTATTTACTGCATTTCATTTTAATGAGCAGTTATTGTAGTTGAACAATTACTTCATCCCAGGTGTAGCAGGTATCACAAGGGTGACATCAGTGAAAGTGCTTTATCGCTGCTTTTCCTGTGTCACAGGGTAATAATCAAAGACAGGGCTTAAAAGCAATAAAAAGTTCCCTTAGTGAAGCAAATTGAGATTTCATTTTCAGTGCGACTCAGTATGCTTGACTGCTACATGAGTAAACTGGTGTAGGCTAGAAACCAGACCTCTATGGAAGTGAATTGTGTTGAATGAGGGACTAAAAGGAAGAAGATCACCTGGATCTGGGCACCCGTCGCTCCTGGAGGAGCGCAGCTTTGGGATATGTTTTTCCTCTGGCTGGTTGGCATACCGTATAGAGAAGGCAAATGTTTGGTTCCCTGAATTTGTGACTGTGGTGCAGAGGACGTCAAGGTCAAAAATAGAAAACTCCTCCCATTTCTGCAGGTTTAAATAGAGGTAATATTTTAAAGACTAAAATCGATACTGATAATTATAGCTGCTTCTGTTACATCAAAACTTCAAAAATAAAAGTAACCAAATAATCGAAGGACTTAACACCCAATTTACCAACCGCCTTTGATCTATATATGTATATTATATATATGTATATATTTTACATATTTTTTCTTAGATGCAATTGGCAGAATCATGGAATATTACAAACACTGAAACTTAGAGAGGACTTTAAGAATCACTTTATTTATCCTTCTATTTTTGTAATTAAAAAATAAGGCCAGAGTGTTAAATTGATGTGGCCAGTTTCCATAGTTAATATCGAGGGATAACACTTCCCTAAAGTATAATATGATATTTGCACATAACAATCTTTCTACTTCTCTAAAACTTCCTATTTAACTACAGTTCACTCTGAAAAAAATGAATTTTGGTTTGTTCTCAATTTTACCTCTTTATTTACCAAAATAGAGGGTATCTGTATCACCATGTAAGGTAAAAATCTAATTTGCTTTTGAAATTCATCTACCATTAGTGTGTATATTCTGACCTTCATTACTTGCAGGTAAAAATGTGATCATGCTAATACCGACACCCAAATCTGCTTATCTCCAAATCCCCAGGCAGAAACTCAGGGCAGATCCTTTCCCAGGTAATCTCAGGAATCCCCAAAGTGGCAATGACTTCCTCAGGAATACAGCTCTTCATTTTCTTTTTTTCCCTCAAATTCTTCTTGGAGGACTACTGCCCTTAAGCCCTAAACTGCTGCTTTAAGCTGCTGCTGTCATATTAGATGGTGAAGTAGAGAGGCTACGAGGCTACCTGTGACTTCTGCCTGTGGTTACTTGGGTCCCAGCACAGTGCTTCTTAAGCTCAGAGTCTCAAAGCATTTTCATGAGCTTTTACTGAATCCATGAGATGCAGTATTCAGATACCATCTAATACCTCCCATTTTTCTACTCTTACCGTTTAGTCCCTCTTAGTCCCCAAAAGCCTCTTCGTTTTTCAAAAAATAATAAAAGGCAAATGGACAGTTGCAGAGGAGTGGTGTTCATTTGCCACCTTGGGAAAAGCATTCATGTTCCACCTTTGCCCAGCCAAGATAACCTTTCAGGAATATTTTGACATGCATTTTACTTTCTGGGAACTGGCACCAAAGATCGGTCATCATTACTCTAATTAATCACTTCTATTTGTAAGGGTGATGAGGATTCGTATGGATTGGCCAAAATAGTTAGTCACCATTAAGAAATGCTTTCTCTGTTCAGCTAAAACCCCATGTCTGAAGCCACACAGGAACGGATAGCTTTAGTCTGTGCTTCTAATGCCTCATTTTCTATAAATTCCAAATGGACCTCAAGCCTTTTTCTGGGCCAGTGACACGGAAAATGATAGCTGGCAGTCGATGGTCATTAAAAAACATTCTTGGAATGCTGTTACAGCAGTGGGCAGTCGTTACTGTCATGTTGAGAGTGAAAAAGGTAGAATCATGGGATTTCAAAAATCGAAGGGAACTTAGAAATAATTTTGTTCAACTCCCTTGTCTTATAGATAAAAGTAGTCATATAACTATCTGTCATTTTATACCCAATTTAAAAGCTTGTGATATCCTTCTACGAAAGGAAAACATATAATCAAACCAGGCACTATTGCTTGCCAAGGTCCCGCGTTTGGGCCTCACATGTTCATTCCATTCGGCCTTTGCACTGGCGAATGCAGCAGTGACTCCCAGCCACGACGGACAAAAATCCCAGGTGCATTTTTTACTCTAGTCATGAAATCATTGACACCACCTCAAAAATAATTAACATTCTAGTAGGCAATTCCACGAAATACTTTCACCATAGGGAATATTTTTCAGTAGAAGATGATGGTTAGGTAGACACAGCAGCTCCCCAAATAGTGGGATTCTTAGAGCACGGATAAAATCAGTTGCAGGCTGAAAAAATATCTTGAATGGGCAAGGAAGAGGGAATCCGATATAAGAAAGTTTATATTTCCATGGATAAAATGCAATAACACTTACGTTTCTGAAAATTCTATCAGCATGCCAACTTCATTTCCAGTCCAACGGATTTGCCTTATTGCCCTGAATCATGTTAAGGCAGCCTTGGATCTTCATGGCTCCCAGTGGATCGCCAGCTCCTTACCGTTCCCGAGAGCCATCTGTCATGTGTAGGTTTCCGCTGGACCTGGCATAAATATTTACACGTAAGTTCATCTTGAGGCGGGATTATGCCTAATAAACCCCTGGAATTCTGTACCACCCCACACATAGTTACTAATTTTATTTTTCTCCAGTATGTTTAGCTGAAGCTGGCACACTGTTTTATTTTTCTTTTTTTTTCCTAATTAATTAAAACTTTAAAAATGGTGATCAAACCACTGGTGGTCAGTGAGAGCCTAGACAGTAAGAGCTTTTTCCTCAGGGGTTGAAAAATCCCTATCTAAACAAATAAAGTGGTCTTATGGCTTGAAAATATTTACAGAGGGGCAGGGCATGGTGGCTTATACCTGTAATCCCAGCACTTTGGGAGGACAGGGCTGGCAGGTCACTTGAGGCCAGGAGTTCGAGACCAGCCTGGCCAACATGGGTGAAACCCCCATCTTTACTGAAAATACAAAAATTAGGCAGGTGTGCTGGCGCATGCCTGTAGTCTCAGCTACTCTGAAGGCCAAGGCACTAGAATAGCTTGAACTTGGGAGATGGAGGTTACAGTGAGCCGAGGTCGCCCCCTGCACTCCAGCCTGGGTGACAGAGCAAGATTCTGTCTCAAAAAAAAAAAAAAATGTATATATATATACTGCCGGGCGTGGGGACTCACACCTGTAATCCCAGCACTTTGGGAGGCCAAGGTGGGTGGATCACTTGAGGTCAGGAGTTTGAGACCAGCTTGACCAATATAGTGAAACCCTGTCTCCACTAAGAAATAAAAAAAATTAGCCAGACTTGGTGGTACAAGCCTGTAATCCCAGCTATTCTGGAGACTGAGGCAGGAGAATTGCTTGAACTCGGGAGGTGGAGGTTGCAGTGAACTGAGATTACGTCATTGCACTCCAGCCTGGGCAACAAGAGCAAAACTCCATCTCAAAAAAAAAAAAAAAACGAAATTATATAATACTTTTTCCATGAGTCAAATTCAAACGATGGTGATCCACTGGCATGATTGTAATGGCATGGTTTATGCAAAGGCCATCAAGGTACAGTTGACTAGAACCAAATTGATCATAGTTCACTGAAGAATGTTGTGGTGCCTGTGTTCATTGTCTTCTGAAGTTGACTTATGAAATCAAAACAGTATTCTCCTGGACATATTTAATAATGCATTCAAGCAGGCATTTTGCCAAATCCCTTTGAGACCATATTAAATAGAAAGATATTTTAAGCATTCATTTTGATGAATGGAGCATAGGTAATGACCTTGTTCAATCCACAGAGTCTAGTATACAATGAAAGCATTGGCCAACAGATAATTTATTACAGTGTGGTGGAATTAACTCTTGGTACATTGAATATTTATTTATTTGCCTCAGTGTGTTTTAAATTTCAATTTTAGAAAATGTTTGTCTGATTATGAAATTAATACACGTTCATTATAGAAAATTAGGAGAACATAAAAGAAAAGATAAGGGAAAAATCAAAAGAAAATCCGGTTCTGGAAAATAACCACTATTTTTATTTTAGTATAAATATGCATACAATTAATATTTTATCACTCTTGTCAATCATTCCAAAGATGTTATTCAAAGATATTTCTACAATGTTATTTGTAGTTGAATAATCTAAATGACCATCAACGGGACTTTGATGTACTGCCATGAAAAGAGGTTGACAAGAACCTGTCAAGGGAAAAAAGCAAGACATAGAAAACATTTATAATAAAGCCTCATTTTTTTGTATCAAAAAATTTTAGAAGGCATATAGAAAAGTATTAACAGTGTTTACCTCTAAGGAAGTTGACAAACAGAGCAGGTTAATTTTTTATAACCAGTATTCATTTTGTAACAAATAAGTAAACAACTCTAGCTTATGCAGCAATCCATGGCATATTCAGATTGTGTCCTGGTCCTGCGACTATAAAGAATTATTTACAGATTTAATTTTCCCATTTGAAGATAATTGTGAATCAATGCAAAGATTCCAAAAGAAAAAAAAAAAAGATGCAGCTAAATTATTAACAGGTAAAACACTGTATCTGAGTGGAGAGGTAAAGGAGTGTAGATTATTTATTGAAAGTAGGACATTTGGGAACAATCTAACAACAAATATGCATTGACTGGCTCCTCTGTATGATGCCCCACTGGGATGGTACTGAACGGAAATCCTACATCCACAGAACGTTGGAAAAGGTGCCTATAATTGGGTGTCAGGATTTGCCGCTGATCTAGAAGGTCGACGTCTGGATATATACAGGGAAGAGTAGCTGGTCTACATGTGAGCTGAGGTGATATTTAAAACATGGAACGCCCTGGACAGCACAAGTGTGAACCAGTCAGAAGGGATACTGGCTGTGGTCCTGCGGTAGAGTCCTGGAGGGTCCATTCGTACCAGGCTTAACTTTTTGGTTGCTACATAGGGGTGAGCAGGGGGTCACAGGGCAAAGGCCTGGGTTGGGGGCAGCTCAGTGAGCTATACGCTAAATCCTGATAAGAATTCTAGGAGGTAGGTGCAACTCTTCAGGGTGAGTGAGTGTAGTACCTGTCGCTACTACTATTTTCATCTTCTAGAACACGAGTCCCCAACTCCCGGGCCATGAACCAGTATAGGAACCAGGTAGCACGCAGGAGGTGACTGGCAGACGAGCAAGCAAAGCTTCATCTGTGTAACAGCTGCTCCCCATCCCTCGCATTGCGCCTGACCTCTGCCTCTCGTCAGATCAGCAGCAGCAGCAGATTCTCAGGAGCACGGAACCTATTGTGAACTGCATATGTGAGGGATCTAAGCTGAGTGTTCCTTATGAGAATCTAATGCCTGATGATCTGTCACTGTCTCCCCACAACACCCGTCCATGGAAACATTGTCTTCCATGAAACTGGTTCCTGGTGGCAAAAAGGTTGTGGATTGCTGTTCTAGAAAATATCATGAGAGTTGACTGAAGAAACATGTGTTAAATTAAAAGACTATGTATTAAATGAAAACGTGTAGATTTCAGTCATTTAAATTGCTGTTTTCTCCTTAGGCTTTTTGCCTCTATCTCCTGGTCACGTCAGTACCTTTGTAACTGTTCTTTCACATCACATGGAATGGCTGAGTTAGATATCTTTCATCTCAGCCCTCTTGACACAGGAATCATGTCCTTTTCTTCTGAAGCTACTATTATTTCCAGAGGTTGGTATTTCCTTAGATGATAAAATAGCAAAGGTAACTTCAACAACATAGTAAATTCAGAGTCCTCCTCTGGAGCTAGAGATGAATTTTGTTATTGTAACTTTTAATTTTAAGAACACCTGAACATTTTTAGTTAATTTAAACCACCAAAAATTCAGTTAACAATGGATATGTTTATAAGTAAGCCATAGACCATGGTGGGTCCTTCCTAGTAACATCTTACTTTATATGTAACAATTCACTTGTGATGCAGCATTTCGTCTACTTATTGCAACAATCTTTTGAAGAAGGCAATATCATTCACATTTTATAAACAAGGAAACAGAGGGTTAGATAAATCAAACTGCTTGTCTTAAAGTACACAGCTATAAGCAGCGTCATCAGAGCCAAAATTCTGTGACTTTTTTTTTGACTATAAATCTAACATTTTTTTCTACTATTTTCCACTGCCTTGTTTTTGTTTTCTTATGTTTTAGTGTTGACTACAAATAACAGTTATAGCTAGTTTGGTTTTAAGGGACACAATGTTTGAAAGCCCTTTATCAATTTTTAAAACTCTTTGTCTTTCAGAATGTAATAAAAACTCCCAGTTACATAAATGTTGATTAGTTAGGTTCCATAATATTGAATCATAGTCTCGAATGGCAAAAATGAATTAACACAGTTTAATTCCCCTATTTTACATCTCATTTTCATCAAGAAACCTGAAATGTGTGATGTGGTTCAAATTCCTTGATGCCTTTAACAACCCATTGGGTTTTGTGTATCCAATAACCGCCACCGCCCTCAACCTACAGAAGCAGATGCCTTATGAATTATAAATTTGTGCATAATGGAAGTCAATGGCCACATGTTCATTTGGATTTTAAAAATTCAGGACTAATCTGCTATAGGTAGAGTGGGACAGATCCCCGTTACATGGCAAAATCGGAAAAAAGGTAGACAAACAGAATAATGAAGGGTTGAAATTAGCATCTACCAATGTCATTAATGCTTTGTCATTCTTGCCCGGATTTCCTTTAGGTAGAGGCAAGGATTTATCTATTTTCTTTCTACTAACGGTAAGATATAATCTCTTTTGCAGTATCATGTATATCTAAAGAATCTAAAAAGTCGATCAGAACAAAAAATGCTTTGGACTGTAGATGTCCTTACTTGGTGTTTGTGCTGGGCTAAATGATACACCTCCAAAGATGTCCACGTTCTAATCCCAGGAACTTGTGAACCTTACCTTATATGTCAAAAGGGACATTGCCAATATCTCGTTGTGGGAAGATGCCCTGACCGGGTGGGCTCTCAGCGTCATTGCAAGACCCTTGTGAGGGGGAGGCGGAGGGAGAAGTGACCGCAGAAGAGGGCGACATGGTGACAGAGAGACAGGCTACGCCGCCAGCTTTGAAGACCAAGAAGGGGACACCTGCCAAGGAGTGCAGCAGCTTCTGCAGGTGGGAAAAGGCAGGAAAACAGTTCTGCAGAGCCTCGGAAGGAACCTGTCCCGCTGACACTTGCCTTCACCCTTGTGAGACTGATTTTGGATTTCTGACCTCCAGAATATTCAGACGGTAAATTAGCACTGTTTTAAGCAATAGAATGTATGGCAATTTACTACAGCAGCAATAGGAAACGCAAGCAGTGGTGAAGCCCATTCTGGACTTAGCTCTCCTCTCCCCTGATAAAACCTCTATGCTGTATGCCTCTTAGAGATTTCCCCACGGTGTCTTTGTTTCTGGACATTCCAGTCCCATAATTCTGAGAGGTAATCATAGGAAGGCATGTGGATAAGAAGCAGGCATTGGTCCTGGGCCTTGATGAAAATCTTTCCCAATTAAAACAACATGGAGATACCACCACACACCTATCAGAGTGATGAAAATCCAGAGCACTGACGCCACCAATTGTTGGCAAGGGTGTGAAGCAACAGGAACTGTCATTCATTGCTGGTGGGAATGCAGAATGGCACAGCCACTTTGGAAGACAGTTTGGCAGTCTCTTCTAAAGCAAAACATGCTTTTACCATAGGAGCCAGAAATCACTTGCCTTGGAATTTACCCAAATGAGCTGAAAATATATGTCCACACAAAAATCTGCACGTACATGTTTATAGCAGCTTTATTGATAATTGCCCAAACTTGGAAGCAGCAAAGATGTCCAGTAGGTGAATGCATCAATAAGCTGTGGTACATCCAGACAATGGAATATTTTAAAAGTGCTAAAAAGGAAATGAGCCATCAAACCATGTGAAGACACCGAAGAACCTTAAAAGCATATTACTAAGTAAATAGAAGAAGCCAGTCTGAAAAGGGTACATCCTGTACAACTGAACTCTATGACATTCTGGA
>NW_012102221.1:1720616-1721551 GCF_000951045.1 Mandrillus leucophaeus | reverse complement strand
TAATGTAAAGTGCAGGCAAGTCAGGTTGTACCCACAGTAGAGATGCCAGGAACCCAAGTGGATATGCCAGGGATACCTTCTCTGTGGATCTTTGGATTCAGGGTTTTCACCTTTGACGCGCAGTTCTCTTTTTCAGTGGCAAATGGACTGAGAACAAACTAAACTGACATAGTATTCAAGCATTATTCACTTTTGAACCTTTTAAACATGTGCCCAGTCAGTTCATAACACTTTAGGATGCAGTCTTTCTTACCAGGCTCCTCGGCTCTTTGTTCACATCAGCCTCGGAGAGGCTTTCTCCTCCGTTCCGTGCATCTTCCTTCACTGAAACAGTGTTTACACCCCACCTGGTTGAATTTTTTTCCAGGACGACTCTCAGCCCGATGGATATAGACTTCTCTTGGGCTCTGACATTGGTTTACCAGCTTTGACCAGACATACACACGTTCCAGTCATGGGCACAGAGAGGACATGGTTTATGATCAAGTTAGAGTTTTATTGCGTATATAAGAAAGACAAATGCACACAAAGGCCTGGAAGCAGCGGCGCCTGCCGTGAGCGCTGAATTGGATTTACGATTAAGGCAGCTCCTGGGCATGGGGTGCTGTGGGATCCCGAGGAAAAGGTCTCTGAAACGCAAGGTGAACACTTCTATTTAATCTGTACTCATGCTGTTTGTTCACTCAGTGCCTTGCTTCTTGGCACAGGCGGAATCTCCATCTCCTATCACACAACTTCTGCTCCTTGGTGGAGAGAAGGGGTGGACAGGTAAGAGAAAGTACAGGAGAAGGCGAATGAAAGTGGAGGGACAAGACTGATACCTGGGGAAAGTCCCTTTTATAATGTAAAGTGCAGGCAAGTCAGGTTGTACCCACAGTAGAGATGCCAGGAACCCAAGTGGATATGCCAGGGATACCTTCTCTGTGGATCTTTGG
>NW_012102221.1:1702504-1715576 GCF_000951045.1 Mandrillus leucophaeus | reverse complement strand
AAATTTTGCTGTGAGCTTAAAACTTCTCTTTAAAGAAGTGTGTATTTACCAATAAACATATATATATATGTTATATATGTACCTATATATGTTTAACTTAGAGTCTCTGGCAGGGGACAGCAACCAAGGATCCCTGCGTCTGGTTTGCTCTAGGGAGCCTGACCTTCAGAGTTAGACTTGGGGGTTCCCCTGGGAATACACGGCGGGCAGCCATCTTTCCACAGGACGGGATGACCAGACTGGGTCTTGGTACTTCTTCTGTCCCCCTCACCCTGCTTCACAGGATGAGGGAATGGACAGATGAACAGATAAACCAAGAAGAGACACCACATCCCCTGGCAGAATGGCCCTACAAAATGCAGTAAAGTCCTGGGATCATATGAGTGATGAAGCCCAGAAATTGCTCAGGGAAGCAAGTCAGCTTAACTTAAGAGTGAGTCCTTTGGTCCAATTTTAACAGACAAGGTAAGAAGAATAGTTGGTGTAACATCTGAAGTTTGGAAACACATGCTTGATTTACCCACGCAGCATCCTCAGGCCTTTCAGAACGAGAGGATGCCCACAGTGAGCCAGCCACTCTCTTAGCAAGCCAGCTGGCCACAAAGAGGCTCAGTCATAACCGGCTGGAAACATAAACTCTCCCTTTCTTCTTTGGTGGCTTGAGACTTGGTGAGCTGGTCTATAAATCTAAACTGCAAGCACAGAGCCTATGTTTGGGATCATGATCTGTTTGCCACAGGCACACTGGTCCTGGCTTGATTCACCGGCTGCTCTGCCTCTGCCCTTTGAATCATAACCTATTTGAAGGGCTCTGGGGGTGACTTTGCCGTGCCCCAATAATTTATGGAAATTATCTCTCCTTGGTGGAGAGAAGGGGTGGACAGGTAAGAGAAAGTACAGGAGAAGGCGAATGAAGGTGGAGGGACAAGACTGATATCTGGGGAAAGTCCCTTTTATAATGTAAAGTGCAGGCAAGTCAGGTTGTACCCACAGTAGAGATGCCAGGAACCCAAGTGGATATGCCAGGGATACCTTCTCTGTGGATCTTTGGATTCAGGGTTTTCACCTTTGACGCGCAGTTCTCTTTTTCAGTGGCAAATGGACTGAGAACAAACTAAACTGACATAGTATTCAAGCATTATTCACTTTTGAACCTTTTAAACATGTGCCCAGTCAGTTCATAACACTTTAGGATGCAGTCTTTCTTACCAGGCTCCTCGGCTCTTTGTTCACATCAGCCTCGGAGAGGCTTTCTCCTCCGTTCCGTGCATCTTCCTTCACTGAAACAGTGTTTACACCCCACCTGGTTGAATTTTTTTCCAGGACGACTCTCAGCCCGATGGATATAGACTTCTCTTGGGCTCTGACATTGGTTTACCAGCTTTGACCAGACATACACACGTTCCAGTCATGGGCACAGAGAGGACATGGTTTATGATCAAGTTAGAGTTTTATTGCGTATATAAGAAAGACAAATGCACACAAAGGCCTGGAAGCAGCGGCGCCTGCCGTGAGCGCTGAATTGGATTTACGATTAAGGCAGCTCCTGGGCATGGGGTGCTGTGGGATCCCGAGGAAAAGGTCTCTGAAACGCAAGGTGAACACTTCTATTTAATCTGTACTCATGCTGTTTGTTCACTCAGTGCCTTGCTTCTTGGCACAGGCGGAATCTCCATCTCCTATCACACAACTTCTGCTCCTTGGTGGAGAGAAGGGGTGGACAGGTAAGAGAAAGTACAGGAGAAGGCGAATGAAAGTGGAGGGACAAGACTGATACCTGGGGAAAGTCCCTTTTATAATGTAAAGTGCAGGCAAGTCAGGTTGTACCCACAGTAGAGATGCCAGGAACCCAAGTGGATATGCCAGGGATACCTTCTCTGTGGATCTTTGGGTCCTGGGGGTTTGGGAATTATTGCCAGTGATTATCAGTGAATATGTGCCATGAACTTTGTCATCATTTATAGATTGAATAAATGATATATGTCATTGATTTGTGCTACTGCTTTTAAAATATAACAAAATCAAAATTTATTTTTAAATGCTAAGGAGTTCATATGAATGTATTACTTTTCTGTTTTTCATGTGTCCTTAATAGACCATAGTAAAAGTAATAGTACCATCAGGTGAACATCTGGAAGAAAAGAAGATTTTTTGTTTCTCAAATTTTGTAAAAATAGGAGTAGATAAATTCTGACATCTTAGAAGGACCAAATGTTTTGTTGGATAAGTGGTACTATAACTTTCCCAAATACAATAGATATTGTATCCACACAATATACACTTTCATTGGATGGATTTGGTTTATTCACAAACATGTGCAACTAGGAATTAGCCTATTTTATTTCCTTGAAAGTTAGCTGTTAATCATCCATAGGTATGTTTTTAAAAATTAAAGTATAAACACGCCTTTCCTTTTAGAAAAACAGTATATATATAGTATACAAGTAAATATGGCATACAAGTAAGTTATCTACATATACATAAACATATATGTATATGCAAAAGAGAGAGATACATTTCACAATTCTACTACTCAAGATAATTGCTATCAATATCTAGGTGTATATCCTTCTAGAACTTTTAAAATATACACTTATATATATATCTTATTTACAAAACGCAGTATCTTATTTTAGGCTACCTTTATAACCTGTTGTCTTTTCCATTTACCAACTTAGGATCATTGTCTTTCCATGAGAAGACGTGTTGTTGAAGCCTGGAATTCTCTACTAAATCATTTTCAAAGGAATCTGTGATTGAGGTGGATCCAGTTTTCTAGAGAGAACGAGGAAATGTCTTTTGAAGCCATGCCTGGGAAGTACAATCAGCAGATGTTACTGCACAGATTTTTTCCATCACAGCTTCCTCCCATCTCAATAATTATGATTTCTTCCCTTATGCCACTGGTTCTTCCATGCTTTTTATTCATTGTCTGTGATTAAAGCCTCTTTAATTAGGAGCTAGAGAATTCACTGTCTAATTGAGGACTCATTTAAAATTCATGGACCTGGACTTACAATTCTGGTCTTTCGCTGCTTGGGTCCATGCACTAGGACGCCTATAGCAATACATGGCTTCTTATTTCGAAGGTTCTTTAAATTCTGTTTAAAAAGACCTTAAAGATTGCATAGACATCAAGTAGCACTCTAGTATTGGGAAGATTTTAGTTTAAATGAGATAGAACCATGCGAACTAAATGTTTGTTAAGAAAAACATAAGCTTTCAAATTATATACTCTGTAACATTTCCATGGGCTATATAACCTCAGGAAGGGCAAACTATGTCTTTATAGAATAAACTGTAGGCTGGAAGAGTAATGAAAAGGACTCAGAGGAGTGTAACAAAATAATTAAAGGCTTAGAAAATAATATCCATGGAGCAATTAACAGGATTGTATTCATGGCCTTTGGTAAAATGGCTGTTAGTGATGACAAACGGTGATTACAATGGAAGATCTGTTCTATGTTGGAGAGTGACAAGCTGTTAACCAATGCAGACAAATCACAAAACAAGACCTGAAAGCCTTAAAAGAAATACTTATCGAATATCCCTAAATGGGGACTTTCAAAAAGCCAAAGTCATTTATGAGAAAGGCAGTGAATTTGAATGAAAAATACATTGAACCAGTTGGAAGTCAGAAGGTCTGAGTTCTCCATGGGCACTGCCACTGCCTCACTCATGGTCCTTCGTCATCCCATTCCCTCCGCGGATGGGCATCTACTCAGCTTTATAATGAAACGGCAGACGAAGAGATCACCCTACTCCATCAGCATCACGTGCATCGTCATGGTGAGATCCTTCCTACCCAGTATGGCAGGGCCTGCCGGTTGCTTTCTCCAGCATATTTCTTTCCATTCCTTCTTAGAAACAAATCCTGATACTTTCAGCTGGGCATAATTTTTCCTGGAGAAAAAGACGACCGTTCTGAGTTTTCCTGTGGCACAGTGTGGTCGTGTGGCTATGGTCTGGTAAGCGAGATGGAAGCAGGCAAGTTGCACAGGACTCTTAGGAAGGTGACTTACAGGGAGCTTACTCCGCTTCAGGGATGCCTTTTTGTCTTACTTTTTCTCCGTTTCTTCCCCAAAGTCAGATGTCCTGGCTTAAGCTGCTGAAACCACCTTAGACCCTGAGTGACCTGGAGAATGGAAGCCATTGTCTAGATGTTGGAACAAAGAAATGGCCTGGGTCTCCCTGATGACACCACAGAGTCACCGTGTGTGTCCTGGAGTACCTGCTCTCTGCTTCTTTTTCATGAGAGATAAGTACATGTTTCTCTTCTTTAGGCCACTGCTATTATTTTTTTTCCTGTTAAACACAGCTATATCCAGTCCTAACTGGTTAAACCTATAAAATGTAATTATTTCTTGTTTTAAAATAACTATAGCTACCAATTATTTTGCACTTAGTAGCTGCCAGACACTGTACTAAGTGTTTTATGGGTGTCATCTTATCTAATTTGCACAATAAGAATACTTACGAGGTAGGTATTATTATCTATAATTTGCAAATGAGAAAATGGAGGCTTAGAAAGCTTACATAGTATCCACAGGGTCAGACTGAAAAAAGCAGGTTCTAAACCAGGTTGGGATGACCCCAAAACTTGTTCTAATCTTAATCACTGTTATCAGTGTAATGCAGCTATTATCCCCTGTGGATAGAAGATGCTATTCCTGATTCACTCCTGGCTGTATGAAATACACAAGGAGCACAGTGTAAGGAGCACAGTGTTGGCTGATATTTCTGGAGAATCTTACCAAATTGTCAGGATGTAGACAACCTTATGTCCAATCTGCTCCCTGAACAAGATTGGCAACAGAGACCCAGCCTTCTGTAACACAGATGATAACTATCCCCAAACCTTACCTAGGTTGTCAAACATTCACCTTTATAACATATTTGCAAATAGAAATAACACTAATTGCAAAAATGATGGTGGGGATTAAATAGGAGGATATACGTAAAATGCATAGAAGAAAACCAGGCACACAGTAAATGCTTAATAAATGGTACCTGACAGCACTATTGTTTAAGGGATTCATAGTGAGATGGTGAAAATTTTCAGGAGTCAGAAATATTAGGTTCAACCACAACCTCTGCAACTTGCTAGTTATGTGAACATTGTTCAGTCATTTAACTTTTTGGCTTCTAATTTTCTAAGCAATACATTATTTATGTAACAGAATTGTAACTGGAGATAAAGCCTTTCCAGTCCCTATCCCAGTGCCTGATGCATTTTAGAATCCCAGCCAATGAAATTCTTGTCACTATTATTCTCACAGAACTCTAATGACCATATTACCAATAGTGATTTTCTCCTTGGCCCATTAACCACACGGAAGGGAGTATTCGCTGTGGGGTGTCTCTGTAGCCGAGGGCCCCGGCGTGTGGTTTCATCAGAGGCAGACAGCTGCGTGAATCACTGTGGTGGGCAGTGTGCTGGGCCGCCCTGCGGGTCCTGCCAGAGTGCTGTGGAATTCAAGTTTGTCTTCTCCAGTTTTAGTCTCTGCACGTGCGTTGGTCTCCTTTCTGCCCCTACAGTCTGGCCAAGGCCATTCCAGCCTCAGGAGGGCAAGAGGAGGCCTGCTGGATGCATCCTGAAAACACAGGCCATCACTGTGGGCGAGATTTACCAGGACAGATGCCATTCTGCAAAGTGGGTACTTCCCCTGAGAATCCATCCACGTTTTTCTTATTCTTTCTCTTGGCAGACTTTCACTCTTTTCACAACCTTGTTTCATAGAAATCAAATAATAAAACAGCACAGAATGAAAACAAGGGTCTTCTTACACGAATACCATTTATTTAATTCTAGCACTCATGATTTATTCATATCAGAAAGTCATCTTAAATTTTTAGGGACTCACAACGTTCAAAGCCTCACACAAAGTCCTAAACTAGTAGAGACATCTCTGCATCTCCCACTACTTTCTTCTCCAAGTCAAGTTTCACCTTAGGTTAGAATAGTCATATATCCGGGTTGATGAGTGCAGCAAACCACTATGGCACATGGATAGCTACGTAACAAATCTGCACATTTTGTACATGTATCCCAGAACTTAAAGTAAAATAAAAATAAAAAAATTACAACATTGGAAAGCAAAATAAAACAAAACAAAACAAACAACAACAACAACAAAAGCCATATATAACCTTTTTCATCTTAAAATCCCCCATTTTACTCCTAACTGTCAAGGAAAAACAGATGGTTCTAAACTCCTCCTTCTGGGCTCCTAGTGGTAAAACAATTTGCAAGGCAACCATGGAGGAAAGGTGCCCGCAGTCTCTAAGCTCACATGGCCCCGCTCCCTCCATCAGTCTGTGGCCTCAGGAGGGCACTGCTTTGCCTGTGAGTGGGAGGGAGCTACCCTGTGAGGTGTGAGTAGCTCCCAACAGACCATCTGAAGTCATTTTCCCAGGTGGCACGAGAAACACAGAGCCATACATTACACTGCTTTTCAAAGAGGTGAGCTCTTTCTTGTTTAACTGCTATTTAAAAATCCAAACAAAAATGAAGCTGTGGATGCATGCAAGAAGAAAGACTAAGCAAAAATAACACTTAAAAGGAAGCAGGTTGGAGAGGGTGTGTGTGTGTGGCTGGGCAGGGGTGAGTCCTTAAATTGTGGTTTTGAAATTAAGGTCCATGTTCTGTGATAATAAGCTATCTATCAATGAGAAAGGCTGAGATTATGACAACGGAAAAAGGAGTAAAGGATTTGGTGGTTTAATTGCGTTTCTGTTCTTTTTTATATCTGCATCTTCTTTGAAGGCAAATATCAAGCTCTGTTTGGCTTTTGCGGAAAGTCATTTCTGAAGGCCTGTCTTACTTGACTGTTTCTCCCTCTCTGGCTCTTCTGTCACCAGTGTCCTAGAGTTGCCTCTGCTGCCCCAGAGAGGATGGTGGCACAAACAGCGGTGCTGTCAGTGGTGATGGAGGCAGCGCCGACACTCCAGGGCCCTTCTAGTTGAAGCTGTGTCCCACCACGCAGTTCAGCACCTGCCAGCACTTCCAAGTGTGTGATTGTCATGCTTCTCTGATTACTTCTTCCTTTGGACTCCCATAGCAATTTGTACATTACCATGGAATTGATCAAATTGCTTTATAACTAGCTGTTTATGTGTCTTTAATCTGTATCATTTTGGATGGCAGGAAATGCTCTTTCAGTAATTTTTTTGTCTGCACTGATTGGAATACCGCTTAGTACATAGTAGGTATTCAATCGTTTTTCATCAAATGAATGAAAGCTCTCCAAACCACAGCAATTATATGTAGGCAGAGACTCTTAGTGTGTAATCTGATTTAACATCTGAGTTTTGGAAAATAGTTACTGAGAGCATTGCAACAATAATAGAGTGCAATTCCCTACCTTTATTTGTTTTCTTTTGTTTTGTTTGAGACAGAGTCTCACTCTGTCGCCCAGGCTGGAGTGCAGTGGCGCTATCTCGGCTCACCACAAGCTCCGCCTCCCGGGTTCCCACCATTCTCCTGCCTCAGCCTCCCGAGTAGCTGGGACTACAGGCGCCGCCACCACGCCCGGCTAATTTTTATATTTTTAGTAGAGACGGGGTTTCACCATGTTAGCCAGGATGGTCTCCATCTCCTGACCTCGTGATCTGCCGGCCTTGGACTCCCAAAGTGCTGGGATGACAAGTGTCAGCCACCGCGCCCAGCCAATACCCTACCTTTAATAAGGGATATTTTACTCCTTTAGTGTGATATATAGGTATTTGTTAAGCCCAGAGATAACTTTCTTTACGACGTAGATGAGCTGGCCCAGTGGTCCATGTCAGGATGTGGTGCCCTGGCTTACTCTGGGTTCATACCAAGTCATTTTTCCTCTACGAAACCTCTTTCAGATGATCTTTGGAGCCTGTATCATATGTGCAGGGTCCAAATCAGGCTGGATACAGTGTTCCACTTCCAGGGAGCATCTCTAGTTTGAGCCCAGACCACGAACCCCCAGCAAGGCCCTAATCCATCCAGTTAAATCCTTGGTAATGACTTCCTCAGTTCCCACCTCTGGATCTTTAAGGAAGCAGCACTTCCTGAATGTGGCATTGCTTTGTGGAGATGGTGACTGACTAAGTCAGGGGTGCTCCTTGCTACTGTAGGTGAGCCGGCCACCCAGAGAGAGTCTGCCGCTGGCTGCGTGAGCCCGGCCTGTGCTTTGTGGACCGAGCTGGTCTAAGCAGACTCACAGAACGCACAGGTGTTGTGGAAGCTCTGATGGCTGCCCCATCCTTCCTTTAGGACAGAAGCACTTACTCCACCAACTTCTTAGAATGTTGGCAACTGAAGGGGTGGCAAGCCTTTCCTGTAACTACACCACAATTCAACTCCTTTGTCTACCCAGCCCCAGTTCCTTCAATTCTCCATGGGTATTGATCTGGAGAGAAATTCTCAATAAACTTTCTTCTTGTAAATTTCATCTCAGCTCCGTTTCTTAGAGAACCCCACCTAAGACAGGTGGCAACTCTAACCCTCCTGCACACCTAGACTTACTGATAGATTTAGGGAATAAGAGAGGGAGACAGAGAATGAAGCTGTTATCATCTAGACTCACGACAACTAGTTCTGCAAACTCATGTTCGTCTGGGGCACTGACTCTACCAGTTAGCAGAGGGACTCTAATGCCAGCTTTTGCCTAACTCCTAGCCTGTTATAAGCTGTAATTATTTAGTCACAACCATAGGGAACTTCCCGGACTGAGGTCTATAAAGCATTCATAAAAATTCAGATCTTCGGGAATGACAGCAGGATAGTAAAAAAGCAAAACTTTTACCTTTAAGGAAACTCAGATTCAAATTCTTGCTCTTGCAATTATGAGATCAATGACACTAGGTTGCTTATTTTATCACCCTGATGTTCGGTGTCTTCTGTGAATGATAATAATAACAGAAGTCACCTCAAATAACTCTTGTGAGGTTTAAGAGAAAATTATGCAATACTTAAAATACAATCGCTGATATATAAGAACTCACTGGATTTTTTAAATTAAGAGATTCTAAGGTGGGGTGCTGTGGCTCACGCCTGTAATCCTAGCACTTTGAGAGGCCGAGGAGGGTGGATCACCCGAGGTCAGGAGTTTAAGACCAGCCTGGCCAACATAGTGAAACCCCATCTCTACTAAAAATACACAGATTAGTCAGGCACAGTCGCGTGTGCCTGTGGTCCCAGCTACTCGGGAGCTGTCTCTTATACACATCTAAATAACACTTAAAAGGAAGCAGGTTGGAGAGGGTGTGTGTGTGTGGCTGGGCAGGGGTGAGTCCTTAAATTGTGGTTTTGAAATTAAGGTCCATGTTCTGTGATAATAAGCTATCTATCAATGAGAAAGGCTGAGATTATGACAACGGAAAAAGGAGTAAAGGATTTGGTGGTTTAATTGCGTTTCTGTTCTTTTTTACATCTGCATCTTCTTTGAAGGCAAATATCAAGCTCTGTTTGGCTTTTGTGGAAAGTCATTTCTGAAGGCCTGTCTTACTTGACTGTTTCTCCCTCTCTGGCTCTTCTGTCACCAGTGTCCTAGAGTTGCCTCTGCTGCCCCAGAGAGGATGGTGGCACAAACAGCGGTGCTGTCAGCGGTGATGGAGGCAGCGCCGACACTCCAGGGCCCTTCTAGTTGAAGCTGTGTCCCACCACGCAGTTCAGCACCTGCCAGCACTTCCAAGTGTGTGATTGTCATGCTTCTCTGATTACTTCTTCCTTTGGACTCCCATAGCAATTTGTACATTACCATGGAATTGATCAAATTGCTTTATAACTAGCTGTTTATGTGTCTTTAATCTGTATCATTTTGGATGGCAGGAAATGCTCTTTCAGTAATTTTTTTGTCTGCACTGACTGGAATACCGCTTAGTACATAGTAGGTATTCAATCGTTTTTCATCAAAGGAATGAAAGCTCTCCAAACCACAGCAATTATATGTAGGCAGAGACTCTTAGTGTGTAATCTGACTTAACATCTGAGTTTTGGAAAATAGTTACTGAGAGCATTGCAACAATAATAGAGTGCAATTCCCTACCTTTATTTGTTTTCTTTTGTTTTGTTTGAGACAGAGTCTCACTCTGTCGCCCAGGCTGGAGTGCAGTGGCGCTATCTCGGCTCACCACAAGCTCCGCCTCCCGGGTTCCCACCATTCTCCTGCCTCAGCCTCCCGAGTAGCTGGGACTACAGGCGCCGCCACCACGCCCGGCTAATTTTTATATTTTTAGTAGAGACGGGGTTTCACCATGTTAGCCAGGATGGTCTCCATCTCCTGACCTCGTGATCTGCCGGCCTTGGACTCCCAAAGTGCTGGGATGACAAGTGTCAGCCACCGCGCCCAGCCAATACCCTACCTTTAATAAGGGATATTTTACTCCTTTAGTGTGATATATAGGTATTTGTTAAGCCCAGAGATAACTTTCTTTACGACGTAGATGAGCTGGCCCAGTGGTCCATGTCAGGATGTGGTGCCCTGGCTTACTCTGGGTTCATACCAAGTCATTTTTCCTCTACGAAACCTCTTTCAGATGATCTTTGGAGCCTGTATCATATGTGCAGGGTCCAAATCAGGCTGGATACAGTGTTCCACTTCCAGGGAGCATCTCTAGTTTGAGCCCAGACCACGAACCCCCAGCAAGGCCCTAATCCATCCAGTTAAATCCTTGGTAATGACTTCCTCAGTTCCCACCTCTGGATCTTTAAGGAAGCAGCACTTCCTGAATGTGGCATTGCTTTGTGGAGATGGTGACTGACTAAGTCAGGGGTGCTCCTTGCTACTGTAGGTGAGCCGGCCACCCAGAGAGAGTCTGCCGCTGGCTGCGTGAGCCCGGCCTGTGCTTTGTGGACCGAGCTGGTCTAAGCAGACTCACAGAACGCACAGGTGTTGTGGAAGCTCTGATGGCTGCCCCATCCTTCCTTTAGGACAGAAGCACTTACTCCACCAACTTCTTAGAATGTTGGCAACTGAAGGGGTGGCAAGCCTTTCCTGTAACTACACCACAATTCAACTCCTTTGTCTACCCAGCCCCAGTTCCTTCAATTCTCCATGGGTATTGATCTGGAGAGAAATTCTCAATAAACTTTCTTCTTGTAAATTTCATCTCAGCTCCGTTTCTTAGAGAACCCCACCTAAGACAGGTGGCAACTCTAACCCTCCTGCACACCTAGACTTACTGATAGATTTAGGGAATAAGAGAGGGAGACAGAGAATGAAGCTGTTATCATCTAGACTCACGACAACTAGTTCTGCAAACTCATGTTCGTCTGGGGCACTGACTCTACCAGTTAGCAGAGGGACTCTAATGCCAGCTTTTGCCTAACTCCTAGCCTGTTATAAGCTGTAATTATTTAGTCACAACCATAGGGAACTTCCCGGACTGAGGTCTATAAAGCATTCATAAAAATTCAGATCTTCGGGAATGACAGCAGGATAGTAAAAAAGCAAAACTTTTACCTTTAAGGAAACTCAGATTCAAATTCTTGCTCTTGCAATTATGAGATCAATGACACTAGGTTGCTTATTTTATCACCCTGATGTTCGGTGTCTTCTGTGAATGATAATAATAACAGAAGTCACCTCAAATAACTCTTGTGAGGTTTAAGAGAAAATTATGCAATACTTAAAATACAATCGCTGATATATAAGAACTCACTGGATTTTTTAAATTAAGAGATTCTAAGGTGGGGTGCTGTGGCTCACGCCTGTAATCCTAGCACTTTGAGAGGCCGAGGAGGGTGGATCACCCGAGGTCAGGAGTTTAAGACCAGCCTGGCCAACATAGTGAAACCCCATCTCTACTAAAAATACACAGATTAGTCAGGCACAGTCGCGTGTGCCTGTGGTCCCAGCTACTCGGGAGGCTGAGGCGGGAGAATCACTTGAATCCAGGAGGCAGAGGTTGCAGTGAGCCGAGATTGCCCCATTGCCCTCCAGCCTGGGCGACAGAGCCAGACTCTGTCTCAGAAAAAAAAAAAAGATTCCAACTCCTGGTTTACTACTTAACCCTTGTTTAAAGACTGTGCAACAGGCTTAATAACCCCCTTTTCAAATTATTTAATTTCCAGAAATTTTTATGATAGAAAACTCTTCATTCTAGCTTACGAAACGTCTTCCGTAATAGCTTCTGCTCCTTTCTGCTTCGTGGCTATCCACTCTTTCTGTGATGTTCTACTAACTCACTGAGTATTTTTTAAAATTTAGAGTTATGAAGACTTATTCTAATCCTTGGTGAATTAACCAAACTCTGAAGATAACATTTTCATCTCTGTTCAGCGGGTTCTGTCTGATCTAGGAAAAAGAAAAAGTTTTCTGATGGAACTCATCAAGATCAGCCTTTATCCCTGGCTGCCCTGGCTCCGAATGCTGTGTTGCTTTTAAAGCAGTCAAACATATGAAAGCCAGACTTTTCTTAGAGCTCTAGAACTTCCTTGGTGGTACTCCAGACTGCCTGGGGCTCCCTTCGTGGTACTCCGGGCTGTCCTGGGCACATGGTTTCCGTGCTCGGACACCCAATGCCTGAACTCAGCGTCTGCCACAGTGCCTGGGTTTCCAAGTGAGCAAATGCTTTCTCTTCGCTCTTGGACGTGGGTTGATTAAGGTCCCCGCCTTCTCCTCTTCCTCAGCACCGCATTCCCAGTTTTCTCCACTCCTCTCTAAAGGAAGGTGGTCCACGCTGCGTCCTGACCCGGAGCGCTGAGCAGCAGAAGCCCGTGGCCTCGCTGGAGTCGCTGTGCGGAGCGGCCTCGGCTTCCCCTGCACAGTGACGGCGCAGACCTGCTTTCTCCCGTCCCCAGCAGGCACCTTTTCTCTTCGGAAGGCCCCACATATATGACCTACAAGGCAGTAAGGGGGGGATACGTGTGCTCGTATCTTTCAGCGGAAGTGGCAAAGATGAGGGCGACAAGGGTTCAATATTTACGTTCGGCAGAACTCTGCAGTTTTCACTGGTTTGCACAAACCGATACAATGTATACATTAGCTCCTGCAGAGGCCGGGACAGGTGAGGAGAGAGGAGCGGGGGCGGTGGCGGCTGTGGGAACAGCGAGCAGGTTCTGGGAGGCTGCAGCGGCGGCAGCGCAGAGGCCCCG
>NW_012102221.1:1693046-1701874 GCF_000951045.1 Mandrillus leucophaeus | reverse complement strand
CAGTCACTTGAACCCTGGAGAGGAGGTCGCAGTGAGCCGAGATAGCTCCGCTGCACAAAAAAAAACAAAGAAAAGAAAAGAAAAAGAAAGAAAACAAAAGACATACGGTCATCATGATGATGGGCAATTCCAGTAATTAAAATTATTTCAGAAAAGTATTGATTTCTTTTAAATTAAAATATGCCCAGAAGCTTATTTGTATTTTATATATATTCAAATAACTTTTTGGTTATTCAGTCTTCTTTATTTTAAACTACTTGTGAGCTGACTTTTCTGTTTATACTGGAAGATGTTCTATAGCCCAGAACAATAATTGAGAATGCCGTATAAATACTTTAAATTTAGGAGGGTGTCTCTCACTAGCTAACCTACAATTCCTTTAGTGCAATAGCTGGGGAAAAGAGTAAGATTCTAGGGAAAAGAGTTCTTGGTTTTAATTTCTTTATGTTCTGCAGCTTTATTATCATTGAAATTCTCCAAATTAAAATGCAAAAGCTCAGCTTCTTGGCTGGGCTGCTTACTTAACCTTAATAAAATATAAGGGTCTGTTTCATTAATCAGAAACACAGCAGACACACTGCATAAATTTTGTCTTCCACTTTGTCCTTTGTATTTCAGAACGATAATCATAATAAAAAAAATCTTGGGTTTGGCAGGACAATCATGTTCTCTTTGTTTCTATCATGTTTCTATGTAAAATAGATTTCTCAGACAGACTAAATGCCTTAAGGGGTAAAAATTCCTATGATCCTGTTCTCTGGAAATCTTTAAAAATAGAATAAACTTTCCTTTGTCTGGGTGTGGTTTAAGCACAGGCCGTGGTTGGCAGAAGGATTGTTTAACTGACCTGCTGGTGCTGCTTTAAGCTGCATGATCACTTAGATGAATTTTCCCTTAATCCTTGCCAGATTTAATTTATCACAACAATACTTGTTTTATAGATGTAGTAAAACAAAAGTCGGGTGCAATCTTCTTTTTCATTGTAAAGTAATACAACAGTTTATTTCTCAAATTGGAGAAAGTAAAATTAAATCAGGAACAGGTATGATGTGTTTTCCTTCCTCAGATGTCTCCTGAAGGACAGTGAAATGTGATAAATAGCACGCCATTTAAGACAGTATCTTTCCAGACAACTGGACCAAATCAGCAAAACAGAACCATGTGTTCCATCAGGGCCACCTTCACGTTGTGCCTGTGCATCTGAGGCCGGGCATCTGGACAGAGGGAGGAGACTGACCATGCGGAGGTGTGCCGGTGGGCGCTGGCGCGAGAGCCAGTGGGATGGGTTGGAGAAGTGGTTTCACAGGTGTGCTTACCCCCATGTCAGTCCGGCCCCCATTGTGCATGCGTCATTCTATTCTCTTCCCAGATGTGCTGTCCAGTTCCCGTGCCTGGAGTGATGTGTCACGAAAGTCTTCACTTTCCTAAGAAGCCCCAAAGAAAAGCATAAGGTTATCATTCCAGCACACCAATCACTAGCACGCACACACCCACGCACACACAGAGAGAAAGCGTAACAATGGGAGGTTTTTATAACTAGATTTCACGTACAGTTAAATTCAAAATAATATTTTCAGGTACTCAATTCTTTTTTCTCTTGAGAGAAACTCCAAAGTTTCTTTTTAACAGTTAAGCTTTATTGATATTGTTCATTTACCTGAAAATACACTCGTTGTAAGCATCTAAATCAATGCTTTTTAGTTAATTTATAGAATTATACAACCATCACTACCATCCAATTGTAGAATGTTTCCATCACTCCAGGAAGTTCCCTGGGCCCATTTGTGGTCAATTTCCTCTCCTATCCTCAGTCCCAGGCAAGCACTAACTGCTTTCTGCTCTATACTTTTTTAAACATTTTACATAAAAATCAAATCATACACTAGAAGGTCTTTGTGGATACGTTGTTTCCTTAGCATAATGGTTTGAGGTTCATCTGTGTTGAAGCATGTGTCAGTGGTTTGTGCCTTTTTATTGCCTAGTAGTATTTCAATATATGAGTATATACTTTTTTTCCCCAAAATAATTTTCTAGTTGATAGACATTTGGCTCCTTTCTACTTTCGGCTATTATGTATATGCTATTTGTGAATATTCACGTACAGGTCTTTGAGTAAACATAGGTTCTCATTTCTCTTGGGTAGGCAGATACTCAAGAATGGAATTCCTGCGTCATATGCTGTTTGTGTTTAACTTCTTTTTAAGAAACAGATATTGTTTTCCAAAACAACTGTATCACTTGACATCTCTTCAGCAATGTATGAGAGTTTCAGTTTATCCACATCCTTGGTAACACTTGTTATTGTCTGAATTTTTTTTTTTTTTTTTTTTGAGACACAGTTTCACTCTGTCACCCAGGCTGGAGTGCAGTGGCTCAGTCTCGGCTCACTGCAACTTCTGCCTCCCGGGTTCAAAAGATTCTCCTGCCTCAGCCTCCTGAGTAGCTGGGATTACAGGTGCATGCTACCATGCCCGGCTAATTTTTGTATTTTTAGTAGAGATGGGGTTTCACCATGTTGGCCAGAGTGGTCTCAAACTCCTGACCTCAAGTGATCTGCCCACCTCGGGCTTTCAAAGTGCTGAGGTTACAGGTGTAAGCCACAGCACCTGACCCATTGTCTGAATTTTTATTATCATCATCCTAGAGGGAATGAAGTGGATGTAATTGTGCTTTGGATTTACAATTACAATGATTTTTCATGTTGAGCATCTTTTGTTACTTTTTTTTTTTTTTTTTTTTTTTGAGATGGAGTCTCACTCTGTCACTCAGGCTTGGAGTGCCGTGGCTCAATCTTGGCTCACTGCAACCTCTGCCTCCTGGGTTCAAGCGATTCTTCTGCCTCAGCCTCCTAAGTAACCGGGTCTACAGGCGTGCACCACCATGCCAGGCTAATTTTTGTGTTTTTAGTAGAGATGGGGTTTCGCCTCGTTGGTCAGACTGGTCTCGAACTCCTGACCTCAAGTGATATGCCCGCCTCGGCCTCCTTAAGTGCTGGGGTTACAGGCGTGCTCCACCCCCCGGCCATTGAACATCTTTTCATGTGGTAATTGTGCATTTGGGCGTCATCTTTGGATAAATGTCTATTCAAATTATTGCCTATTTTAACTTTTATTCTTTTTTTATTTTAAAATGGATACATAATAGATGTAGATATTTTTGGGGATATATATAATATTTTGATACATCTAAATATGACATAGAAAGATCAAGCCATAAAACATATAAAGATCAAGTCAGGGTTCTTCACCTATTTTTAATTTTTTAAAACATTATTGAGTTGTAGAAGTTCTTAATATATCCTGGATACAAATTTTTTATGAGATACATATTTTAAAATATTTTCCATTAGTCTGTGGCTTGTCTTTTAATTTTAATGATGCCTCTTGAAAAGTAAAAGTTTTAAAATTTTCATGAAGCCCAATTTATCAGGTTTTCCTTTATAGATCATGATTTTAGGGTCACATCTAAGAAATTTTCGCCTGACCCAATGTCACGGATATTTTCTCTCATCTTACCACAAGAATTTTTATAGTTTTAGCTCTCATATTTAGGTCAAGGATCCATTTTGAGTTGATTTCTAGTGTGAGATGATATCAGATAAAGATGTAGGATTATTACTATTTTTGCATATGAATATCCAATGGTTCTAGAACTATTTGTTGAAAAAATTATCATTTCGCCACAGAATTATTTTGTCTCTGTGTCAAAAATCAATTGAACATAACTATAAGGGTTTGATTCTGGACTTTCTATTTAGCTGTACCCATCTATGTGTCTGTCTTTATGCCAGTCATTTTGCCTTGATTACTGTAGCTTTGTACCAAGTTTTGAGACTGAGAGGTGGAAGTTCTCCTAGTTTGTTGTTCTTTTGTGAGAGGTGGAAGTTCTCCTAGTTTGTTGTTCTTTTGTGAGTGAAGCCAAATCATTGTGTTAGTACTACTCCTCTCACTATAAGCAATGGTTTACTTTCCACTCCTGAAAAAAAAAGTATGAGAAAGGGGATCATCTGCAAAAGCGTTTGGGTCTTTTTATTGCCCCCTGTATGAGTTAGCTGTTGCTATATAATAAACCGCCTCAAAACTAGTGGTTTAAAAGAACAACCATTGATTTAGATCCCAACTCCCTGGGTCAGCAATGTGGGATGTGCTTAGCCAAGCAATTCTTCCCTCCGCCTCAGTCATGTGGCTGAGGTCAGCGCCCAGCCACCCTGGCAGCCCTGCTCCTGGGGTTGACGGGATGTCAGCCGGGCCATGGGGTCGCTGGGCCATGTGTTTCACATTGCCGTCTGACGAGCCTGAGCTTGTTTCCGTGACAGCGGGGTGCCAAGAACAGCAAAAGGGAAGACTTTCCCAGTCTTTCTGTCTCTTCTGCTAAGGGCCTATTGGTGAAAGCTAGTGATGAGGCCAAGACCAGGGTCAACTTGGGAGGGCCTTCCAAAGGCAAATACAGGGCCATATGAACTCACTGAAGGCGTTGCTGGGATCCATCTACCACTGCTTTTAGCAGCTTGCAGGAGCTGCTTTGAGAGAACCAGGTTTCTGGGCATGAGCCAAGCCAAAGTTTAAACCAAAGTTTAACAAACCCACTACTTCAAAGCGGTACTCAGTTTTGGTGGTTGGTACTTAGTTAGGCGCAGATTGCCCAGACATAGATCCCTGCGTCTCTACTGATGGCTAGCCCTAGTCATCAAGGACATGGGAAGATAAAATGGTTTCTTACCATTTTCCTGAGGATCACAAAACTTTGAGGAAACCAGAAGACCCAAAAATATATCCTCAATAAAACCAGTCTGGGACCCCCATCTGCATCCCTTCCTAACTAACATGATTCACCTTTAGAATGAGATGATTTTAGGGATTTTAGGAGTTCATGGAGGCTCAATATGGCTGCTCTACCTTAGAGCTACATGGAAGGGGCGGTGCCCTCACCATTACTATGTCTAGGCAGCAGGGCATCCCTGGCATTAAGAAGCACTGCTCATCTGTAAATAGCTGAACCACACAAACTAGTTTTTTCCTGGAAAAAAAAAAATACAAGCAGGTGCTAGGTTTTTAATGAGAGACAAAGCTTTACTTCCAAATTCACAATCTTCATACTTACTTCATTATTGCCTTTTCACCATGTGATGTGGGTCACACACAATGAACAATTGGCAACGGTTCATACTTTTTTATATTCTAGCAATGAGTGCCAAAAATATTCCTTTCTCTTAGTAGATCTTTTTAATAAGAAATCTATAGAAGGAATGCTTTATTTTGAACTAAATCATTTCAATAGGCAAGGTGACAGAATTGTGGCTGAAATCTGTACCATCAAATTGACAATAAAATGTCGATTTGCAGTTTGTCGTGAGCTTTGTCTCACATCATTGTATGATGTGCTGCTGCTGCTGCTGTAATGAGAATACCTGGACTATTTAAGCAGATGAGTGGGTGTGGACGCAGAAGAGAGGAAGGAAGCAGAGCTGTCTGGGCACTGCCCTGTAAGTACAGTTGACCTGGTCTGGAGGGCAGTGCTTTGTTGAGCAGTCGTAGTTCCTTAGGCCAGAACTTAGGGGTTAAAAAGACTCCTTGGGCCAGCCAGGAACACCAACCACCATTTACATATAAATTGGGAAAATTAGTTTTACAAATAAAATTCATTTGTAAATTGGGGTTAATCTGACATGTTTATTTCAGAATATATAGATAAGAGCTGGATTTCTATGAAAACTGACAGACTTTTTAGCTAAACTAAGCAATTCAATTCCATGCAGAGAGTACAATAGGCTTCTTGTTTTTTTCTTTGATCTGACAAGTGTGTTAGTTGAGATGATTATTTTGCTGCATTATGTTGGGATCATGAATAAGGAATTGGACCAGAAGAATTTAAGTTATTGCAAGTCCAAATTACTTCAGGCACCAAGCCAGAGACTAGTTTCTTTCTTTCTTTTTCTTTCTTTCTCTCTCTCTTTCTTTCTCTCTCTCTTTCTTTCTTTCTTTCTTTCCTTTCTTTCTCTTCTTCGCCTTCCTTCCTTCCTTCCCTCCCTCCCTCCTTCCTTCTTTTCTTCCTCTTTTTTCTTTCTTCCTTCCTTTCTTTCTCTTTCTTTCTTTCTTTCTCCTTCCTTCCTTCCTTCCTTCCTCTTATATAAATTTAAGGTGTACAGGTGCAGTTTTGTTCCATGGATATATTACATACTGGTAAAGTCTTGGCTTTTAATGTCACCATCACCTGAATAGTAGACATTATACCCACTAAGTGATTTCTCATCTTTTTTGGGGCAGGGCACAAGGTCTCCCTCCATTTCCCAGGCTGGAGTGCAGTGGTATTATCATAGCTCACTGCAGCTTTGAACTCCTGAGCTCAAGCGACCCTCCGACCTCAGGCTTCTGAATAGCTAGGACTGTAGGTGTGTGCCACTGCACCTGGCTAATTTTTTTTTTTTCTTTTTTTTTTTGGTGGAGGCTGGGTCTCTCTATATTGCCCCAGGCTAATCTTGAACTCCTGGGATCTGGTGATCCTCCCACATCAGCCTTCCAAAGTGTTGAGATGACAGGCGTGAGCCACTGCACCTGGTCTTTGCAGCTGCCATTATGTAAAGGAGCTTCTGAGAAATGTGGTGGTCTTGTTGGTCAGAGACAGGCGTAGCTGCTGCCTTCAGGAATACGGTGTTTTAAGTGAGGCACCTGCCGACTTCAGGTTCTGTTTCAATTTGTGGATGAAGCAAGAAAGCTGCTGCCTGACAAGGATGAGTTGCTTCGTTAATTAAATTAGCAGTGGAAACTTTACTGGCTTTAATTAGTGTAAAATAAGCCGCAGAAATGAAGCTAGTGATTAAAGCATGCTAATCTGATTAGAATCGCAGTGTGCAGAGTTATAGGCTACTTGATGTTAGCGAATCATCGACTAAGGCCAGGAAGAGCCAGAGTCCTGTTTTAAAGAAGAGGGTGGTTGCCGATGGCACACAAACTTGGAGCTGCTGCAGGATTGCCAAATTGCTTGGGGGGGATTATGTGTGATAAACGCCATGAAAATCACGGGGCGTTGTTGAAAGAGTCCTGTTCGTAGAAGGAAGGGTTTTCTGAGCATTCACAGTGAAAGGAGCTGAATCCAACTTCAGTGCTTTCCCCAGCACAGCAAGATTTACCAGCCGAGTTTCAGCCTCTCAGAATTTCAAACATATGGAAAATTGACAGAGTAGAAAGATTCTAAGATATTTGTACTTTCTCTATCCTGACCCGTACAATGAAAGCAGTGTTCATTTAAGACAGTGAGACAGAGAATATTCAAGTGTCTGCTGTAGGAGAGAAATGCTGTCTCATTAAATTCAATGCAGTACAAATCACATCTTTAAATTATTGCATAAATCCTTTCCAATGCTCAGCTCCTTGGTCTAAGTTAGCATAGAACTAATTTTAGCTTCTGAGTGTAGTTAGATGGAAACTGTCTATTTTACTTCCACCAGTTCCCAGCCTCTCATTTCCTGGTTTGTAAAATTTCCATTTGCCCCAAAGTCTGAATGTTAAAACAGGTAGTCTGTCTTTGTCATTTTCTGTGTGTATATACAGTGCATTGTTTATGAGACTGTTATAATATTTAGATATTCATAAACCAATAGAAATATAATAAAATTTGCTATTAAAACAAAGAAAAACCAAAGTTTTCAGAAGACATGAATTCTGAATTAAATAAAAACAGTAGCTTATATTGACTTAGGTTTCTAGCATTTGGCATTGACTATTTTAAATTTTTATTTCTTCAGTATGGGTTTATTGTAGGAATAGATTTTCCTTCAGTTTTGCAAATGATGAGATGTAAGGAGACATTCACTTTGGGGCCAGTATTGTGACAGAAGGTTATGGCTGTTTCAAATCAAATTAGTCAGAAAATAGACATTTTATTGTCAACTTGATGGTATAGATTTCAGCCACAATTCTGTCACCTTGCCTATTGAGATGATTTAGTTCAAAATAAGGCATTACTTACTATAGATTTTTTAATTATAAAGGTCTACTAAGAGAAAAGAATTTTTTGGCCCTCATTGCAAGAATATAAAAAATGTGAATGATTGCCAAAATACACCTGGATAGAATGTATTCATTCAGTTGTTTATATGGATCTAATACATTAATTATAAATCACAATACAGTTTATGCCCCTCACAAAATACTATGTGAAGTACAATTTCAGTGGAAGTGCCACATATGTGGTAACAGAAATAGACTTTTTTCAGCCAATGAGTAGTTGTTGAGTAGCCCAGAAGATGCATTATTTATCCTGTGTGTTTGTTTTTTACAGGAATATATATGATCCTGTAAATAGATAAACTATTTGTCTGTCTTAGATTTTTAAGAGACATATTGATAATGCCACTTAAAGATATAGATACTAACTAGGTAGAACATGAAGTCTTTCTTTAAGTTCAGACTCTCTTCCTCCCTCTGTCCTCAACCTGAAAGCCACTGAAAGCCGGTAGGTGGGCTGAGCCAGGCATCTGCGAGGGGGGACCAGTGGCACAGTGTGGGTGCAGCTGCCTGAGGAGACCCAGATGGCCTCTGTGCAGGCTGCGAGGCTAGTGAAGCCCTGGAGGCAGGCAGGGTTTCTGCACAGAGGGAGGCCGGCGGGATGCTTATAGATGTTCCATGGATGGGTGTTGAGTCGGAGCAGGTGAAGGGCCCTCCTTGCAGGAGGCAGGGACTTGGGGTACAGTGATGGACGTGGAAGGCTGACTGAGGGAGAGGGAATCCGTAGGCTGGGGAGGGATGACTGTGACCTGGCGTGGAAAGGGGTACTGGAACCTAAGAGAGGACAAGGTTGTTTGAGTGAGGGTGCTGCTGGAGTGACCCTCC
>NW_012102221.1:1689403-1692996 GCF_000951045.1 Mandrillus leucophaeus | reverse complement strand
TTGTTGAAAGAGTCCTGTTCGTAGAAGGAAGGGTTTTCTGAGCATTCACAGTGAAAGGAGCTGAATCCAACTTCAGTGCTTTCCCCAGCACAGCAAGATTTACCAGCCGAGTTTCAGCCTCTCAGAATTTCAAACATATGGAAAATTGACAGAGTAGAAAGATTCTAAGATATTTGTACTTTCTCTATCCTGATCCGTACAATGAAAGCAGTGTTCATTTAAGACAGTGAGACAGAGAATATTCAAGTGTCTGCTGTAGGAGAGAAATGCTGTCTCATTAAATTCAATGCAGTACAAATCACATCTTTAAATTATTGCATAAATCCTTTCCAATGCTCAGCTCCTTGGTCTAAGTTAGCATAGAACTAATTTTAGCTTCTGAGTGTAGTTAGATGGAAACTGTCTATTTTACTTCCACCAGTTCCCAGCCTCTCATTTCCTGGTTTGTAAAATTTCCATTTGCCCCAAAGTCTGAATGTTAAAACAGGTAGTCTGTCTTTGTCATTTTCTGTGTGTATATACAGTGCATTGTTTATGAGACTGTTATAATATTTAGATATTCATAAACCAATAGAAATATAATAAAATTTGCTATTAAAACAAAGAAAAACCAAAGTTTTCAGAAGACATGAATTCTGAATTAAATAAAAACAGTAGCTTATATTGACTTAGGTTTCTAGCATTTGGCATTGACTATTTTAAATTTTTATTTCTTCAGTATGGGTTTATTGTAGGAATAGATTTTCCTTCAGTTTTGCAAATGATGAGATGTAAGGAGACATTCACTTTGGGGCCAGTATTGTGACAGAAGGTTATGGCTGTTTCAAATCAAATTAGTCAGAAAATAGACATTTTATTGTCAACTTGATGGTATAGATTTCAGCCACAATTCTGTCACCTTGCCTATTGAGATGATTTAGTTCAAAATAAGGCATTACTTACTATAGATTTTTTAATTATAAAGGTCTACTAAGAGAAAAGAATTTTTTGGCCCTCATTGCAAGAATATAAAAAATGTGAATGATTGCCAAAATACACCTGGATAGAATGTATTCATTCAGTTGTTTATATGGATCTAATACATTAATTATAAATCACAATACAGTTTATGCCCCTCACAAAATACTATGTGAAGTACAATTTCAGTGGAAGTGCCACATATGTGGTAACAGAAATAGACTTTTTTCAGCCAATGAGTAGTTGTTGAGTAGCCCAGAAGATGCATTATTTATCCTGTGTGTTTGTTTTTTACAGGAATATATATGATCCTGTAAATAGATAAACTATTTGTCTGTCTTAGATTTTTAAGAGACATATTGATAATGCCACTTAAAGATATAGATACTAACTAGGTAGAACATGAAGTCTTTCTTTAAGTTCAGACTCTCTTCCTCCCTCTGTCCTCAACCTGAAAGCCACTGAAAGCCGGTAGGTGGGCTGAGCCAGGCATCTGCGAGGGGGGACCAGTGGCACAGTGTGGGTGCAGCTGCCTGAGGAGACCCAGATGGCCTCTGTGCAGGCTGCGAGGCTAGTGAAGCCCTGGAGGCAGGCAGGGTTTCTGCACAGAGGGAGGCCGGCGGGATGCTTATAGATGTTCCATGGATGGGTGTTGAATCGGAGCAGGTGAAGGGCCCTCCTTGCAGGAGGCAGGGACTTGGGGTACAGTGACGGACGTGGAAGGCTGACTGAGGGAGAGGGAATCCGTAGGCTGGGGAGGGATGACTGTGACCTGGCGTGGAAAGGGGTACTGGAACCTAAGAGAGGACAAGGTTGTTTGAGTGAGGGTGCTGCTGGAGTGACCCTCCATGGGGTATGAATGGGGTGAGGAGGGCATCTTGGGTGGAACAAAGATGATGGCATGGCAGCCTTGCATGGACATTGGAGTGCAAGCAATGGGATGAGGCACCCATGCTGGGAGCACAGTGGAGAGGCCAGAAAGGGTGAAGAGAACATCCCAGTGAAGACGGGGGGTGAGGATGCATTACACACTGGGACAGTGAAGATAAAGAGAGCCAGGTTTCTCGCTGTTGGAAATAGGAAAAGGGAGAAAACTGGAGTGAGCCCTGTGGTGTTAGATGGGAATTGCAGGTATTGGTTTAAACTCATGGTTTTCAGTATAGAACTACAGATAGATGCCTATGGAAATAACTGTTGCTGAAGATGCATGTGTGGATACATATATATGTGGAGTGTGTGTGTGCATTTACATGCAGAGATTCACCAGCTCAGTCCGATGAGAGGGTCTGAGAGCGGTGACACAGGCACTCACACTTAGTCCATTTAGCATCCACATATTGGTATCCAAAATCCAGGCACCAGTCTAAGAACCAAGACCCCTGGGAGAAATGGTCATTCTAGGGATGGATCAGGGGCCTTACAGAAGAAACACAAGGCATCTCATTGTGCTAAAAATAAGGAAGTACTCAAAGAATGATGAGGACATTTCGAAAGGATGTAGAAACTAGGTAGCCAAATTGGGGACAATTTTAGCATCAAAACAAATGAGAAGAAACCTTTACCTTACTGTAGAAGACTCGCTGATTAATGTATAAGGAAGAAGAAAGTCATTTGTCAGCCATCACAATAATAATTCCGGCAAGAAACATCAATGAATGCTAAAACTAGGGGTAGGAAGCTTGATGAGGAATGGGATACTGTCTGAAAATATCTCCACAAAGAAATAAAGAGTAACTTTACATCTAAGAAAACTGACAGACATTAACTTACTCAAGTGATCAAGGTGAAAATTACCAAATGGGACAAATCAAAATTATATAACAGCTGTTGGGGTACCATGAAAACACAGCATCATATTTGTAGTATTTCTGTCCCAAATGCATAACCTGAATGCAATCATGAGGAAATATCAGACAAGCCAGAGTGAAGGATATTCTTTAGAGTAACTGGCCTGTAATTCTCCAAAGTGTCAATGTCATGAAAGCCAAGGAAACCAACAACGCCAGGGAGGCATTGCTGGAGACGGAAGATTAAAGGGACAGTTACCTAGTAGAGTGCTGGATTGCCCCCTTTGCTGAAATGCATATTCTTGACCCATTGGTGAAACGTGAGTGGTGTAAGTGACTCAGAGGGTAGTAATACATTAATACTAAGTTCTCTAGTTTGATTATTGTACTGGGGCTTTGGAGGAAAAAGCTTTTTTTTTCTAGGAGATGCATTCTAAAGTACTTGTGGGTAATGATGCAATGGAACAGCAAAACCGTTAGTGAAAGTTTGAAACCATTTCAAGAGAGGATAGAAAAAACATCAGGAATCTAAAAAATCTGTTTTCTAGAGCTGGCTGTGCTGTGAACTGGCTGTTTGAAGGAGGACAAATCACTTCATTTCTTTATGTCTCCATTTCTTCATCTTTTAATGAGAGATTTGGACTAAATTTCCTTAAATCCCTCTGTAGATCCAATACCACTGTTTTTCAGATATCAATCAGAACACTGGACAGGAATAGGATAAGTAGTAAAAAAGCTTTCTGGAAGATGAAATCTTGTGGTTGCGTTTTATGAGAACTGAGATTCCTTGTGGTGCCAGGCAGAGGATAAGAAAGTACAGGGAACAAAAATACTCCAACCAAAGAATCT
>NW_012102221.1:1685593-1687303 GCF_000951045.1 Mandrillus leucophaeus | reverse complement strand
TTCTGAGGGGGCTGGGAAAGCTGGTGCAGTGTGTGGAAGGGGATGATGCACCGGGCATTGGGTGGTGGGTTCTGCTCCTGCTCTGGTGCTCCCTGGCTTCATGATATTGGCAAGTTACTCTCTGGGATGTCATCTAAGAAGGAAGGATTTGGACAAAACAAAAAAGCTCCTCAGTGTCTTCTATCTATTAATAATAGATAGAATCTATTAAGAATATGAAATTCACTATGTTGAATTTCACAGTTGGTACTTAAGAATGGGGAAAACTGACCAATAACCTCCAATCAGTCTTACATCCAATGGTTACCAAGACCCTTTAATGTGTCAAGAACTGCGCCTACACCAAGAGTATGGAGGTTAGTTAATTAATTAATGCCACATGTGTCATCACGAGCTTATAATCTAGCCTAATCCTGGGAAACTAAAATACCAAAGCAAGGTTAACATAAGTGCCATAACACAACTCAATGTAATGCAAGATCCTAGATTTGATGCTGAATCAGAGAAGATATTGCTATAAAGAACGTGGTTGGGGCTGGGTATGAGGGCTCACACCTGGAATCCAGCACTGTGGGAGGCTGAGGCAGGTGGATCACCTGAGGCCCAAAGTTCAAGACGGACCTGAACAACATGATGAAACCCCAACTCTACTAAAACAAAATTGGCTGGGCATGGTGGTGCATGCCTGTAATCCCACCTACTTGGGAGGCTGAGGAAGGAGAATTGCTTGAACCTGGGAGGCGACGTTTGCAGTGAGCCAAGATCTGGCTATTGCACTCCAGCCTGGGCAACAAGAGCAAAACGCTGTCTTAGAAAAAAAAAAAAAAAAGAACATGATTGGAAAAGCTGTATTGTATTCATACCAAATTCACCAGATGTGATAATTGTATTGTGCTTCTTTAGGAGAATATCCTTCTCTTGGAAAATGTGCTAAAATATTTGGAGTCATGGTATCTGCAGCTTACTCTCAAATGACTCAGCCTATATATATATACACACACATAACATTTGCTATATATATATATATATATAGCAAATGTTAACAATTAGTGGAAGTAGCATATCAGTATTCTTTTATGATTTTTACAGTTTTTCTGAAGGTTTGAAACTTTTCAAATTAAAATAGAAAACATAGAAAGTGGGACAGTAGCGTATATACAGTGCAAAAGAATGCAAGGTAATTATATTCAAGATAATTTATCTAATTTTATATGTCTGAGGCCCCACATATAAGCTATGTTAGTGTCAGGAGCCCACAGATTCTGCGAAGCAGCACTAGCCACACGCCTCCACAGGAGAGATAAGAGGTGGCCCAGACCAGATTCAGTTCATTAGCCCCTTGCAACCCATGGGAGACAAGAGGGAAGATTATTCTGAGGCACAGAATGGTTAGGTAACTTGTCCAGAGTCACACAGCCAGTAGCAGAGCCAAGGAGTGGAAAATCTCACTTTGCCCGGTGCACTTTCTCTGTTTAACTGCTCCTCTATGCATCCTGAACAATGAATGGTGTGTTGAACTTGGTTTGAATGTTTCATGTTAGACTGTTTTGATTTTTTTTCTATTTTGAAGTTTTATTTGGAATAAAAATGTGCAAAGAAACCCAAATATATTTGAATAATTAGTAGTGAAACAGCCAGATGGAAACTTTGCGGATCTGATTACTTCTGCTGCCATAATCGTTGTGATTTGTGCCATATTCGTAATGATTA
>NW_012102221.1:1683271-1683838 GCF_000951045.1 Mandrillus leucophaeus | reverse complement strand
AGCAAATGTTAACAATTAGTGGAAGTAGCATATCAGTATTCTTTTATGATTTTTACAGTTTTTCTGAAGGTTTGAAACTTTTCAAATTAAAATAGTTAGAAAACATAGAAAGTGGGACAGTAGCGTATGTACAGTGCAAAAGAATGCAAGGTAATTATATTCAAGATAATTTATCTAATTTTATATGTCTGAGGCCCCACATATAAGCTATGTTAGTGTCAGGCGCCCACAGATTCTGCAAAGCAGCACTAGCCACACGCCTCCACAGGAGAGATAAGAGGTGGCCCAGACCAGATGCAGTTCATTAGCCCCTTGCAACCCATGGGAGACAAGAGGGAAGATTATTCTGAGGCACAGAGTGGTTAGGTAACTTGTCCAGAGTCACACAGCCAGTAGCAGAGCCAGGGAGTGGAAAATCTCACTTTGCCCGGTGCACTTTCTCTGTTTAACTGCTCCTCTATGCATCCTGAACAATGGTGTGTTGAACTTGGTTTGAATGTTTCATGTTAGACTGTTTTGATTTTTTTTCTATTTTGAAGTTTTATTTGGAATAAAAATGTGCAAAGA
>NW_012102221.1:1664130-1681641 GCF_000951045.1 Mandrillus leucophaeus | reverse complement strand
TTCTGTCCTTCCTTTTTCTCTTCCTTTCTCCTTTCCTACCATCTTCCTTTCCTCCTTTTCTTCTTTCCTTTCCCTCTCCCTCCCTGTCTTCTCCTTCCTCTTTTCTTTCCAGCCTTCTTTTCTCTCTTTCTTTCTCCTTCCCTCTTTCCCTCTCTTCTTCCTCCTTTCCTACCGTCCTCCTTCCTCCCTCCCTCCCTTCCTTTCTTCTTCCCTTTTACTTTCTTTCTCTCTCCCTCCGTCTCTCCCTTCTTCCCTTCCTCTCTCCTTCCCTTTCTCCTTTTCTTTTTTCTCGTTCTTTCTCCTTCCTTCTTTCCCTCCCTCCTTCATCCTTTCCTACCATTCTCCTTTTTTCTCTTTATTTTTCTCTCCCTCCCTCCCTTCTCCTTCTCCTTCTTACTTTCCTTCCATCCCTTTTTTCTCTTCTTTCTCCTTCCTCTTTTCCCTCCCTCCTTCCTCCTTTTCTGTTTCCGATGGTCCTCCCTTTCTTCCTTCTTTGGTCCCTTCCTTTTCTCTCTCTTTCTCCTTCCCTCTTTCCCTCCCTCCTTCCTCCTTTCCTACCATGCACCCTTTTTCTCTTACTCTCTCATTTCCTTCTTACCTTTATTTAGCAGATGTTCCTCGAGCATTTCCACATTCAAGGCACTTGGTGAAACCCTGGGGAGTACAGGTAAAAACAAACAACAAACAAAAAACCCTCTATTTTCTACCCTCAAATTACCATTCTAATAAAAGGAGAAAGGCACATAGACAACAACAACAAATGCTTCAACAATAGTGGCTGCAACAGTTTGGTAGCTACACCTGTTGTTCTCATCGCCACTTTGATTAACCTCTTGGTCCACACACCCCCAACACATTCCTTCCCCTCATCTGATTATTTTATAGACTACATGACAATGTTCTTTTTTTTCCGCTGATAGCTATACATTTTATCAAGGGAAGAAAATGTTTTAGTAGAGCGGGCAGTCCTCTAGAGGCTCTATCTGCCTGATGACTCTAGAAACAAAATGGACTTTATCTGTTTGATTTTTCATTCCCAGAGTAACCCCACTCTTCCTCTCCTGTCACAGAGAAAATTGCAGTTTGACAATTTTTTTTATAGGATGGATAATTTTACTAGGGTAAAGTCATGAATTATAATATGAATTGAGTTCTTCTTAAGGATGTAAACTATTTTTAAGTTGGTGAAATGATCACATGTAGTGATTGATACAATATTGTTATACTAATGCTGAGGAATTTATATGTGTGCCAGAGAATATCACCAAGGAAGTTAATCTTTAAAATCCAAATTATTTTCTTTATGGGTAGTTTTGGAAGACACATGGAAAATTATATTGCTTGGATAAAATACGTTTTTAAATGAATTTCCAAATAAATTTCCCCTAATGTCCATCCTCGTTCATTAAGCCTACATGAAGAGGACTAAAGCAGCCATTAAGTAGTGGTTCAATGGGTCTCTGTTTAAAGTGTGTGCTACTGTTCCAACTAATAATGTGTCTATTGTCTTGGAAAATGCTAATTGTTAAATTGATTGTGATATTCATGTTCCAGCACTCCAGTTAAACACTGCACAATGTGCCATGTGATGAGGGAAAATAGCTTGTTGTTTGATGCACTGTGATAGCCGATCCCCATCTATCTCAATTACGAAAGGTTGTTTCAGTGCCATGAGAATAGCTCAGACCAGAGAAGGACCTTGATGTGTTTTTCTAGATGTGAATAGCTCAGACCAGAGAAGGACCTTGCAAGATTTTAAATTAAGCTTATTCTTTTCTTTAGTGAAGTTGCCCAAATTAGTAGATGCTAAGGAAGGAAACTACTCTTTACCCGTGTGTTGTGGATCCTGAGGGGGCTGGGAAAGCTGGTGCAGTGTGTTGTGGATCCTGAGGGGGCTGGGAAAGCTGGTGCAGTGTGTTGTGGGTTCTGAGGGGGCTGGGAAAGCTGGTGCAGTGTGTGGAAGGGGATGATGCACCGGGCATTGGGTGGTGGGTTCTGCTCCTGCTCTGGTGCTCCCTGGCTTCATGGTATTGGCAAGTTACTCTCTGGGATGTCATCTAAGAAGGAAGGATTTGGACAAAACAAAAAAGCTCCTCAGTGTCTTCTATCTATTAATAATAGATAGAATCTATTAAGAATATGAAATTCACTATGTTGAATTTCACAGTTGGTACTTAAGAATGGGGAAAACTGACCAATAACCTCCAATCAGTCTTACATCCAATGGTTACCAAGACCCTTTAATGTGTCAAGAACTGCGCCTACACCAAGAGTATGGAGGTTAGTTAATTAATTAATGCCACATGTGTCATCACGAGCTTATAATCTAGCCTAATCCTGGGAAACTAAAATACCAAAGCAAGGTTAACATAAGTGCCATAACACAACTCAATGTAATGCAAGATCCTAGATTTGATGCTGAATCAGAGAAGATATTGCTATAAAGAACGTGGTTGGGGCTGGGTATGAGGGCTCACACCTGGAATCCAGCACTGTGGGAGGCTGAGGCAGGTGGATCACCTGAGGCCCAAAGTTCAAGACGGACCTGAACAACATGATGAAACCCCAACTCTACTAAAACAAAATTGGCTGGGCATGGTGGTGCATGCCTGTAATCCCACCTACTTGGGAGGCTGAGGAAGGAGAATTGCTTGAACCTGGGAGGCGACGTTTGCAGTGAGCCAAGATCTGGCTATTGCACTCCAGCCTGGGCAACAAGAGCAAAACGCTGTCTTAGAAAAAAAAAAAAAAAGAACATGATTGGAAAAGCTGTATTGTATTCATACCAAATTCACCAGATGTGATCATTGTATTGTGCTTCTTTAGGAGAATATCCTTCTCTTGGAAAATGTGCTAAAATATTTGGAGTCATGGTATCTGCAGCTTACTCTCAAATGACTCAGCCTATATATATATACACACACATAACATTTGCTATATATATATATATATATAGCAAATGTTAACAATTAGTGGAAGTAGCATATCAGTATTCTTTTATGATTTTTACAGTTTTTCTGAAGGTTTGAAACTTTTCAAATTAAAATAGTTAGAAAACATAGAAAGTGGGACAGTAGCGTATGTACAGTGCAAAAGAATGCAAGGTAATTATATTCAAGATAATTTATCTAATTTTATATGTCTGAGGCCCCACATATAAGCTATGTTAGTGTCAGGCGCCCACAGATTCTGCGAAGCAGCACTAGCCACACGCCTCCACAGGAGAGATAAGAGGTGGCCCAGACCAGATTCAGTTCATTAGCCCCTTGCAACCCATGGGAGACAAGAGGGAAGATTATTCTGAGGCACAGAGTGGTTAGGTAACTTGTCCAGAGTCACACAGCCAGTAGCAGAGCCAGGGAGTGGAAAATCTCACTTTGCCCGGTGCACTTTCTCTGTTTAACTGCTCCTCTATGCATCCTGAACAATGAATGGTGTGTTGAACTTGGTTTGAATGTTTCATGTTAGACTGTTTTGATTTTTTTTCTATTTTGAAGTTTTATTTGGAATAAAAATGTGCAAAGAAACCCAAATATATTTGAATAATTAGTAGTGAAATAGCCAGATGGAAACTTTGCGGATCTGATTACTTCTGCTGCCATAATCGTTGTGATTTGTGCCATATTCGTAATGATTACAAATGCTTTGTCTGCTCAATAATTTGAAGACTCTCAGAGCGATCAGATCTATTATGCTGCGACGTGGATGGTTAGACAAATTTTACGTTTTAGAACACATAAAACATACATCTTAAAAGAAACAAAACCCATTCATCCATGATTAGTAGGACTGAGATTTAAAAATGAAAAAAAATAAGATGTTGAGCAAACCTTCTCCAAGTCCTCCTCCAAGTGGCTTTTCTCATGGGAACAACATCACAAGAAAGACAGCAGACCCACCTGAGGCGTGATGAGACGGTTCCTTTTGAGTTTAGGGCAATATACGTGTTTTAGAAGATATTCAAAAATAGAATCATAAATAGTATCTTTCCAAGAAGGATAAGGGAGAGTCACTGAGTTAGACAAAAATATTTTGGGAAGAAAACTGTGAAAACTGAAGTATCTTTGTAAAAATTCTGTAAAATGTGAGTGTTTTGTTACTGGAAGAAAGAGGAAACCGCATAGGTGGAGAGAAGCTGGGCTCGCAGCGGGAAGTAATGGTGCTCCTCCGGATTCTGCAATTTCAGGTAAACCAGTCTTGGGTTTTCCTGTGATGTTTGCTTCTTTTCACTGTGAAGATCCAGCCTTCAAAGCAGAGCCTGACAGGTTGTGCTCTGCTAATCCGGCCTTCTGGGACGCTGTCTGCAGTTGAATAATAGCAACGAATCTGTGAGCTCAGGCTGCCCTCTGCTCTCGTTCATCTCAGGCAAGTGGCAGCAGAGAACACCCATGAGCCACTCAGAACATTTCACAAATAACTTACACTCAGAGACTTGAATAATGCTACTTTTTAAAAAGTTTTATTATGTTCATCATGAAGCTTTAAAAAAGTCTTTTGCATTTGAGAGGAAAAATTATAATGTGAAAAATGTCCAGTTCTGCATCTCAGTTATTTAAATGGTAATCCAAAGAAGCTGCTTCTCAGAAGCAATATTATTTTACACATGCCCTGTCGGAGGGCCACTGTGCGTCGTCCCAGTCCAAAATCTTGAAGGGATTAGTGTAGAGAAAAGTTGTGCAATTAACTATTTCTATTTGATATATTCATTTTGATATTTATAATGTTGGCTTCACTTTCTGTGTGTGTGTGTGTGTGTGTGTGTGTGTGTTGTTTGTTTGTTTTTGTTTTTTTGAGATGGAGTTTTTATTCTTGTTGCCCAGGCTGGAGTACAATGATGCAGTCTGGGCTCACTGCAACCTCCACCTCCTGGGTTCAAGCGATTCTCCTGCCTCAGCCTCCCTAGCAGCTGGGATTACCGGCGTCTGCCACCATGCCTGGCTATTTTTTTTGTATTTTTAGTAGAGATGGGGTTTCACCATGTTGCCCAGGCTAGTCTTAAACTCCTTACCTCAGGTATCTACATGCCTCAGCCTCCCAAAGTGCTGGAATTACAGGCGTGAGCCACTGCGCCTGGCCTCACTTTCTAAGTGTTACTTCTCAGTTGTGAGGCATGTTAGGGCCTCCACAGAGAGGTAGAGGAAAACGGGCACAGATGGAATTGGGGCTATAGGATTCTCCTTGTGGAGCGCCGTCTCCACCTGGGGAAGGCTGATGTTTTGTGTAACAGTGTCCGGGAGCAGTGGAAACCCGGAGACAACTACGGTAGTGTTGCTGTCCCAGAGGTTAACCTGCTGAGTAGGACATGGAAGCAGAAAGTCACTAGACAGGCGTAAAGATGTGGTTCGAGAATGTTATCTTCTTAATTTCGGGGAGTTCTGCCAAGAAGTGAGGCCCCAGCTGGCTGTGGGAGGGTGGAGGGAATATATCCCGCCCTGGAGGCTGGAGGGTTTGTAAATACTTACTGGATTTGCGGTCAAGACAAACAGGCTACATTTCAAGGTAAAATTCCAGTCCCAGTGGCAGAAATAGGTTCTCTTGGGAATACAAGGAAAAGGCCAGTCCTCAGGACAGAAAGGGTGTGACAGGCTTTGTTTTAAGCGTAAGTGGACACTGGATTATAGATACTGGGTTCAAGACAGGAAAATAAATCCGCTTCACCTCCTCGGTAGTCCTGGGATGCACTGTCAGCTGGGACTCGTTCAGGGGTCTGGTTAGACTAGATTTTCAGGTCGAGGATGCTGGGCACTGGGCAGAGCAGCAGCAGGCAGGAGCTGACACACGGTAAGATTTCAAGGGTCAATGAACTACCTGTTTCTGTCTCAGCCCCCAGAGCCTCCCACAGCATCAGCACAAAGTGGATGCTCCAAATGGGCACTGAGTTGACATCAGTGACTCGTACAGCATGTTTCCCTAAGTATACCCAAGTAAATAGTGCGCATCCACGTCTAGAGTGTCCATATTGCCTGTTTAGGATGGTTACAGGATATACTCCAACTAAAGACCTCATTTCCTCTCCTGGTTTTGAGAGTGGTCTTTGAAAATATTTTCTTTTAGTGTTCCATTGAATGCACTCAAATAATAACATTAGTTTACTTTAAAATTGAATTAAACCCCATACGCATTTCTCTACACCTGTAGATTGTTTATCAAGAATAAAATTGTGGTGAAGTTTGCCACACTGAAATATTAGCATTACAGGAACAATATCCACCACGTTCAAAGTTAGACACTGCTCTTATTACTGAAATGAGATTTTTTCATGTATACAAATGATGTTACTGAAAACGATTGGAAGACGTGCTCCTTGAACATTAATAGGAAGATTTGTCCCACGGAACTCAAGTCCCCTCAACTCCTCTGCCTTGTGAATGTTGCCTGTGCTTACAGGTAGTGACGAATTATGTCATTAAGGGATAGTGTGTTTCTTTCCACTTGCCCACACACAACAATTCACAATTCATTATAACCAAGAATATGTATCTTCCGTGGCATCCCATGTCTTTTCTTGCATAAGGGCTCTGTTAACTAGGATTTCATTTGTAAAATTTGCACTTTCTAAAAATTTCTTAGTGATTACCAAGTTTAACCCAATCGTATTGCATATTTGAAAACCAAAACTCAGATTGCTGGGGTGACTTTGCCTGAGGTCGAAGAGTTGCTATTTCTGAGATTCTGCTTTTCAACTAGTTTTTTTCCTCTTTTATATCATCTACCTCTGATTTGAAAATCATGGACAAAATATTTTTTGACAACATATAAATTACTCTTTATAAGCATAATTTAAGATAAGTATAATAACTTAATAAGGGTAATATAATTTATATTATATTATAAATATATAAAATAAATATTACTCTACAGATGTAATTTATAAAACCCTAAGGCAATATGATTCCTTGAGGCATTATTAATGATATAAACTTGAATTCAATTCACATGACAATTATGATCATTTTAACATACCTTTCGAAGAGATGCCTGAACAGGATCAATTGCTGGCTGTATTGTCACACAAAATGTGGTTTTAAATAAAGGTAACCTGAGTTTTCAGAATATTTGAGTATGCTAATATAATATCTCCAAAGGAAAACTATATATATTTGACAAAATATGATATATTTTTCTATAAAATGTATTATAGATAAGATGCATTATCTATAACAGATTTGCATGATCCCTACTGTGTACTTTTCCCCTTTTTGACTGTTTAGTTATCTAAGTCCACTGTCAATTTATATAACAGCAATCTATCTGAAATACTCTGCAACAAGAGAAGTCTCAATGAAGTTAAATACTGAAATGAAATATTTTTTAAAAGTTGCCAAATAGCCAAATGTCTTCTAAATTTCCGCATTTGTGGCATTCTGTGGAGAAATTCTCCAGATAAATGTTTACAATGTTCAGTCCTCACATGAAGGTAACTTTGACGTAGACACTTCCCGTATTAGTCCATATGAGAAACTGAAAGATTAATGCCACTACTCCAGAAATACTGATTTAATCAACGTTTTTATTAAATAAAATTGACTAAAACTGGTCTTCTTTCTCATGACCTCATCTCTTACAAGGCAACTGCATTAACATGTATAGAGGCATAGCGTTCTCGATGCTATCTTCAGATCTATGTCATCAATTACTTACTGACCATTAAGCTCACTATTAGTTTTATACCAGCAAATAGAAGAGATATAATTATCAAGCATTATCAATTAGTATGTACCCAGGGCCACAGAGTCATCAATTTATAGATCTCTGTTTATCTGTCATTTTCCTCTGGAGACATTATATTAACATACTCAAATATTCTGAAAACTCAGGTTCCCTTTGTTTAAAACCACATTTTTTGTGACAACACAGCCAGCAATTGATCCTGTTCAGGCATCCCTTTGAAAGGTTAAAATGATCATAATTGTCATGTGAATTGAATTAATTCAAGTTTACGTCTTTAATAATGCCTCAAGGAATTATATTGCCTTAGGGTTTTATAAATTACTCTTATAAAGATAAGAAAAAATTAGTTGAAAATAATTGAGCCTATACTATGGCATAGTGAACAATATCTAGCTTATCGGATAGTTAATTTGTACATATAAAACGAATATAGAATTATATATGAGGTTAACTCAACTGTCTGTGTCTGTAGCCACTAATCTACATACTCTAGCTCTTGTTCACATATCCAATACATATTTCCTGAGCACCTACTTGACTCCAGGCACACTGCTGGGACAGGAAATATGATATGAATGAGGCGTCTGCCCTCAAAGGTCCTGTTCAGGGAGAGGGTTGTTGCTGACTTCAGTTCCTGCTCCCTTGGCAGGCATCATTCATCAGTGGAGATATTCTTGCCCCAGAGCTTTGGTGTCCGCAACTTTTGTGCTCTTTGACGGGTCCGAGAATGAATCAAAACTGGCCTGGGAATTAAAATAATTTGCCATCCCTGGCTGTATATTTATATGTGTATGTAGTGGCTAATAAATTGGGTGTTTCACCCTAGACACCCAGGCACAATCAATAACAATAATCAAAGTAAAGTTTTACACAGACTACAAAAGAAGATTATTACAAATCAGAACTTCTAACTTCCAAACTGGTTGCAGGACTTTTGGGTCTCTTTGCAGGAGTCCTTCACCAAAGACCAAATACAAGAGGTGGAGGAAGACTGGAAAGGAAGTTGTGGGGAATGCAGAGCGGATGTGGAGAGGAATGAAGGGTGATGTTCCCCTTAAGGATCATAGTGCCTCCCCCTGAGGCCACTGAGGGGTGCTTTCAAGGATGCCTTGGCAAATTTGCAGGTAAAGGACCACAGAGCACTGATGCCACAATCATGCCTGAGAAAGCTGCAGGGGCTTATGTGGAAGAGAGCTCTGCACACATGCAAGTTAGTAGGAGCGTGACTACTCAGCTCAGAGATAATCATACTGGTTCCACTTAAAAATGAATTGTGGCCGGGTGCAGTGGCCCATGCCTCTAATCCCAACACTCTGGGAGGCACAAGTGGGATGACTGCTTGAGGCCAGGAGTTTAAGACCAGCCTGGGCAACATAGTAAGACTCCATTTCTTAAAAAATAATATAAAAATAAGCCCAGCATGGTGGCAGGCACCTGTAGTCTCAGCTACTTGGGAGGCCAAGGCAGGAAGATCACTAGAGCCCAGGAGAGCAAGGCTACAAGTGAGCCACGTTCATGCCTCTGCACTCCAGCCTGGATGACAGAGTGAGACTGTGTCTATAAAAACTAACTAAATCAAACCAATAAAAATGAATCTTGCCCAAGGGGTTTTGCTTCCAGGGTAAGGGAACCCCTGTGGTCACAGGCTGGTAGGATCACCATGAACAGAAGCTGGATCAGGATTGGAAGCTTCAGGCTCAAGGAGAGGCACTGCCCATGGCACGTTGCAATTGTGAGGCTTAGTAGAGGCGCCTTTAAATAACTCAAAGCATCTGTGTAAGAAAGTCAGCGCGTAAACCTCTGCAGGGTCTAGAAAGCAGCGCATCTGCTCGTGACAGTCACGATCATGTAAGAAGCACAAACACTCCAGCCACTTTGGATCCAACCTTCCCAACCCCAGCTGGTGGAAGCAGGAAGGTCACTTCTCCCTGCGTCTCCTAAGCATAGGCTGAGGGCAGGGACTAAGATTTAACTTCAAATCAAGTTAGCGCTTTCTGATACCAATCTGGAAAAGGAAACTTTACATTACTTGAGCTCATATTTGCTACTTGAAGTTTACATGGGCCTTTCTATTAACTAAGAGTGATCCAAAAGTAGTGGAAATTGTCTGCATTGGCACTCAAGGGCAGGCACTGGACTGCAAGTATTGAACGGGTTTCACGGGGCAATGGGAAGCAGAAATAGAAGTGTTTATATCATTCATCCATTCATATTAGCGTGCACTTACTGAACACTCACTGTGTGCCGGGCACTGTTCTAGGTACTGGATGTTTGCCTATGGGGAAAAGAATAGGCAGAAACATCCCCAGGATAACAAAGTGTTAGAGCAGGAGTCCTGCAGATAATGTCCACGCACAGATGGATAGATGGTAGAGGACAGAGTGAGTAACTCACACACTCTGTTCATTTCTCTATCACCTCTCTAAAGTTTGGATGGAAGCCTAAGCTGGCAGAACTATGGAAAATGCGATTCTGGTTCTCTCTATAGATTATAGGTGAGGTTGTCCTCTTATCTATGTCCCATGCTGGTCTTCACTTAAAATGTCAGATTCTTGTATCGTGATTTCTTAGTAAATTGCAGAACTTTTGCAAAGTTCCACTTTAAAAATACTGCTCTTCCAGCACAATCTGCAATTGCAAAAACATGGAGCCAACCGAAATGACCACCAACCAACAAGTGGATAAAGAAAATGTGGCACCAGGCGTGGTGGCTCACACCTGCAATCCCAGCACTTTGGGAGACTGAGGCGGGCGAATCCTAAGGTCAGGAGATCGAGACCATCCTGGCTAACACAGTGAAATCCCATCTCTACTAAAAATACAAAAAAACTAGCTGGGCGCAGTGGCAAGCGCCTGTAGTCCCAGCTACTTGGGAGGCTGAGGCAGGAGAATGGCATGAACCTGGGATGCAGAGCTTGCAGTGAGCTGAGATAGCACCACTGCACTCCAGCCTGGGCGACAGAGTGAGACTCCATCTGAAAGAAAGGAAAGGAAAAGAAAGGAAAGGAAAGGAAGAAAGAAGGGAAGAGGGGAAGAAGGGAAGAAAGCAAGCAAGCAAGAAAGAAAGAGAGAGAGAAAGAAAGAAAGAGAGAGAGAGAAAGAAAGAAAGAGAGAGAAAGAAAGAAGGAAGGAAGGAAGGAAGGAAGGAAGGAAGGAAGGAAGGAAGGAAGGAAGGAAGGAAGGAAATGTGGCATATATACATCATGAAATACTACTTAGCCATAAAAAGAAATGAAATAATGGCATTTGCAGCAACTTGGATGGAGCTGGAGGCCATTATTCTAAGTGAAGTAACTCAGGAATAGAAAACCAAATATAATGTGTTCTCACTTACAAGTAGGAGCTAAGCTATGAGGATGCAAAGGCATAAGAATGATGTAATGGGCTTCAGGGACTTGGAGGGAAGGGTGAGACTGGGCTAGAAATAAGAGACTACACATTGTGCAAGGTATACACTGCTTAGGTGACGGGTGCACCAAAATCTCAGAAATCACCACTAAAGAGATTTTTCCATGTAACCAAACACCACCTCTTCTCCAAACGCTATTGAAATAAAACTTCTAAAAACAGAAGAACGCCCTAAAATGTTTCAAAATCCTTTCTCTTTACTATGCACTAATTGGCATAGTAATTGGCACTCCCTATCCAAACACTAGGTCAAACTCTGAAAGTTAGTTTCATCAATTTTCTATAGATACATACTTCTTAAATAAAAATGTAATTTACAAAATACAATAAAATACTGCTTTTCTTCAATTATGTGTATAATCAAACTGTAGTTTTTCCAACTGACTTGAATATGTTTTGCTACAAGTTTCTGCTTAAAATTGTTTCTGCAGGGTCTGTTACATAAGCACGTGCCATTTTCTTGCTCTTTCATAGGCAAGACTGTGGAGAAGATATTTGGACTCTGGTGGCAGTCTTTTTTTGTGGGTTCCTCAGCAGGGATGAATTGGCACAATTTGTGTTACATGTACTACAAGCAGGTTCTGGGTGGGTAATTTGCTTTGATCACTTTCTTTCCCCCACCTCTCCTGCTCCCCACAAATACTCATACATAACCTACCTTGCAGGTCCTATTAATACAGAAATGGAAAAAAAAAGAGCTCTGACTTGTGGGAAAATGTTCATGTGGAATCCTCTCCGACCACATGAAAGCTCTGAACTCTAGTGCATAGCCGTCTGTCTGAAAAATTTGCCATAAAATTACTTTATCTTCATTTATGTGTAGCAGAACAAATGCACAACTAATGGAATCCAAATTTTAAAGCAGGAAAATGTGATCATTTAGTAGAAGGAAAGTGAAAGCATTTTTTGTTTAAACATTGAAATAATGACTGATTGACAGTTAAAATGATACATTTATAAATTGTAGAAAACTTAAAATTCTGCTGCTAGATATTTGCTTATTAAAAACTTTATGAGGATCATGTCTGTTTTATACTCATAACATTGCTGCTGTCACTCAGTTCGAATTCCATAAGCTTCAGTCTAATGATGTTCTTTACACTGATATTTGAAATGTATGTTGTTTCAGTTCTTATATGTAAGATAAGAGTCCTTCAATGGTTTAGTTTATGCAATTCAGCCGTTATTAAAAAACAATTTGGTTGAACAGTGTTTATTACATATTCAACCACTTTTACTTCAGAAAATTGATAGCTAACTTCTGGCTATCAATTTAAGTCAGTTCAGCAAAAATACTATTGCTTTCTTATGACAGGCCAGATACAGTACTAGTTTTTGTGTTAGCTAAAAAATAGTACTGCCTCTGAAGAGCGTGTCATCCAACATGTTGTAAGGAAAGAGAGATGTACATTTTTAATTTATACTTTTATAATGCATAGTATATACATTTATAAGTTCAGTAAAATGTGTAAGGTCTGTGGCAAACACGGACAGATTGTTACTTATCTCTTCCTAGTTTCTAATCTATATCTGATTTCTATTAATAACAGAGAGAGAACTTGCACATGAGACAAGAGGCTATGATAAAGGATATGCATAAAAATGATGGTGGGGTATTAGAAGGATTGTAAATGCTGATGGTACATGTGTGGACTGTGAAGGGAAGATGTGAATCTTCAGGAAATATGCATTAAAAAACAACATGTATTAAAATACTGATTAAAACCATCTGATTAATCCAACAGTAAATGCTCTAGAGGCATTAACTTGAAACTCTCAAAGAATTATTATCTACTTGAATCTTGTTAATTTCTCAAATACTTCTAATATATTATTTACTACTTGTTAGTTTTTAAAATCACAAGAGTAATGTTATTTGCATATATATATATATATATATATAGAGAGAGAGAGAGAGAGAGAGAGAGAGAGACAGCTAAAGCCAAACTAATAAAATAATAAATCTTTTCTTCTTCCAACAATCTGTCCTGTCTTCCTGACCTTACTTGATTGTTGATGGTGATGCAGAAGGAATTCTCAGGAGAGGCTGCAATAGTACAGTGCCTGGTTTCAAAGTGCATATGCAGACAAAATTCCCTTTGCTCACCACTTGGAGCTAGGATTCTGAGAATCACACACATCAAACACATATTTCAGGAAAAGAGAGTATGTCAGCCTGCCACGATAGAAGATACTTATGTAGTGAAGGGAGTCCACACTCTGAAAGCCAAAGCACTCAGGAAAATAAAAACTTACCTGTTACTGGGCCAGGAAATTTAAGAACATAAAATCTCCACAGAACTTGACTTCGTGTAAGCATCAACATTACATAAAAGACAATAATACGTGTCTATCAGGGGAACCTGCCCCCAGTATTTCAACATAGGTTCTTTCTATTTTCCATAATTGTCAGCCAGCTGAGAAATAGAGACAGTATAAACAGAGGAATTTTACAGCTAGGCTGCCAGGGGTGACATCACATATGGGTAGGACTGTGATGCCCATCTGAGTCTCAGACCAGTAAGTTTTTATTAAGGGTCTCAAAAAGTGGGAGGTGTAAGAACAGGGAGTAGGTAGAAAGACCACATGCTTCTGAGGGCAAAAAGCGGAACCACCAATAAGGGTCTAACAAAGATCACATGCTTCTGAGGGAACAGGACAAAAGGCAAAAGCAGAACCACTGATAAGGGTCCAACAAAGATCACAGGCAAAGGGCAAAAGCAGAACTATTGATTATGGTCTGTGTTCAGTGGTGCATGTATCATCTTGATAAACATCTTAAACAACAGAAAACAAGGTTTGAGAGCAGAGAACTGGTCTGACCACACATTTACGAGGGCGGAATTTTTCCCCACCCTAGTAAGCCTGAGGGTACTGCAGGAGACCAGGGCATATCTCAGTCCTTATCTCAACTGCACAAGACAAGACATTCCCAGAGCGGCCATTCATAGACCTCCCCCCAGGAATGCATTCGTTTCTCAGGGTATTAATATTCCTTGCTAGGAAAAGAATTTAGTGATATCTCTCCTACTTGCAAGTCCGTTTATGGGCTCTCTGCAAGAAGAAAAATAAGGCCGTTTTTGCCCGACCCCGCAGGCAGTCAGACCTTATGGTTGTCTTCCCTCGGTCCATAAAAATCGCTGTTATTCTGTTCTTTTTCAAGGTGCACTGATTTCATATGGTTCAAACACACATGTTTTACAATCAATTTGTACAGTTAACACAATTGTCACAGTGGTCCTGAGGTGATGTACATCCCCAGCTTACAAAGATAACAGGATTAAGAGATTAAAGTAAAGACAGGCATAAGAAATTATAAAAGTATTATTTGGGAACCGATAAATGTCCATATTGAAATGAAATCTTCACAATTTACGTTCCTCTGCTGCAGCTCCAGCCGGTCCCTCCGTTTGGGGTCCCTGACTTCCCACAACACATGCAGTCAGTTTCAGGAGTAAAATTAAGAGAGTTTTGATTGGATGAGCCCACAGCAATGGAAATTAACCTGACCCACAGGCTTTTGAAGGCCAAAATGATTTCCTATCCACAGAGCATAAGTAAATCAGAAATTTGCAGTTGTGTATGTGAGTTAGCATTTCAATATAAATAAAATTAAATTAGGCACGGCTACTCTACTACATACTGCCATGTCTTTGTCTCACCTTCTGTTTTCTATTTCTTTCTTCCCTCCAGGTAAACAAAATAGAATCAGGGAATCTTAAGAGAAGTGTGTGTCTGCATGGAGGTGAGGGCACAGGCAGAGAAGGCTCCACACTACACACAGTGGAGTGTCAGACTGGGTGTAAGAGTCCCGGTGAGACTCCATGGAACCGATAGAGATGATGGGAAGGTGGAATTACACTCCTTTTAGACATCACATTTCAGACTCGTCTTCACGTTCTAATTTTTAGGAGCTCCATGGCATCTTTTGTATATAACTATAATTTGCTTCTCAGAACCATTAAGGCAAATATTTTGAGGGATGTTCTATGTGTAGCTTTTTTTGTGAATTTTCATTCTTGTGCAGAGATTTCTACAATCACCAGGTGGTTGGCTATCTGTGCATCTCTCAGTCATTGTTGTCACTTTCCCAGTGACGGGAAAATATGATGCTATGTGACAGCCCGTGGTTCTGACCTTCCTTCATCCTTTCTTTATAAGATATTTCCTAATATAATTTATTAATTTCCTAATACAGTTTATTAAAGTTGAACACACTCTGTGGAACAGTTCCTAATAGTTTTAGCTGAAGTGTATCTTATCAATTCCAAACCTTTTCTTATCTGAACTTAAAATATTTTCTTTAAGCCTCTTGTCAGCAGTTTCTTATTCTAGATAATATTTGAGTAAAAAATCTATAAGAATGAAACGTGGAATTCACTGTAGAGGTAAAGACTTTTACTGTAGGTCATAATGAGTTGGGAGTTTGGGTATTTCAGGATAATTCTACAGGTAGAATTCTGTTAGATGGCATCAAATATGCCACAAATAAAACACTACCCCTAGAGATATACCAGCTTTATATAGAAAAGTGGCTAATTTATGTGGAGCTCCAGTTCCATCTCTAATTTCAGTAAATTTAGAAAGAGAATCTGTAGTGTATATACACAAATAAGCTTGCTATTGGAATACTGTTCTAATAGTGAGACTGTCTGGAAATATCTTTGGAACATATAAACATTAATTCCTTCTAGAGAAAATGTTCATTTTCCACGTCTATTTATTTCTTTTTTTAAAAAAATTTGAGGCCTTCTGAATATGCAAGATGTTAGCTAAAAATTTAAATTATGTTCTAGGGTATTTGGAATTTACTTGCCTTTAAAACACCATAACCACTTCAGAAGAGGTACTTCTTGTCTCATTTGTAATTCTGTGATGTAAATGCTGAAGTTTCACAAATTGACAATGATGGTTATTGCAGTATTAACATCGCTATGCATTTCTTTGGTTAGTTTACAAGCTTAATTAATCATGCTTCATTTTCTTTTGGGCTCTCATAGCAGCTTCTCTTATTTTTGAATGAAATGACTTCTGAAAGAGAACGTCCTCTGAGGACACACTAATTCTCCCACCTCCTCAGAAATTCCTCCTCAGAAGAGGCACATTTGCTCAGCACTGAAGCCATACCCCAGAAGCCTGGGGCCCCATGTGGAGGGTGAATGCTGACAAGAGCTTGGGGACTGCAGCTTCTAAAGCCTGTTTCTGCTGCTGGCCGCGGGGCCTGTGGGGCTGAGCTTCATCTTTCTGTGCCTCATTTCACTCTCAGTGGAAAGGGCATAATATTTTTATCCCCAGTGTCTTGTAAGTCATTTATTTTTCAATTTTTATAATGAACTCTTTGTTCATGTTGAAGCAAACCTGTATGATTAATAAATGATCCTGTCACAATGAAACACTCCCCTGGCTCTGCAGAGAGCCGAGGGACAGTTCTGTCCCCTGTCACCAGCACTCCCCTTTCTTTACTGGATAAGCCTTACTTACACTGTCCCCTAAAGGTCAGCACGTGGAGGGTTTGCTGACTCAGTCTGAAAGGACAAAGTCCCAGAGTTTCAACCTACCGATCTGAAAGACCCATTACTCTAGTCCTTAGTAGAAATAAAACCTGGGAGCATTTAGGGAAAAATAGAATCTTAATTTTGCTGAGAGCCAGAATTTTCTTCCACAATACCTGTCTTATTATTCAGTGAGCCATCCAGAGTCACAGGAGGTTGGAAGTCACTCACTGGCTCCCAGATGTTCTCACAGCCATAGTCTTCACTGCCTGCGAACAACTCAAGAAAAGAGTCTTTCTTCTGTCGCTGTTTCTTCACACAGAACAAGATGAGACACAAGCCTCCTGCTTAATTAGAGTATTGAATTTTTGAAAATGTCTGGTCATTTTGTTCTTTCTCTTGTTTCCATCTAGTGTTGCCACTCTAATCAGGGAATGGCGGTGCTAAAAATACAGATATTAACACCACATCAGTCTATCCTGATTATCACTCACAGATCAAACACTTTTTAGGGAGGCAAAAACTGTAATGAGAACTAAAATTTGATTTGGGGACTATTTCACTTATATGTTTTGTTCACATGATTACTAGCCTTCTTTCTTCAGTAAAAGTTATTACTATGACCATTGCTGTTAATTCTGTGGCTTACAATTTACTTATCACTTCCCATACAGACCCAAGCACTGAGCTAAGTATTTCATAGGCATTATCTCATGGAAGGCACTCAACAATGATATCAACTGGCGATTGTCATCATCCTCATTTTATAGGTGAGGAGTTAAAGAACAGGCAACCTACAGAATGGGAGAAAAATGTTGCAATCTACTCATCTGACAAAGGGCTAATATCCAGAACCTATAAAGAACTCAAACAAATTTCAAACAACCCCATCAAAAAGTGGGCAAAGGATATGAACAGGCACTTCTCAAAAGAAGACATT
>NW_012102221.1:1658100-1659890 GCF_000951045.1 Mandrillus leucophaeus | reverse complement strand
ATTTGTGCAGTTAATGCAATCATCACAGGGGCCTGAGGCAACATATATCCTCCTTAGCTTACAAAGAAGATGATGGGATTAAGAGATTAAAGACAGGCATAGGAAATCACAAGGGTATTGATTGGGGAAGTGATAAGTGTCCATGAAATCTTCACAATTTATGTTTAGAGACTGCAGTAAAGACAGGCATAAGAAATTATAAAAGTATTAATTTGGAGAACTAATACATGTTCATGAAATCTTCACAATTTATGTTCTTCTGCCGTGGCTTCAGCCAGTCCCTCTGTTCAGGGTCCCTGACTTCCCGCAACACTAGTTCAACCATTGTGGAAGACAGTGTGGCGATTCCTCAAGGATCTAGAACTAGAAATACCATCTGACCCAGCCATCCCATTACTGGGTATATACCCAAAGGATTATAAATTATGCTGCTATAAAGACACACGCACACCTATGTTTATTGCAGCACCATTCACAATAGCAAAGACTTGGAACCAATCCAAATGTCCATCAATGACAGACTGGATTAAGAAAATGTGGCACATACATACCATGGAATACTATGCAGCCATAAAAAAGGATGATTTCATGTCCTTTGTAGGGACATGGATGAAGGTGGAAACCATCATTCTCAGCAAACTATCACAAGAACAGAAAACCAAACACTGCGTGTTGTCACTCATAGTTGGGAATTGAACAATGAGAACACTTGGACACAGGAAGGGGAACATCACACACCAGGGCCTGTTGTGGGATGTGGGCAGAGGGGAGGGATAGCATTAGGAGATATACCTAATGTAAATGACGAGTTAATGGGTGCAGCACACCAACATGGCACATGTATACATATGTAACAAAGCTGCACATTGTGCACATGTACCCTAGAACATAAAGTATAATTTAAAAAAAAAACAACAACAACACTTCCAAGATCTCATCGCTGGTCATTGGTAGCAACAGGATTTAAAACCAGGTTTGTCCAACTTCAAAACTGTGATCTCTCTCATTTGCAACCCTGTCTGCTAAGTAACATGATACAGAATTGGTTAAACACTTTCCATATGAATGACTGCAGGTTTAGGATTTAAATCATTCTGTAAAATGGATTTTTGATATAATAAAGACGATCAAGGTATTCTGTAAATTTTATTGCCTAAGTGTGGGAAGAAGGGCTGCACGCAACACAGTCATCGATTCTGTGGGAAAGGATGGACATGAGAGATGCAGCTGGTCAACATAGTCCCTTATTAACTTTGAATACCCAAATATTAGTCAGATATTATTTGTGTTTCTCAAAAGTGTCATCTAAGTTTTATTATTTTTTAAATAAATTTTTTATTTTCATTTAAGTAATGCATACATATAGTAAATATGTCAACAATAAAAACAAAGGACGTAAAATGGAAAATGTCTGCCTTCCCCCCACTCTCTGGTTTTCTGTCCAAAGTGAAACACATTCAATTCCTTTAGCTCATTCCACCGGTAGTAAGCCTCCATATTGCTAAATAATATGCTCGTTAGTCTATTGTTTGACTTTTTAATTGCTGACATTATTTTTATCTTTATTTTAAAGTATAATATGAATATAATTATGTCACAATTTCGACAATGTCAACATAATACAATATAGTTCATAGTGTGCTAGAAAGTTAGGCACATACTCTTGCATTTTTTAAATATGTAAATTTCTTCTCTCTTTTCTGTCTCTGCAAGTCCTATCTCTAATTTCTCTAGTGGTCGGGTTTGTTCTCACTCAGTGTGGAGACCTGTGTCTCTTTTTTTTTTTTTTT
>NW_012102221.1:1652271-1653370 GCF_000951045.1 Mandrillus leucophaeus | reverse complement strand
GCTCATCATCACTGGCCATCAGAGAAATGCAAATCAAAACCACAATGAGATACCATCTCACACCAGTTAGAATGGTGATCATTAAAAAGTCAGGACACAACAGGTGCTGGAGAGGATGTGGAGAAATAGGAACGGTTTTACACTGCTGGTGGGACTGTAAACTAGTTCATTGGGGGGAAACCCCAACCCCCGATATTTATTGTGGGTTCTTTTCTATTTCCTAGGCATCTCAACTGGTTTGAAAAATAAAGGGAAAGAGCACGAGAGAGAAATTTAAAGCTGGGTGTCTGGGGGATACATCACACATCAGCAGGTTCTGTGATGCTCCCTGAGCTGTAAAACCAGCAAGTTTTTATTAGCGATTTTCAAAAGGGGAGGGAGTGCATGAATAGGGTGTGGGTCACAGAGATCATATGCTTCACAAGGTAATAAAATATCACAAAGCAAGTAGAGGCAGGGCAAGATCACAGGACCACCAGGATGGGGTGAAATTAAAATTGCTAATGAAGTTTCGGGCACGCATTGCCATTGATAACATCTTATCAGGAGACAGGGTTTGAAAGCAGACAACCTGTCTGACCAAAATTTATTAGGTGGGAATTTCCTCATCTCAATAAGCCTGGGAGCACTACAGGGGACCAGGGCTTATTTCTTCCCTTCAGCTTCAACCATAAAAGGTAGTCGCCTTAAGGGGGCCATCTATAGACCTACCATCAGGGCGCATTTGCTTTCTCAGGGATGTACCTTGCTGAGAAAAACAATTCAGTGATATGTCTCCTATTTGCATTTGAAAGAAGAGAAATATGGCTCTGTTCCGCCCGGTTCACTGGCAGTCAGAGTTTAAGGTTACCTCCCTTGTTCCCTGAACATTGCTGTTAACCTGTTCTGTTTTCAAGGTGCCAGATTTTATATCGTTCAAACACACATGCTCCACAAACAATTTGTGCAGTTAATGCAATCATCACAGGGGCCTGAGGCAACATATATCCTCCTTAGCTTACAAAGAAGATGATGGGATTAAGAGATTAAAGACAGGCATAGGAAATCACAAGGGTATTGATTGGGGAAGTGATAAGTGTCCATGAAATCTTCACAATTT
>NW_012102221.1:1605691-1650601 GCF_000951045.1 Mandrillus leucophaeus | reverse complement strand
ATAGAGTCTCACTCTGTCAACCAGGCTGGAGTGCAGTGGCATGATCTCGGCTCACTACAACCTCTGCCTCCCGGGTTCAAATGATTCTCCTGCCTCAGCCTCCGGAGTAGCTGGGATTACAGCTGCCCACCACAACACCCAGCTAAATTTTTTATTTTTAGTAGAGACAGGGTTTCACCAGGTTGGCCAGGCTGGTCTTGAACTCTTGACCTTAAGTGATCCACCCACTTCTGCCTCCAAAAGTGCTGGGATTACAAGCGTGAGCCACTGCATCTGGGCGAGACCTGTGTCTCTTATTGTATGCTTACTGTGTTCTGTTTCGCTTTTGTGTCGCTTTCTGCATTCCAGATTTTCTTTCAATGACTCACACTCTCACTATAAACTTCCTTTCAAGAGCAAGGCATGAGACACTGTGGAGGAGCTCGATCTGTGAGGAGCACCCTTGTTATTTGGTGGAGTTGCGACAGCACAATTGGGTTTAATTTAGCTTTCCCACTGGGCATCTCCAAACATCAGTGTCTAGAGGTCTCAACAAGAGGCAGTTGAGGATTTCACAGTTCTCTTTCTGTATTTCACCGAATCCCCCACTTTCTACCTATGGCTCACCCCACTCTCCACTATGCACTGTGTCCCCAAGTCTTCAGCATCTGTTGGTCCACAAAACAGCCGCCAGCATCCTGAGGGGGTGGGGGGTGTGGTTGAGAAGAAGGTCATTGGTTTTGCTGGTGAGGGGCCCAGGAGCTGACCACTCTGATCACAGGCTTCAAGTGAGTCCTGTGGATAAAGTCCCTCACCTCAAGCCTGCCTCCTGCCATACCCAGCACCTCCAGCTCCTGAGCATCTTGGGGTTCTAGGGGCACCCAGCTCCTGCTTCACTGGATTTGCCAGTTCAGGTTATGGGGTGGGACTGACCCTGCCCTGCTCCGGCTGTTCTTTGTTCTCCAAATGTTTGGGTTTTCCATCTGCACTTCTCTCTTTTCTCGTGGTCTTTGCTCTAGGTGTTAACAACGTTTACGTTTTATTACTTTCATTTAAAAATGTTTGAAGATGAGAGAAGAGATTCGTGTGAGAGAGTAGACTTTGTTTTTTTTAACAAGAAGCAAATTTATCCTTTATTTATTTATTTATTTATTATTTATTTGGCTAGGAGACTTTAATACACGTTTTAACTCATTACAGGTCATCACTTAGGATTTAAAAAGCTTTGTGGGACTTATAGGGAATTTTTATGCTCTATTCACTCAACAATTCAAATGCATAACATAAAGCCCTATAAATTGCATGGCCTTTCAAGTAACCATAAGATATTTATGTAATGTTTCCATACCCTGGAACACAAAGAAAACTTCAATAATTTACTCCAAAACAGAAATAGCATACACTACTCCTCTAAACAAGATGAAAACAAATACAGTCTATAACCAAAAGAAAAAAATTACCTAAATTATTATTATTTGTATGAATGACAATGAAAGGAATAGTAAGAAGCATAGAGAAAATAAAATAATTATTGGAGTGTCTTTGGGTGAACTAATGCAAATGTAAAAGTGGATAAAATGGATGATTTTCATGAATAACATAGATTAGAATAATAGAATAAATATATTCAATTCTGACCAAATTCAAACACTATAAATAAAAACTCTTTTCTACTAAAATCAAATCCACTTTCCCTCTTTTTAATAATAAAATATGACGAATTTAATGTTTACTTCAATGATTTATAGACTATATGTAACAAATTTGATTCCGAATATTTTTGTAATAAATTGTGATTCATGTTTCTCGAGTGGGATGGTTGCCAATTGTAGTGCCCTGGTGGGCAGGCTCAGCATTATATGGGAAGTTGTTAGAAATAAATTCTTGGACTCTACCCATGATCTACTACTGAATCAGAAACTCTGGGACAGGGTACCAGAAATCTGATGCACTTTTGGCTGGGTGTGGTGGATCATGCTTGTTATCCCAGCACTTTGGGAGGCTGAGGAGGGCGGGTCACTTGAGGTCAGGAGTTCAAGACCAGCCTGGCCAGCATGGTGAAATCCCATCTCTACTAAAGAGGTGGGGCTATTTCTTAAGCTGTGTGCCACTGGGAAAATAACTTGTGCTCTCTGGTCCTCAATTTTCTTATCAGTAAAACGAATTAGACAGTGTGATCAGCTGGCCTCCTAGGCTTCTGAACATGAGTAATAAAATGCAGAAACAAGCTTAGAATACAATGATGCCTCCAGAAATTGGTTCTACCAAGTGATAGAAATGCCAGAGCCTGCAACGTTCTTCCTCCCGTTTTCCTTTGGATGACCTCAAGGCAATAAAGACTCGTCCTGTCTTTTCCTCCCTGTTCCACCGTCTCTGGTCGCTCACTGCTCCTGGGCTGCACTTCATCAGACCTTGCCAAGAAAATGGAGGCCAGGGAAGTCGTCCTACTGGGCGGAGCTTCTCTGATGGAGGAGTGACCTGATCCCTAGGACGGCTGTGTGGCGGTGCCCTATTAGGAAGAAGAGATGTGTCTGGAAGCACTGGTCTGGACAAAACAAAAGTCTCTCTCTTCCAGCCAACGCTCAGCATCCTCTGCAGGGCAAGCTGGTCACCCAGCTGTGCCATGATGGCCAAAAGTATAGGGGGCAGACAACGCAGCCTCAAGCACAGCCACCTGGCACTAATGTGAAAACCCCAGGGTTGTCTAGGGGAAATGCTGTGATATTTCCTATTAGGCGACAGGCAGCTTAACATTCACAATTTGAATGAGAAAAATGGAGCTATTTTATAGTTCAATAGGCTCCAAATTGTTATTCCACTCAGATCTTTATTGCTTGGCCTTTCTTAATTTAATAAGCAATCTATATCTCTCTTACTGAAGACAAGTAGATTCTGTAAGTGAAGATCTAAAATCTGAAGTGTTAATAACAGAACTAAAAATACAGTTTTGTTTATTTTTCTCCATGTCAGATTCTGTTTTCTGTGCAAACAAACCAATATGTTCTTGCTCTGAGGGACATACTTGAAATGACAGAATCACAGGGTCTCCATTAACGGCCCTGCCATAGTAACAGATTGGGACCATGATGAGTTAACATCACCAGGGGTTACTGTTGGAACAGGTCAACACGACGTGAAACCTCTGCTACACATCCCACACACACTTGGCCCCAAGACGTTGCTTCTACTTTGGAAAAATCACTTTTCCAAAATAACATTTAATTTAAAAAATCTGTCCTAGTAAACAACTTTACATTGAACAATATCTGCATTAATAAGTTAAGGCTCTGAAGAACGACTCTTTGGCATTCTTTTCTTTGACAAGGTCTCTGGGAACCATGCCAGGAAAATATAATAAAATTTACTAGCCCAAAAGTTGTGTCCTTTCTTCCCTTCTCTGTGTACCCATTGTCTGTGCTATGCTTCTTTTTCATTTCTATTTTCTTACTAGAAATTTGAGAGCCTTGCTTTAGTTTATTTGAAAACGGCCTTATGTTTGCAGTGTTCTGGTTCAGTTTCAATGATAAGAGACCATAATCTCTTTGCACAATCATCATCTTCTCTTTCAAGTTGATTCCACACATTTTCATTGATCTGTATTTCCCAGGTCCTGATGCAAACCCTTCATCAATGCACTTCACAGTGCTCTTGTCCATACTCCGGTTTGCATGGTGTCTTCTTCTCTCTGAATCATAAGTTACGAGGAGGCAGGACCATTTCCAAAATCAATTCCCGGCAGAAGAGAAAGAGCCTCCATGCATCAGGAAACCATTTCAAAGGTTAACAGTTGATCCAAGGGCATTAATTAAACTTCTTTCATAAATAAAGGCTCACTGCTGTCAAACGGTGGAGTGCATGAAGAGACAATTCCAAGGCTATAACTTCTCTCACAAAAAAGAAATGAAGCTCTTTGCAGACAAAGCCTATTAAGCATATTCACTTTCAGATTGTTAGAACAAATGAGAGGGAGAGGCAGAGGCAGTGGAGGAGCCCTTCATTCAAGGAACAAAGAACGCCTTCTGTACTCTTTGCCATTGTTATCTTGTCTCAGGAAAATTCAAAGAGGCTGAAGATGGGGATAATTAAGCAAATGATTGATACCAAATCAAAGATGACATTTTAGGTTCATTTGATATCAATTTCCTTTAGGGAGAGTATCTGTTTATTCCTTTTAGCACGGCTCCCCACATAAGAGATTAAAAATGACAGAACCTTTGTTAAACAGTTTAAAAGAATCAGGTAATTTTCTTTCCTAGGCTTTGACTGAAGAGATTCTTTGCCAATTGATAAAAGAGGAAAAGTGGAAAAATTACAGAATAAGCTCTCACAGTCACTTTAGTTATGGGATTTTCCTATTTGGGTTGGCTATCAGGACTTGACAAAATATTGTCAAGGGAAAGAAAACCAACAGCCTGACTTTTGTTGTCACATGGGTACTAAGCCATATTGAGAGGAAGTGCAGGCTGTAGAAAACCGTAAGGGAATGTCAGGCAAACAGAGCCACAGAGCCGTTTATCCACTCCCGGGGCTGTGCAGTTTCACATATTCTAAGGTGTTAACTGAGAACCATGTCATAGATGACGTAGAATGTGCATGATGCAGAAAAATACGACAGCTTAAAATATATTTAATACAAATGGGAAAGATGTTTCATTTAAGTGATATATATTTTTGTCCTGAAATTATTCAATCTAATTTTAGGTGCAGATCTGAGCGCTGTTAGATTTTCCAAAGGGTAATTGACAGTCAGGATAAAACGCAGTCAGTCCCCAAGCTCCAGACTTTCCGTCTCCATTTGGAACTCTTTCCAGGCCTCCGTTTTCAGTGTCTATCCATTTTCCACATTCTCCCTGGACCTGGCTTCTCCCTCTCTCAGCGACTCATACCCCGTGAAGAGACAACTGGTTCGGAGAGCAAAACAGAAGCAGCAAACATAACGGTTAGTTTCAAGGCGGATGGAGCCGGGGCTGCCAGGCCGGAATGTGAGCTCAGGGAGGACAGGGAAGGGGCTGAACCCTGCTCAGGGCGGTGATGGCGTCGCACAGAATCCGGGCTCAGAGGCAGGGCTAGGGGCTGAGGTGCAGAGGAGCCGGGAAGACACAGGACGCAGCATCTGGAACTCAAGAACTTGGTTGTTTTTTTTTTTTTTCCACCCTGAGTATATGTTTTCTGATTGAGATAAGATTGGCTTAAAGGGCCAGAACTAGGGTGGACTGAACGTTTTGCTATGTTTAATCACACACCATCCAACTCTTCTCCTCAGTACAAGAGGACGTTAGGAGGATGTGTAGGGCACGATACTACAGTCCTGGGAAGCAACGCTTTAAAGACTAATAAGGGAAATCAAAACTCAAGGAGAAAGTGAGGCTGGGGGCTGCGCAGGATGCCAGGTTCCCAAGCCGGAGAGAGGCTGGGACTCACCAAACAAAAGGAACGTGTTATAGAGACTCAGAGGTCAGATGAGGGGTCTGAGGATCCAGAGCTGGAATACACAAAAATACAAATCTCAGAAAATAGATGAATCCTGAGAATTGTGGTCAAAAGAAGAAGGAAGACACGAATATATAATCTTGTGTATGAAAAGGGGCCCACACCACACCCAGAAATAAAAAAGATGGTGAAAACTCTACCAAGAACTATGTTATTGAAAGAAACAGATTGTAGGGAAAATATTGCTTGTAGAAATGATTTAAAGAGAAATCAAAAGCTCGAATTGTTCTGTAACTATTAAAGAAATTAAATTAATGGTTCAAATCTTCCGTCAAGTAAAACAGGAGAACCAGATGGCTATATAGATGAGTTCCCCCAAATGTTCAAAATACAGTGTTCTTTTTTTGCTTTTTAAAAACTCTTTTAATGGTTAGAGCAGAGAGAGTATCTGGCCTGTTCTACAAGAGAAGCAGAAACCCTGATATAAAAAGCCAAAGAAGACACATACAAGAAAAAAAACTGCAGGTCAATTTCACTCATGCAAAAATCCTTGAAGAAGAACAAAAAGAAAATCAAATGCAATGTGTGTTAAAATAAGAGAATACATCAAGACAACGTTGGATTTATCTTAGGTATGCAAAGATGATTTGATATTAAAAAATAAAATGTAGTTCATACTAATAAATATTTAGACAGTGAATGCAACTCACACTGAAAATAGCATAGTAGAAGCTCAGAGAAAACTTGCAATACAAAACCTATTTAAACCTGCTCATCTTGGATTTTTCCAAGACTTCCTTGACTACTGAACTCATCAAAACTTATCTTAAGAATAATTGAAAAACATATTTGCTGTTAAGCCTTTAAAAAGGGCAACAAACAATGTATGAGTCTCTCAAGATTGATTGTACATATTTAATTTCTCTTTTAGAATAGTGTGCTGCGGTACACTGGAAGTCACCCTGAGACAGGGTCCGTGAGCTATGATTTGTAGCCTTCGTGCTGCCACTAATAAGCTAAGTGACCTTTCTACTTATCTGTATTCTAGCTTTCTAAAATTCAAAATGAAGAAGTGGGGTCATACAATCTGTATAATTGCTTTTCCCTTCTCAGAGTTTTGAGTTTTTCTGGGTTAGAGAAATATAAATTTTTACGCTTACAATTTATACATGGTTTTGTGTTTTTTGTACTTTAATAAATCTGTCAAATAAGAGATCTTCTACCATTTTGATAAATTTGTGTGGCATCAGTTGTCTAACAAAATATAGTTTCGACACTTTTAAGTCTCTACCAACCATGTGATCCGGAGTCCAAGAGGAACTGGAAGGCAGTCCATTCTGAGCATGTGACACTCTGGCAAAGGTCATTCTGCTGTGTCTACCTTCACATGCAGGTTTGACACTAGGTCATTAGGACAGTGTTTTTTTGATGCAGTACACATTTTGAAATGCACACTAATTTTATGATAAAACAACTCACCATCAGCCCTTTCATTCAAAAGTATCACCAATTTCTGTGTGTAACATACAGCCTCCTTGGATCTCTGATATTCACCTGCATCCTGAGCTCTAAACTCTGCTGAGCCATGCTCTATCCCTCAGGATCAAAATGCCTTATAGCTAGAAAAGTTCCTAACAAATAGTGGACACTGAATAAGTGATTCTTAAAGGATTGAGCAGATGATCATTAAAATTTTACATTCTATACTGACTTCCCACACTCACTTTTAAGGAAAGAACTCTTTTTCTGATTTCTTAAATTGTGGTGTACCTAGGACTCAAAACAGATCTACATCCATAGTGAATGAATTAATAAAGTATTAATGTAGTCAATAAGTGAGTAACAAAGGCAGTTCAATCTAACACAAAGGATATTTATTAAACACATACCATGTATCATCATATGATGTATATATGCATTTTAGATAAAATCATGAACATAGGTATAATGCGAAGGATGAAAATAATTGAGGACATAGGAAAATAGGAAGTGTTTATAAGGAAATAAAACATACAGCTTCTAAAGTGGCTTCAATGATCTTACCTCTTGATATTCATGCCATTGTGAAATTTCCTCCCTTTGTATGTAAGCTGGACCAATGGATTTCTTCTAAAGAACAGAATAAGTAAATCAATAAATGTGATTCACCACAAAAACAGAATTAAAAACAAAAGCCATATGATCATCTCAATAGGTGTAGAAAAAGCATTTGATATAATACAACACCGTTTCATGATAAAAAGCCTTAAACTAAGTATTAAAGAAACATAACTCAAAATAATAAAGACCATCTATGACAAACCCACAGCCAACATCATACTGAATGGACAAAAGCTGGAAGCATTCTCCTGAAGAACCAGAACAAGATAAGGATGCACCTTCCCACCACTCCTATTCAACACAGTACTGGAAGAGCTAGCCAGAGCAATCAGGCAAGATAAAGAAATAAAAGGCATCCAAACAGGTAAAAAGAAAGTCAAATTATCTCTTTTTGCAGATGATATGATTCTATATTTAGAAAACCCTAAAGATTCTACCCAAAAATGCCTTGACCTGATAAATGACTAGAGTAAAGTTTCAGGACACAAAATCAATGCACAAAAATAGTAGCATTTCTTTTTTTTAATGTCTTTTCATCTTCAACTTTTATTTTAAGTTCCAGAGCACATATGCAGGATGTTCAGATTTGTTACCTAGCTAAATGTGTGCCACAGTGTTTTGCTAGACAGATCAATCCATCACCTAGGTATTAAGCCAAGTATCCATTAGCTATTCTTCCTGATGCTCTCCCTCCCTGCATGTACCAACAGGCCCCAGTGTGTGAACACATGTTCCCCCCATGTGTCCATGTGTTCTCGTTGTTCAGCTCCCACTTATAAGACAGAACGTGTGGCATTTGGTTTTCTGTTCCTGTGATAGTTTGCTGAGGATAATGGCTCCTAATTCCATCCATGTATCTGCAAATGACATGATGTCATTCCTTTTTATGACTGCATAGTATTCCATGGTGTATACGTACCACATTTTCTTTATTTAGTATATCACTGAAGGTTATCTGGGTTGATTCCATGTCTTTGCTACTGTGAATAGTGCTGCAACGAAAATGCATGTATATGTATCTTTATAATAGAATGATTTATACTCCTTTGGGTATATACCCAGTAATGAGATTGCTGGGTCAAATGGTATTTCTAGTTCTAGATCCTTGAGGAATCGCCACACTGTCTTCCACAATGGTTGAACTAATTTACATTTCAACCAACAGTGTAAAAGCATTCTTATTTCTCTGCAACCTTACCAGCATCTGTTGTTTCTTGACTTTTTAATAATCTCCATTCTGACTGGCACAAGTAGCATTTCCATACACCAAAAATGTTCAAGCTGAGAACCAAATCAAGAATGCAATCCCATTCACAAAACACACACACACACACGCACACACACACACACATCTAACCAAGGAGGTGGAAGATCTCTACAACTACAAAACATTGCTGAGAGATATTGCAGATGACACAAACAAAGGCAAAAATATTCTGTGCTCATGGATTGGAAGAATCAATGTTGTTAAAAACGTCCAAACTGCCTAAAGCAATGTACAGATTCAATGAAATTCTTATCAAATACCAACATCATTTTTTTGCAGAATTAGAAAAAAAATGATTCTAAAATGTATGTGGAACTAAAAAAGAGCCCAAATAACCAAAGGAATTTTAAACGAAAAGAACAAAGCCAGAGGTATCACATTGCTAGACTTCAAACTATATTACAAGGCTATACTAACCTAAACAGCATGGTACTGGTACAGAAATAGATACATAAATCAATGCAACAGAATAGAGAACCTAGAAATAAAGTCACACGCCTACAACTAACTGATCTTTGACAAAGTAGACAAAAATGAACAATGGGAAAAGGACTCCCTATTCAATAAATGGTGCTGGGAAAACTGGCCAGCCATATGCTGAAGAAGGAAACTGTACTCCCACTTCTCAGCATGTACAAAAATTAACTCAAAATGAAATGAAGACTTAAATGTAAGTCCTCAAATTATAAAAATCCTTGGAGGAAACCTAGTAAATATTCTTCTGGACACTGACCTAGGCAAAGAATTTATGACTAAACCCTCAAAAGCAAACACAACATAAAAATAATTTACAAGTGAGACCTAATTAAACTAAAGAGATTCTGCATAGCAAAAGAATCCACGCACAGAGTAAATATACAATCTACAGAGTGTGAGAAAACATTTGTAAACTATGCATCTGACAAATGACTAGTATGCATAATCTATAAGGAACTTACAGATTTGTTAACAAATCAACAAGAAAAAACAAACAACCTCATTAAAAAAGTGGGCAAACGACATGAACAGAAATTTCTCAAAAGAAGATATAAAAGTGGCCTACATATATTTGAAAAAATGCTCAACATCACTAATCATCAGAGAAATGCAAACCAAAACACAATGAGGTATCTCACGCCAGTCAGAATGGCTATTACTAATAAGCCAAAAAATAGCAGATGTTGGTGAGCTTGCAAAGAAAAAGGAAAGGCTTATACATTGTTGGTGGGAACGTAAACTAGTTCAGCCTCTGTGGAAAGCAGTTTGAAGATTTCTCAAAGACGGAATATAGAATTACCATTTGACCCAGCAATCCTATTACTGGGTATTTACCCCCACTCCAAAATAAATCATTCAAGCAAAGAGACACCTGTGCTCCTATGTTTATCTCAGTACTATTCACAATAGCAAAGAGATAAAATCAACCTAGATGACTGTCAAAAGTAAACTGGGGACTGTTTGTGGTGGCTCACACCTGTAATCCCAGCACCTTGCAAGGGTGAGGCAGGCGGATCACTCTAGGTCAGGAGTTTGAGACCAGCCTGGCCAACATGGTGAAACCTCGTCTCCACTAAAAACACAAAAATTAGCTGAGTGTGGTGGCACATGTCTGTAATCCCAGCTACTTGGGAGGCTGAGACAGGAGAATCACTTGAATCCAGGAAGCAGAGGTTGCAGTGAGCTGAGATCGCACTCCAGTCTGGGTGACAGAGAAAGACTCTGTCTCAAAAATAAAATAAAATAAAATAAAATAAATTGGATAAATAAATGCAGTACATATACACAATGGAATACTACAGAGACATAAAAAAGGACAAAATTATGTCCTTTGCAACAATATGGATGCAGCTGGAGGCCATTATGCTGTGTTAATTAACGCAGAAACAGAAAGCCCAATACCACATGTTCTCATTTATAAATGGGAACTACAGGCACTGGGTACACACAGACACAAGACAGGAACAATAAACGCTGGAGATTCCACAAAGCAGCAGAGAGACAGAGGGGCAAGGGTGGAAAATCTACCCCTTGGGTCCTGTGTTCACTATTTGGGTGACAGGCTCAGGTGAAGCCCGAACCTCAGTATCAAGCACTATATCCACATTAAAAACCTACACATGGGCCGGGCGTGGTGGCTCACGCCTGTAATCCCAGCACTTTGGGAGGCCGAGACGGGCGGATCACGAGGTCAGGAGATCGAGACCATCCTGGCTAACACCGTGAAACCACGTCTCTACTAAAAAAATACAAAAATTAGCCAGGCGAGGTGGCGGCGCCTGTGGTCCCAGCTACTCGGGAGGCGGAGGCAGGAGAATGGCGGGAACCCGGGGGGCGGAGCTTGCAGGGAGCCAAGATGGCGCCGCTCACTCCAGCCTGGTCGACAGAGCGAGACTCCGTCTCAAAAAAAAAAAAAAACAACAACAAACAACCAAACAAAAACCCCTACACATGTACCCCCTGAATCTGAAAAAAAGGAAGACTCCTTTGTAGTGATGGGATGGGATCTTGGAATGTCACACCAAGATCAGGCTACAGAAAGGCGGGGATTTGCAGCCAGCCCACTCTGCAGTGCTTTTCACTTGCCTGCTCAGTCTGCCGTGTTGAGAGCTGCCCCAGGGAAAGGCCCGTTAGGCAAGGACCTGAGGGAAACCCCTGTCCAAAAATCAGAAACTCGGGACCCCAGCCCAATAGCTTGAGAAACACTGAATCCTGTCAATGACCCCATGAATGAGCTTGGAAACGAATTCTCGCTTTGTCAAGGCTTCAGATGAGAACACGGACCTGACCGAAATGTGACTGTGACCTTGTGAGATACCTTGGGTAGAGGCCCGGGGCTAAGCTGCACCCACAGAAACTGTGAGATAATAAATGGTGGTTACTCTGAAGCCCTCATGTTTGGAGTAATTTGTTGTGTTGCAATAGACAACGAAAACTGTCAGGAATAAAATTAGCACATCAAAACTTATATTGGTATTGTGTGGTGGGTACACAATTGCTAGAAGCAAGTCCAAATCTTACCTCTAAGTCTGGCTTCTCTAAAGAGCTAAAGCAAAGAGAGACACTGCCATGCCCAAGAAACAGCGTCCATAAGCTAGGTGCGACTGAACTGTCCAGGAGAATCAGGGCTTTTCTTCATTTTGGAGCTGGGAGAGATGTTTCCCATTAGTTTTCTTAAAGTGATACCGGGTAATGGACTAGGTGATGCCTTTAACACCATCACTGGAATAAATAAATGCACATCCAGGGCTCACTCTCAATGGATAACATCTCTCAGTATTAGTCATTGCCAGAATAAAGCTTGAGTGTTTTTACAATAGGCTACAAAAACTATAAACATACATCATTCTAATGGTCAAGCTTGACTTTAAGGTAAAATTTAGACTATGCAGACAGGTACTTGGATGAACGGATGAATTCTAACGCTATTCTTAATAAGAATTGGGAAGTAGAAACTTCAAGGCTATAACAGAAGGCAAGACTCAGAGTAAAGATATTTTGTGTTGCAATTTGAAAAGAACTCCATACATTTTAAAATCAAAATCATTTTATTAAATTAAGTACAATATTCGATGCTCAGCTCGCACACTGATCTAGGCGAGATGCCACATCAGAAAGTAGTTCTAGAAAGTGGGGAAGAGGTTAGCATCCGCATTCTCCAGCCCAGAGCTCCAGCCAGCGTCAACAACTAGTGACGTCCTGTCTGTCACTGAACTACAGGCGGGCCCACAGACCCCCAGTGAAGGTGTGGAGTCTGTGGCTTCAGCTGTAGTGAGTTTTCTCCTTGCAACTGCTCATTGCATCCCAAACTGGGGAATGACTATAAGATGTTCACAAATGAATAGTACTAGGTTATTTTTTTTACCTACCTGAAGCATATGTGCCCTCAGGACAATTTTTACCTCTTCCAACCCAAATGCCCTTGAAACAGGAACCTTTATTTCACGTGCTACTAATGACAAAGTAGTAACTGTTCATTTAAAAATAGTGTTATGAGATCTCTCTTTTCCTTTTGAATCCCTCTAATTTTCTGCAAATGTGATTTTTTTGTTTTGTTTTGTTTTGTTTTTTCTGACATACCTGTCTCATTGACAGAGCTGATCTCCTGCAGTAGTTCAGAAAGAAACTTTCTGTTTACACAGACTATCAGCAGCACAAAACCTCATTTCCTGCCCTGACTTTTCCCTGATATGACCAAAGGGAACATGAAATTGTGGGGATTTGTGGAGAGCGATTTGTCAGCCTTTTCTTATTTACTTGGACTGTGAGATATAAATTGAATCTGGGGCTCTCTCTTCAAGAATAAGTTATTTGTTATCAAATCAGATAACATTAGCGGATCGGACATGGATAAGTTGTTTCTCTTATAACCTCGTTAGGTGTGTGAGGGTGCTCTGAGTTCTAGAATAATGGTTTGCTTTTCTGTGTCCACTTGGCTTTCGTTTCTATCTCATTTGAACACCCTCGGTCTGCTGGATACTGAGTGAATGTCTTTCCACATAAAGTGGAACAGACTGAAGACAGTGGAACTCCGTATTACAGCCATTTAACCGACACGGCAGGTTTTCACATGGTTGCCTCAGCTATTGTGATTATTGCTGATTGAACGTACAGTCTATGAGAACTGATTAACGATGTCACGGCTACTAGATTGCTTGGTGAACTCACTTGACCTTAGTGGTAACTGTGGCACGATGGTGCTTGAGAAATCATCAAAACTTAAAAGAAAAATGAAAAGATAATAGTTAAAATATGAATTGGCAAATTCTAATATAAATCAGGTGCTATTCAAATTCCTCAGTTGACTTGTTCCGTACTTAGGTAGGGACACCAGTCAGATATGGAAATGTTGAGGCATCTGACGCTACCTCCAATGTGGAAAAGCATCCACGCATATGGAATAAAGAATTTCCCCAAATAACAAAAATGCAGCTGCAATTACAGAACAAACACGTTGCCTCCTATATCTCAGCACAGTTGTTTCGTTTTTATGGTGCTTATTTATGTAGTCACTAATTTGGGATATTCAGTGATTTGCAGCAGGGCCCTTCATCATTAGTGTGAGTTAACAAAATGGTTCTGTTGTCCTTAGTAATTAATGTAGTAGGAAATGAGGAAGATACAACACATTCTGAGGGCTGCTCAATACCTTTATCTTCCTTTACTGTCTGTTAGCTAAATATGGAATTTTAATTTCCTCCCTAATTATCGAAGAGTTTTTCGCTCAGTGGGCATGTCCCCGAGGCCCAATTGCTTACTTTCACTCTCTAGATTTTCCCCTCACTTTTTGGAAATGTGTGATTATGAACTTGCAAGCCGTTCACAAACATTCCTATGGGAAACAGTTAAACACTAACCCACATTAAACAGCGCCAGAGTGTCTTGAGCCTTCTGCCGGCCGCTTCACTGATGTCATTTCATTTGTTCCTCTGGGTAACCCTTCAAGGGTGGCAATGAAGGGATGTGGTTTGCAAGAAGAAAACTGGCTTCTTGAAACTTCTTCCACAACATCCTGTTATCTAGGTGGATAACCTGAGATTCAAACTTAGTTTGGTTCTGAAGCCCACAGTCTGGTTGGTCTGGCTCTAGAGCCCACAGTCACTGTGAGAAGGTAACATTACTGTACTTATCCTGAATTGGTTTAGCTTTGGCATCTCGTCAGTGCTGCTTCTCAGTTACTGCTTGTCATATGATGCCTAATGGTTTTCTGATTTTTATCTTGGCATGGAAGATTGGAGGTATGCAAACTTGCATGCCTTTATTTCCTCTAGACTTTGCCGATTCTATGGAAACCAAACTTTTTTTATATCAAAGTCGATTCGCATTTTTTAGAACAAGTAGAACACCTGAAATTTAAGTTAAAACTGTAGCTACCATTTGTGTCTACATTCACTTCATTCTAACAATCTAGATGATGACTTGTCATAGTTAGATATCTACATTGTCAGCATGATAATGATGATGACAGTAACGAGAGCAACAGCACTACTCATTGTGAAATACATTTTAGGCTGGGTAGTTAATGATTATTCAAGTTTTTCAAATGAGAAAAATATGGTATAGCACAGTTAAGAAATTTACTCAGGGTCTTACAGCTAGTAAGTGGCAGTGTTAAACCAATATTTTAAATTTTACCCATAATTGGTTAACATTTTTCAGTTTTCTCGGTATTAGTTATATGTACAGATTGAGTATCCTTTAAAGTATTGGGAATCAGAAGTGTTTTGGATTTTTTTATTTTGGAATATTTTGCCTATACATAATAAGATATCTAGGGGATGGGATCCACGTCCATACACGATATTGATTTAAGTTGTAAATACACCTTGAAAACACAGACTGAAAGTAATTTTAAACAATATTTTAAATAATGTGCATGAAACAAATTCGGTGTACATTGAGCCATCAGAAAGCAAAAATGCCACCACCTGAGCCACCCATGTGATAATCTGTGTTTTTTTGGCATCACCATCATTCATGACTGAATTTATATGCTACCGATAAGCAATCTTGTGTATGCTTATTCACAAGTAAGTACTTAATGATCACAAATATGCCATAACATTAACAGAGTGAAAAAACAATGTGTGCAGGCTGGCTAAGCAGCACAGGAGCGTCACCAGATACCTGTATCAGCTGCTAAGCAACAGCGACAACAAACAATGCAGGTGTCTGTTCTTCAGCTGCCATGCTGTGCTTGATTAAGGTGACTGCACACCGTACAGTAACCCCCTTGGGAACTGTGACTAAACTGTGCGTTGTGCACCTGTGTTTTGACTGCTACCCATCACCTGAGGTCAGGTGTGAAATTGCCGCTTGTGGTGTAATGTTGGCATGCATTTTGGAACATTCTGAATTTTAGACTTTCCGATTAGGAATGCTTAATCTGTAGTATTCTGTTCTAATGTTGGTCTTTGGTGTTGCAATTATTGTCTTAAGATTGTGTTTGGTCTATTAAAAGTTGTAATGATGACTACCGAAATGATTTTGAAATTAGTAGTTATTCTTTGTAAAAAGAGGATTTTGAAGATCCAATATCTTTTGTCAAACATCTCACCAATAAGTTAAGAAGATCTAAATCTTGCCCCCCCACACCCCCTTATGCTTTAAAATCTATCTTTCCCCATGTGGTTCCCACTGCACATCTTGAGGGGATCTTCTCTGGATTTCCACATAAGCATTGTCCAGAAAATGCTTTTCAGGCAGAACTTTGTCCTCCAGAAATCCCATAGACTAGCAGGTTGTAGGTACCATTCACGTGGATAACCAACTCTGAGGGCAATGATATGAAGTTAGATGAAAACAAATGAAAATACCATCTGTTCTGTGGTTAGACTATTAATCTCACTATAGTGGTAGATCATCTATAGTAATCTGTTTGACTTTGGAAGGATAACCCTGATCAACCCAAGTATTAAACAATGACAAGCCCCTAAATAGCTAAAGCTTAATCCAAATTGCCAATTACAGTTCCAAAATTTTGAAAAGTGAACTTTATAGAAGAGCTAATTTAATATGACTAAAAAGAATGTTTTTGGTACAGAAGGTGCTCTTATCCAGTAGTTTTCAAGAACTTCAAGTACAAATTTAAATTTATACATTTCATTCATGCATTATACAAATCTAGAAAGTAAAAACTGTAAAGTGAACTCTATTCTTCCAGCATTCCTAATGAATTCTTTTGTGATACCTCCTTCTTGGATTTTCACATTCCATCACAGAGTCCATTGGTTAATCCAAACTTTTACTTTCATAAATTAGCCCATATGGCTTAAATCTAAAAATACAATTTGTTTTTTTTTTTTTTTTTTTTAGTTCTAATCTTAGCAGGCTGGGGAAACTGGGGTTTCTCTAGAAAAGTTACAAATGAGAGATAAGCCTCTTATTTTACAAATTCCTCAAGGTGTGATACAAACTTGATTGGAGCAAACACTTCCCTGTCAATGCAATGGATTCCGCATATAACTTCCGTGGAATGTGCGTGAGGCTCTTGTCGGAGAGATGATCCGGTCAGAAGTCAGAAAAAAGAAAGGCATTTGACTGGTATTTCTTTGCCAATTCATATCCACTGCCTCTAAACCATATACTCTTATTTTCCACTGGAAGAATGAAAGGGGAGCAAATAAATGTAGGAAGAAAGGAAACTGTGAAAATAGGGAGGAAAAGAAGGGAGAAGAGAGGAGAGTGGAATGGAAACAGAAACAGGACGTTTATTATCCACTCTCGGCTAAGGTGAAGTAGAAGCTCATTAGGCTATGAGGAGACCCAGAGCACCCCCTTTTCTTTTTTAGCAAACCCGCATGAGCTTATGGCTTTTCCCCAGCCAGGCAGGTTTCCTGAACCGCCCAAAGTGCTATTGAAATCTGTCTCTTGGAGGACTCTGGAGTGTGTCTCTGTCTGAAGAGCCTCGTAACTGTGACGTTGACAAACATCCCTTGCAGGACATTGAGAGATGGTAGAACATTTAGAGTTCTGTGATTCACATACTGCAGAATATATACCTATTGATCTTTTTTTCCTTCTAAGAAAATGTTCCTTTGATACATTTGGCTGAAGAATTGGAAAATATGGGTTTGGTTTTGTTTTGATTTGATTTGGTTTTTCCAAAGGAGAGATAATTGGTGAATTCTATGGGGGATGGGTGGTTGTTTAGGCAAGTGCAATGTTCCATAAATTATCTGGGCCTTGAACTATTGCCGTGTATGATACATGAGTGATACATACAACCCAAAAAGGATTTATTCTTTATTTTCCTATCCAGTTTCAGAAGGAGAAAATAACCGGGAGCCAGGAAATAGTAACAATAAACTTCACCATGCTTTAAAAACCAATGTTATTCTCATTTTCATTAAAGGACAATAAAGCTCATGAAAATAATCCACATATTGATGTTATTCATCATCTTCCTCATCACAAATTAAAAAGCATGCTAATTAAAAAGATATTCATATATATATGTAAAGCAGTTATTTTTAGTCTTTTAAAAAGAGCTCATACTATATATATGTACATATAGTTTTTCAGCTTTATTGAGGCATAATTGCCAAACATTGTATGAATTTAAGGCATACAACGTACTTTGATATATGTATAGATTGTGAAATAATTACACAATCAAGCCAACCAGCATATCCATCACCTGACCTAGTTGCCTTTTCTTGGTGGAGTGAGAACACTTGAGATCCACTTTCTCAGCGATCTAAGTGTAAAATGGATTGTTACTAACTATAGTGACCCTGCTATGCAGCAGCTCTCCAGAACTTACCTGATCACTGAAAGGATGTATCTTCGTCTTAGCCTTTTTTTTTTTAAGTGGTTGAAAAAAAATAATCAAAAGTTAGTTTTTTTCTACCTTTTTAAATGTACTGTTAAGCTTTTTTGTTGTTGTTGTTTTGAGACGGAGTCTCGCTCTGCCGCCCAGGCTGGAGTGAGTGGCCCCATCTTGGCTCACTGCAAGCTCCGCCTCCCGGGTTCACACCATTCTCCTGCCTCAGCCTCCCGAGTAGCTGGGATCACAGGCGCCCACCAAGCCCGGCTGGTTTTGTGTATTTTTAGTAGAGACGGGGTTTCACTGTGTTAGTCAGATGGTCTCGATCTCCTGACCTCGTGATCCGCCCGCCTCAGCCTCCCAAAGTGCTGGGATTCCAGGCGTGAGCCACCGCACCTGGCCAAAATTTACTGTTTTTAATGCAGCACAAATACAATATTTGATAAATGTTACTTTTATATATGTGATTTCTGGCATATGAAAATAATCTCTTGTTAGCTGTTTTTAAATGTCTTTTTTCTTGATGCTAGTTGAGATTCAGAGGAGAGTTTAAATGTAAAAACCCTAGAACAATTATCTCAAGAATAGTGTCTCCAGCCTCTTAAGCCGCTATTTACATGAGGAGTTGCCAGGAGCAGCAGCCATTGAATGCAGAGCAAGAGGCTGCTTTGTGTTTATGTTTTAGAATTCACCTTTGACACCTGTCTAATTCCTAGTGTGAAAATATTGTTTGGCTCCTTATTAGCTAATTTGAATCTACTTTATGGTTTACATAAAATAAATTCTCCTAGGAGTTTATAATCCAGGAAATGTTCTTGATACTGTGAGACTCTCTGGGGAGGCATATGGTTACTTCATCCAGGATCGCACTTCTTCAAAGGAGAATGTTACCAAGTTCGCTGCTCCACAAGTGCCAGGGAGAGGAGGAAGGCTCACAGTGAAACATACAATACCTGGGGGATTTTACTTTAATCCCAGATTTTCCTAAAACAGTCTTTAGAACCACCTTGAAAATAATCGCTTCACATTCTTTCCCCTATTCATGAAGTAGGATGCCATATTATTTAATTTATAGCACAAGCATTTTGTGAGACACAGAAATATTGATAATACGTATTAGGATGAAAATAGAAACTCTGGCTTGTGTCTTAGACCTTCAAAAGTTGGAATTTGTGGAAAATTAAGTAGCAAATTAATTTGTAGCTTGTTTTATTTCTTTGTTTTTATTACATGGGGATTTGTGGTTACAAAATAATTATAAACTTTTAGAACTGGAAAGATCTTAGAAATAATCTATTGGACAAATGAGGCAATTAAAATCAAAACACGTAAAATGGTGTGCCCAAATCTGCACAGCTCCGGAAAGTTGTCTTCCTGCTGAATGGATCCGTTTTCTGCTTTCTGGGAAGATTGAGAATCAAGATTATGCATCCTGCCTCCTCAGGGCAAATCCCACTCCAACCTTACTTACGACTTGGAGTTTGGCAGAAACTTCCGTGTTCCGACAGCACCTTGCCTCTCTGGCGGTAGTAGATTGACCAGGGATATTGATGGCTCTGTAATTCCAGGGATGATCATGACAGCCAACACTGTTAAGAGCTTCCCATAAGCCATCGTCTTTGAAGCCCTTAATATGTGTGAGTTTGTTTAACCCTGACGATGATATGCTTTGGAATAGATACCACTATTATCTCCATTTTCCAAATGAAGATCCTGAAATGGAAGTGCTTTACTGAAGACCACACATCTGGTAGTGGCAGGGCTGCAGTGCAGCGTGGCTCTCGAATCTGTGTACTACATCATAGGCATACGATTAGGACAATCTGAGGACAGTTATTGGCCCAAAGTTGGGCCCAGGACATAAACCAGGCCAACAGGAGCTATTTCCTGGAATTTTTCAAACAGAATCTAGAGAATAAGGTGAAGGATGTTTCTGACGGGCAGGGTGAGAGGTGTCAGCCACAGTTCTGTCAGGTCATATTTCCTGCCAGGCTGAGGAAGCTCGTCCGAGAGATGGAAGTTAACACATGTGGAGAGTAGAGATTGGAGAAGGCAGGAGTGTCGTGGGAGGGGCACTGGCTATATACCTGCTGTTCCCTGCAAAGCTTTTAGTCAATTACATTTTTCTCCCTTTCCTTTTCTTTTTCATATGTAAATCAAAGGAGATTGCTTAATTTAAAAAATTATTGATAAGAGCAAATCCCTACTTAGCTCTTACTATGAGTTAGGCATGGTTATAAGTGCTTTTTATTTTATTTATACCACTTAATCCTTAAGATAATCTAACGCAATAGGTTCTAGTTTCAATTCCCATTTTATAAAGGAGAAAACAGGGGCAAACTTACCCAAAGGTATTATGGTTAATACCGTGACTACCTGATGTAGTCAAACTAGAACCCAGGTCTGTTTGACTCGGAACTTGGTTCTTAGCTCCATGCCCCACATTCCGCACATGACCTAGGACGGAGAATCTCCATTAACAGTGAAAACAAAATCATTCCCAAGTGATTCAAAAATACTATCAGAGACAGTGTTTATATCTCCTCTATGGAGCTGACAAGATCTAGGAGTGACAATTAGCTGTTGGCATTACCATAGTAAATACTTTAATATCAATAGTGATCACATATATTTTTATATTCATTAATAATAATGACGATTATTATTTTTATAAAGTGCAGTGCACTTTAAGAAATTAGAAAAAATATTCTGATTTATTTTCCTCAAATTATGTAAGAATATTTTTATGGATAAAAAAATGATAATTTGGAAACAATTAAAACTTGAAATAATTAGTAAATAAATTGGATATGGGTTTCACTGAAATAACGTTCTGGAAGTTCAAGCTAGGCTTTTAACTCTCAGTCACATGTGCTTTCTTATAAGCCACTAGAAAAGTGTCATGTAAATACAAATTAGTCTCATCCTAAAAGGCAAAGTAAACAGCAAAACATGTACCCAGTGAACGTAATGAGCAGTCACACTTAAGCTCAGGTTTAAGCTATGGGAATATTCTTTTTATCCTTCAGCAATAAATCCTGTTTTGACTGAATTGTAGTGTTTGGATAATTGATCCAATTCTCTTCACATGCGCATTTATTATTAGTGTTCTACATGGTCTAGCTAAACCCCAGTGATTCATGAAGAGCAATCATAACCGTAGAAATCAGTCTCCAAAATGTACTTCCAAAGCGCAGGCCAAGCATTTCAATAAGCTGCAGCCCGCACGTACCATTAATCCTGCATGCTGCTTTGTAAGTGCTATTGGATTATTTTCAAGGCCATTTCTCCGTGTGTTCAACTAGAGAGCAAGCTCTTTAAAGGATGGACCTCAAAGGAGTATCATGAAAGAAAATATGTAATATTGCAAAGTGCTTAGCCCTTTACAACTCTCCTTTCGTTTTTATTCATTCAACAAGTTTTCACTGACCACCTCCTTGGTGCCAGGCCTGAGGCTCTGGAGATACAAGCAGTGAGCAAGAAGTGGACATGGGCCCCATCCCAACAGAGCTTACATTCTCAGGGAGGGAAGCAGCCCATAAGCACACCAGCAAGCAAGCAAGTAAGTCTGCAACAGTAATTAGTGCTCCGACGGCAAGTGTGGCATGCACTGCCCCAGATCCGTCCTTGGGGAGGAGATGTGGAGGCTGAAGCTTGAATGGTGAGACAAGCTGGCCCTATGAAGAACTGGGCAGGAGTGTTCTGGGTCCCAGGAGCGGTTGGGACAAAAGCACTGTGGTTGAAAAGCACTTGCTCCATTTAAGAAGCAGAAAGGACGTCCATGGGGTTGTGGAACCGCGAGTGAGGTTGAAGAAGAGTGGGAAGGTTGGGAATGGAACGGTAGGAGAGTTTTGGAAAGGGGCCACGTGGTTTATGTCCTAAATCAGAGGTGGACACACTTTCCCTCCAAGAGCCAGGGAGTACATGTTTTGGACTTGGTGGACTGTGTGGTCGCCATGGTGACTGCTCAGTTCTGTGGCTGTGACGCAAAAGCAGCCACGGGCGACGTGGAAATGAACGGGCATGGTGTCTGCCGACACAGCTTTATTTATTGGAACAATAAACTGGGAATTTTATTATTAAACCTCTTTAAAAGATAACCCGGCCTTTATGGAAATACGACGATGATATGATAACCAAGAAGAGTCCAAATCGCCTGTGCAGTTCAGGCAGGGCTCTGAGCGCCCGGGCTCAGGTTCAAAGAAACACCAGCCCCACACCACAACGTCCTTGTGAAGCGGTTGTGAATCTGTATGGAGGTACCTCAAAAAAATACCAAGAAAGGTTCCCATTCATAATAAGCAAGCCTTCCTGAAATACTTGTTTATTATGTTTTTTCACTTATTTCACATACCGACAGAGCTGTTGCCTAGATCTTTTCTTCAGTTTTAACTTATCTGTTATTGATATGTCATATTGATTGATACCACATATCAATAACATTTATATTCTGTATAATTATACATATTTTTGGAGTACATGTGATATTTTAATACAATATATTGTATAACAATATATATGTATAAACATATTTTAATATACAATATATTGTATTAAAATATCACATGTACTCCAAAAATATGTATAATCATACACAATACACTGCATAATGATCAAATCAGGGTCATTAGGATCTCTGTCACCTCAAACATTGATCTTTCCCTTGTGTTGGTAACATTCAAAATCCTTCTTTCTAACTATTTAAAAATATACAAAAAATTACCATAATTTCCCTTCTGTACTATTGAATATTAGAACTGATTTTCTTCTATCTCATCGTGCTTGTGTACCCATTAATCAAATCTCTTTATCTGCCCCACTCCACACCCTTTCTGGTCCCTGGCAGCCATCATTCTACTCTCTAGTTCCATGAGATTATTATTATTTTTTGGCTCCTCTGTGAGTAAGAGCATGTGATATTTGTTTTTCTGCACTTGGCTTATTTCACTTCACATAATGACTTCTAGTTCCATCCATGCTGCTGTGCATTATAAGATTTCATTCTTTTTTATGGCTGAATAGTACTCCATTGTGTATATGTATCACATTTTCTTTATCCATTCGCCTGTTGATGGATACTGAGGCAGATTCCATTTCTTGGCTGCTGTGAATAGTGCTGCATGTCGTCTAGCTCTTGCTTCCTCTCTCCAAACTTCTCCATACTCACCAAATCCAGCCCAGGTGGACTGTAATTATTGTACCCATTAAGTCTTTGGAATCTATCGTTTCCCTTTATACCAGGAGTTTTCAGGGTTCACTGAGTCCACTGCTTTTTAAATGATACATAGTCCTCAACATGTCTCCTTTTTCTCCTTCCCTATTTCAGTTTACATGAACCGTACATGCAATTAATTGCTTTCAAACACCCCAACCTCCCTTGCCACTTTCTCAATGTCATTTTCACCAGCAAAATCCCTAACTTGGTTAAACCCAACTGTCTGTGTATTAAACGTGGCTGGAGAACAACACACACCCTGGTTGGCTGCATTCTGTCTAAAACCATCCGTAAATCTCCAGTGGCAGTTTACATGACCCTACAATCCAGGCATCTTTGCCTATCCAGTTTAACTTGTTCACTTTTTGAAACAATTTTTTGCCCTTTTTTTCCCAGATATTTCCAATGGTTTAAAATTTCAGTGAATTATCTTGTCACATATATAATTGAGAGCACAGAAGTTCTCAGAATGAAACTTTCTCTTTGTTCACTGTCAAATCTGTCTAAATTCTTCTGTCTCTATGCACTCACTTTGTCTTCTCTCCTGTGGTGGTGGATGAAGATCCCTGGCTCCGATCAAAGGCAGTTCCTCACTGGTGCTCTGTATCTTGCCCTTCTCCACTTCTAGGGACTTTTGCCCAGCAAAGAATCCTCCTTTTTGTGCATCTCAGTTTCCCATCTTCTTCTGAATTATGATCATCAGCTTGCTCCATAAATTCACGGCTTAAGAAAACTCTCCCTCGAGCACACTGACCCACGTCTTCCTACAGCTACTGGCCCATTTCTCTAATTCTTTACTTCACATTTTCTTTACAACCCAAGGCATCTGGGCTTCCATTAGCACCATTCCACTGAAACTGTTCCTGTCCAGGTCACCAGTGGTACCAAAGATGCCAAAGGCACCTGTGGTGTTGGCCAGTCCAAGGGTCACTTCTCTCTCCTGGTCGTACTTTGCGTCTCAGACGCATTTGACATCCATTCTGTTCCGAAGATCTTTTTCCACCACATTACAATTCTATGCTTTTCTTTTTTGTACTTCACCGATCACTGCATTCTTCTAAGTCAAACTGTTGTCTCCTCTTTTTGTGCTGAGCACCTAAATATTTGGGCCTCAGAGTTTAGTTTTAGGTCCTATAGTCTTCAGTATCCAAACTTTCCCTAGGATAGCTCATCCAATATGGAGCTCTTAATACTATGTATATGCTAATGATGCTAATATTTATACCCTCAGCCTAACCCATTCAAACTCATGTGGCTGCCTTCCTATTTGACACTGTTACTTGGATGTCTAATAGACAGCTCAGTTAACCTGTGCAAAAGGAAACGCTTGTCGATTTTTTAAAATCCCTAAATTGATTACTCCTCCTACCTTTTTATCCACCCAGTTATTAAAGACTAAAGTCTAGAAACCACCCTTGATCTCTTTTACCCTTAGACTCCATATCTGACCCAATAATGAGTCTTGCTAATTCTATCACCAAGATGTATCTGGTATTGGTCTACTTGTCATCTCTGTGGAAACCTCCATACTCCATGTCATCATCATCACCACATGGAATACAAAAGCTTCCTAATCAGTGCCTTGTTTCCACTCTGGCTCCCATTAATCTGTTTTATCTTCTATTTTGTTTTTACAAGCTAGCATAATTCTTCGAATAGCCTGAAGCAGATCACGTTATGTTATGTCTCTGCTCAAAATCTTTCAACTGCTTCTAGTGCCTTTTGATTCAAAGGAATCAAATTGAAATCCTTCATCAGAGCATATGGGACCCTGTTTTCTCTCCATCTTTGTCTCTACTATTGCCCGTCTTTGTCACTGCAGTCCAACTAGTAGGTACTGACTGACTTGCATCATTTGCATATCACCTTCCTGCCAAGGCATCCACAGACCACTCCATTTAAAGTAATTCAATCCTAGTCAAGTTTTAATGTTATTAATCTGAATTATTTTAATATTAATAAGACTATTCTGTGTTACCTTAATATTATTATTCCATATTATAGACTTCTAGTCTGTATTATAGACTCTAGTCTTCAGTCATATCTGAAATTATTTTGTTGACACGAGTACACAAGAGTGGAGGCCTCATCTGTTTAGGTCCTCTGTGGTATTCCAGCACCTAGAACTATGTCTAGAGCAGGATAGAGACTCAGTAAATGTTAGATCAATGTATGATGCCTTTTACTTTCCTAGATTCGCCAACTCTGCATCTCTTACCTTTACATTCAACCTTCACATTAAAGGCCCAAGAACTGGTCAGGCAGGGACAGCCTTCTCCTCTGCACACAGAAGGTAGAACAGGGCCACGACTGTATTAATATTTTACTCTAGTAATTAATAAAGCCATCATTTACGGAGATTTCTCATGTGCTTTTATCCATTCTTTAATTTACCCTGTCAACCACCTGGCAATGTGTATTATTGGAAATCTAGTTTTTGCTGTATGTGTTCCCCTTCCTAAGGAGGCCACCCGTTCCTGATTCTGTGCAGCTCTCCGGCACCTCCAGGTCTGGTGGAATCGATCTTGCTTCCCTGGACCAAATGCTGGACCCATGAGCTGGAGAGTCAGGGTTCGCCTTCTCCCCGGAAACATTAATTGGTTCAGGGATGGTCACATGATCCAAATATGACTAATTGTTCCTCTTTGGAAAGCTGGTTGGAAAGAGTAGGAAAGTTGCAATCTTTTTTTCTGACAGGTTCAGAATTACATAGGACTTGACATATTATGGCCTCTGTCTGGAAATGAAGCCCATCCCAGAAAAAGCAGGCATGAGTGATGGAGAGCGCACTCGTCTGAGCTCACAGACACTGCCTGAGTGAACCCGTGCTTGCTATCTTCCACACTTTTCACAAAGCTGTGGTAAAAAGTCTTTTTGTACCTAAGCTAATTTGAATTGCATTCCACAAACCCTTGACTAATTCAATTATTAGTCTTATTTTTTAACTGGGGAAAATGAAACTTAAAGTTAAGACACTTGTCAGGAAGGAAATATTTCAGCAAACCTTTTTTTAGTAAATAGGATAGGTCTAATATGGACAAGCATTTTAATTAGTTTGATGATATTTAATTTTTTCCACTTTAAAAACATTTTATTAGGTTTTTTTTCTTAGTGTATATACAAAATTCACTCAGGAAAAAACCATCTTACATTAAGGTAATTCTTTGGATTTTTTACATATATATATGTATATTTTTTTTTTCTCAAAGCCCGTTGTTTAGTCACTGGAGTGAAGTTCATTAAAGAATTGACAGCAATTGGAAATTATGTAAAATGATATAGGAGTCAAGAGAAGGATTAATGAAATTTGGTAGTTGATACTCACAATTAAAGTAAATGTGCAAAATTGATTACTTTACCTCAAGACAGTACTATCTTTCAGGAAAGTAAAACAAAAAATGTGTCTCCTCTATACTGGCTACATTCTAAATTACATAGACTGAACATGAAAGACAAATGGACTTATGGGTTAAGAGACAAGAAGGGTACTCCCGTTCTTATTTTACACTATTGGTAAATATTCGAGTGTGCCAATAAGCAAAAGGAACATCAGTTAATTCAGAAAGGGGAATGCGCAAACTGAACTGTTCTGTGACTGATGGGAGAGGCTGATAGAATTCACAGATTATTGGAATACTAATCGCACCACATTGGCAGCCTCGTCAAATACCATTTTGTTTTTTATAGATGGTTATACCCTTCACTCACTTAATCAAATCAGAAAACTTGGTCACCTTAGATTCCCCACCCCTTTTGTCCACCTTCCCTGTCATTACCGTTTCAAATGGGCTCTCTTGTCTTAGAGTGTGTGTCTCGAAAGCAACCTTGGCTGCACGTTGCCCTGGCGCAGCATCTCTTGCTTGCCCAATCTCAGGGTCTCATCTTCGTGCATCAGGCTCTGCCTGTGACAGTCCAGCCTCCATAGAGCAGCCTCCACAGAGCCGCGAAGATTTATTTAAAAGAACACGCTGAATTGCACCACGTTTGTGCTTAACTTTTGAAATCTCTGTTACCTGAAGAATAAAGTTCAAAAATAGACTCCTTAGAGAAGTACTTATTTGTTAGGAGCGTAGTTGGAGATGAGGGTACCAGGAGAGATGAGATATGGGCCTTCCTGTAAGGTATTTGTGTAAGGTTGTGTGATTGGGAGGGTGTGGTGATATCCAAAAGCAGCCATCTTCATAGAACACGGAAAGCTTGTTACAGATAGGGACCAGAGCCCAGTGAAGCTCAAAGGGACAGGACTTAGCATCACCTCTGTTTTCAGAAAGGCTTCCTGGAGGAAAGATGACAAGTTGAGGCTCAAAAAGTCATCCAGGCTCACAAGAAAAAGAAGCATAGATTATTATCCAGGCAGTTATAAGAGCAGGAGAAAAGGTACGAAGAGTTTTTCAATAATGGCAAACAGTTCAGTATTATGAAAACATAAACAATGATGTAGGAAACTGAGGCTCAGAGGGATGGAGAAGGAAGTAGGAGTGAAGGATTCATGAAGATCACATACATCACATAGCCCTTTAACCTCTACCGATCGCATACTCTGCTGAGGATACAGAATAAACCAGAAAGGAAGCTCACCCAGCTTGTCTGGAGTTAGCAATCTATAGCTTTAGAGCCAAATACATAAAAGTAGTGCAAGTTCTGATGAATACTATGAAGGAAAATGTAAGTTATTGATATAAAAAGTGAGAGGATAGATGTACTTCAAATGTGATGGCCAGGGATGGGCTCTCTGGGCAGGTCTCATTTGAAAACAAGAAGAAACTAGTACATGCAAAATTGGAGAGGGTTCTATTGCAAGGACGCTATGCTAAGAAAGAGCTTGACTTCTTGCAGAACCAAAGGAAGACCATTGTGCCTACAAAAGCAAGTGGGGATTGGGGAAGCGGCCAGAAATGAGATTGATGAGCTAATGAAGCACCTTCTTCTCAAGGCCCTGGAGAGCATGGTAAATTATATGGATTTCACTTCAAGTTCAGTGAGAAACCTTTTGATGATCTTAAATAAGCAAGCATACACCATGGTATGGAGTTTGCATATCTTGAGTAATGGGGAATCAATAATCGGTTTTAATCAGGGAAGTTCATAACTACATCTAAGATGATTCACTCCAGAGGTTGGATGAAGAGTGTTATAAACATGAAATAAGACTAGGGTAAAATGTATTGATTGGGAGGACATTGTAGTTATGCAGGCAACAGATCTTGAGGCTGGTATTTGTATAGAGAAAAGGACACAACTGAAAAATATTTTAGGCTAGGTGCGGTGGCTCATGCCTGTAATCCCAGCACTTTGGGAGGCCGACGTGGGCAGATCACCTGAGATCAGGAGTTCGAGACCAGCCTGACCAACATGGAGAAACCTGTTTCTACTAAGAAAATACAAAATTGGCTGGGCGTGGTGGCGCCTGCCTGTAATTCCAGCTACTCAGGGGACTGAGGCAGGAGAATCACTTGAACCTGGGAGGTGGAGGTTTCAGTGAGCTGAGATCGCACCATTGCACTCCAGCCTAGGCAAAAAGAGTGAAACTCCACCTCAAAAAAAAAAAAAAAAAAAACCAAAAAATAAGCAAAAAAAAAAAATTTAGAGGTAAAATCATCAAATGTTGTAATGAGCTATCTGAAAGAGTGAGTGTAATAAAAGAGAGAAAGTAGTTTAGAATAAGAGTTGATTTTATGACATGGTGAATAATAATGCCATGAGCTGGTATTAGATAACACAAGAAAAGGGCACATTTGGAGGAGATCATTACACTATCCCTTGAATTTTGAGAGTTTGAGATATTGTGGAATAGCTAAGTGGTTATCGATAGGTGGAAGTTGGATATAGAAATCGAAAATTCAGAGAAGAGCAAGCTAGAGAGACAGATGTCAAAGACATCATCATATATCTATTTGGCAGTTCAAACTATGAGTGAATATGAAAAGAACATAGAATGAGAAGAAAAGTAGAACAAGAGCTGAATTTTGAACGACATCAACATTAAATGGCAGGTAGAGGAGGGCCCTCGTTCTGAGATGAGAATGAGTGGTAAACAAGGGAAGTGAACACGTGTGAAGCCAGGGAAGTGGAAAGGACTCAGAAGGAGAACACACATGACACGCAAACGCAACAGGAGACCCACTGAGATAAGGATGCAAAAGCGTCCCAGAGAATTGGCAATAACAGGGTCAGTGATGTTGGTCAGAGCAGGGAGAGCGCAATGGTGGGGCAGAATTAGGACTGCAGTGGGATTAGGCAGGAGGAGGGGAGATGAAGTAATTCTAAGAACATGGATCAGTCGTCATGAAGGGAAGGGTAGAAAAGAAAGAGCATGGTGTCTGGTGAGGGGTACCCATTTGTTTAGTTCTTTTAATTATGCAAGACTTTTCAAGCTTTTTATAGACTAAACGGAAAACACGAGAAAAAAGGAGAGATTAATGAAAAAGGAGATAATTCATTAAGTATGATCCCAGAGAACAAGCAAAGAGCTTGGAATCAGAGTCCCTGAGGAGAGTAGCAGAGAACACCAGTCTGGAAGTAGGGTCAATCACAGAGGAACCTTGAGGGACTGACAGGTCAGCTCTTCAGCACAGAGCCAGGAGTACTCACCCTCTGCCCTAGTCTGTCTTAAAGCCTCTTTGCACCACTCTCTTCTCCACAGATGCTCAGTCCTTTCCACACCTACAAGTTCTGCTTTAGCCACCAGAGAACCAGGTCTCCAAGGAACACCATACACTTTCATCCTTGTGTTATTCCATGGTCTCCATCGTCTTCCCTTTTAACTCCCCTCCCCAAATCGACTTTCTTGCCCTCTGTCTTAGTCCCTTTGGGCTGCAATAACAAGACATCTGAGACTGGGTGATTGATGAAGAACACAGATTTATTGTCTACAGCTCTGGTGGCTGAGAAATCCAAGATCAAAGCGCCAACAGATACAGTGTCTGATATGGGCCTGTTCCTCAGGAATGGCATCTCCTCGCAGTGTCCTTCCAGGGAGGAAGAAGCAAGGATGCCCGCTGGGAGGGAACTAATCTCATTTGGGAGGGTGGGACCTTCATGACTTAATCTCTTCCAAATGGCACACTTCTTAATACCATCATATCAGGTATTAGGTTACAACATATGCACTTTAGGGGCCACTAGCGTTCAGTCCATACCACCTAACTTTGGCCTAACACTCATCCCTTCACCCAAAGTTAACATGGGGAAATATTTTCATTATACTTCAGATCTTATAAAAATGTTTTCTCCTACTAGTCATCTAGATGCACATAAATAAACAATACTTCCTTTCCCACATTCCCTTGGATGTGTTTGAAACCTAGCTAGAATGGGACTTCTGTGAGGCCAGGAGTCATGCTCTATTTATCTCTCAACCTTTGGTGTCTGGTGCAATGCCTGGCACATGCCTGACATTGTGTTGAAGGACAGGATGCATATCTACAGTCTTCATGTTAAAGATGGAAGCCTTGATGTCTCCCCTTAAAATTATTCGTCTAATAACTTACATACCTTCTCTAGCTCAGAAACTTAAAAAGCATGCTTAGTAATATGCAGAACCCCTTGTAACTCTACTTGATGGATGCTCTCCTCTTTTGCATCTTCCTATAATCTCATAACACGAAGCTGAATAACAGCCATGTATATGTAATTAATAAAATATGCAAATATTTTGTATCATTATCTTCAGCTTACAAATCAGAATGAAAAATTGTTATATTTAGTGTGTCTGGTTGTGCAGCTTTCTTCAAATGCCTCTCCTCTCCATGACCCTTACTGTGAAAATTAATTGGGTATCTCCTCTGACTGCTCCATTCATTCATCAAACATTTATTGCCAGGCACACAGATAACAGTAAGAATAGATCTTCCTTCCAAGGAATGCACAGTCTAATAGACAGCAGTGGGAAATAATGACAAAATTGTTTTCTTTTAGCAGAATTTTTATCTACAGAGCAAAGAATTACAACTCTAGATCATTGCCCTGGAATTTCTTTGTTGGAGATCCTCCCCAGATGGTTGGGACTCTGTCTGAAGGTTTCCTGATTCTGCCTTTGGTGGTTGTGTACAAGGCATGTGAGATAGTCTTAGGCGAACTATCCTTGGTGGCAGCTGATGCCTTCCTCTGCTTCCACAGAGTATTCTAGGAGCAGGGTGAGAGAATGGGCCTGCTTTTTCCAGCACTCAACAATCCTGCAAGGGACGAGGTAAGGTTCCTGCTCCTGTACCTATTACTTTCCCTGTTTTTCTCTGAGTGAATGGAATACTAACCCAATTGACTCAGAAGAAGACGACTGCAGTAGAAGACTGGCTACATTTACTTACTAAATGGTATCGTTGGCTTCCTACTTCACCAGGCTGACTTGAAAAGAAAGCCAGCAGATATCTGTCTTTACGCTCTTCTTTTTTTTACATGTGAATGCTGGCTGCTTTCATTTTGTGGTCACCTGGTGGTAAGATTCCTTCTTGGGAAAAGGATTAGATTATTAGGTCTAGTCTAAGCAATCTGTTCCAGTTTGATTTACAAATAGCTAGGATTTGGGGTCTAGCCCAATTAATAATGAACTGGCATTTGGATTTACCTTTCATCTGTATCCCTTAGGCATTCCGTCAGAGAAGGGTGGCTGTGCCAAGGCAAGATTCGGGTGTCCCTTAGAACTCTGCAGAAAACAACCTCTTACTGCTTTTGAAGCCACTCTTTAAAGCCTTAAATGCTTTCCTATCAATGGGGCCAACAATAAAAATATATATTGGTTATATTTTTATATACATTGATGTAATTATAATTGATGTATAATTGATATAATTATAGAATCAAAAAAACTAGACTGACATACAGTTTATTAAATTTTTCGTCTGTCAAATTATTTCATGTTACATGTGACTGATTTAGTGATGATTAGTAATTTATACGGGATTCTTTCTTCTACCCCATTGCAAGAGACTAACAAGCACGACCCAGTTGAATGGAGTCTCTGCTTGGAGACCAGGCCATGATTTCAGACTATCCTCACACTTACAAGAAGAAACATTTAATTAAAAGACTTTTAAGTCATTCAGAGAATGGAAATCAATTATTTCTCTTCTGGGAGAAACTGGTAAAAATTGGACTTTAAAAAAATTACATACAATAGGAGCTCTTGAGTAGAGCTATTGTTAGACTTTAGGGGTAATTATCAAGGAAAATGCTAAGCTTCTTTCATTAAAGACTTGTAAAAACTCTCTTGGTTAGACAGAGTTTTTCCTGAAATAAAGAGAATAACTTTTATAAATTTTGTGTTTTTTCCCAATACCGTAATACTATGCCAAATTAATATTTCTATAACTGCATTTGGTACCATCTTTACTATGAAAAAATATACTTCAAGAAATCTTTTTTCTCAAATATATGCAGTAATGAAAGTTTGTAATCTAGTTTTCCTTCCCTGGTACAGTTAATGATGGTTTCATTACCCAAAGAACTCAATAAACCAACTGTTTCATTATTGCTGACAAACAACTTGATCAATAAAACTGCTAACTTCACAAAATGCAAAGGTTTCTAGGTGAGAGGAGAGAAAATGTGACTCTAGATATTTTAATCTTTCCATATCAATCAAGAAAAATCCTTAGAGCCCCATGCATGTCTCCAGGAAAAATTATGTGTGTGCATGTGTATGTGTGTCTGTGTGCATGTTTGTGTGTGTGTGTTTGAGCAGCTAAAGGATAAGGGTCATTAACTTCCATAAGTCACTCATACCATATAGAAAATAAGATGTCAATATGATTCTATACAATACAAATACATAAAACTATCTTTATTTTCTTGGAGAATAACTTACTTTAGTTATTTCTTTAATCTTTGAAGTGCTTCTTTTCAAATAGTTAATCACATTTTATGATTGTATGTTGGTTGGCAAATTTGCAGGTAGCTGTTACAAATTGTATATTTTATTTCAATTCTCAACCTAAAATAATATATAATTTATTGGATGATGATTATTCTGCAATTTAACATTTTCTAAAGACTTGCTGTTTTACAACTGTATGGATACTTAATACAGTGATAAAAAGTTCTCAGTATGTTAGATAAGAATACAAATAGCGGATCACGAGGTCAGGAGATCGAGACCATCCTGGCTAACACGGTGAAACCCCGTCTCTACTAAAAAAAATACAAAAAACTAGCCGGGCGAGGTGGCGGGCGCCTGTAGTCTCAGCTACTCGGGAGGCTGAGGCAGGAGAACGGTGTAAACCCGGGAGGCGGAGCTTGCAGTGAGCTGAGATCCGGCCACTGCACTCCAGCCTGGGCGACAGAGCGAGACTCCATCTCAAAAAAAATAAAAAAAATAAAAATAAAATAAAAAAAAGAATACAAATAGCAATAACACAACCTTTTGGCCTCTGACCCTCAGTTGATTTTATGAAGTCCTTCTATGTTCATAAACAAAACACTGTTGTCCCTATCAAAGACTCACTTGACTTTTTCCATTTTCTCTTTAGCAAAAATGAAGCGGTATTCACTGTGGCAGGTAGGAGCAGTAGCCTGCTGTGTAGTAGAAAGTCAACCTATGGACCAGGCCCCGTGGCTCATGCCTATAATCCCAGCACTTTGGGAGGCCAGTGCAGGCGGATCACCTGAGGTCAGGAGTTCGAGACTAGCCTGGCCAACATGGCAAAACCGTGTCTCTACCAAAACTACGAAAATTAGCAGGGCATGGTGGTGTGAGCCTGTAATCCCAGCTACTTAGGAGGCTGGGGCAGAAGAATCACTTGAACCCAGAAGGTGGAGGTTTCAGTGAGCCAAGATCATGCCACTGCACTCTAGTCTGGGCTACAGAGCAAGACTCCATCTCACAAAAAAAATAAAAATAAAAAAAAAAAGGAGGTCGGCACATGAGTTTTAACTTGTTGAAACCTTAACTACTCATAGTCCACTGTTGACTGGAAGCCTTATCAATGATATAAACAGTCAATTAACACATATTTTGTATGTTGTATTTGTTATTTGTGGCATTATTACAATAAAGGAAGCTAGAGAAAAGAAAACGTTACTTAAAAAATCATAAGGAGGAGAAATATATTCTCTGTTCAGTAAGTGCAAGTGGACCATCATAAGGTCTTTATCCTCGTCTTCATGTTGAGTAGACTAAGTAGAAGGAGGAAGGGGAGGGGTTGGTCTTGCTGTCTCAGGGCGGCAGAGGCAGAAGAAAATTTGCTTGTAAGGGCATCGGTGCAGTTCAAACCTGCATTGTTCAAGGGTCAACCTTATAGAGAAAAGTCGTGGAGAACAAGGAGGGTGCTGGATGTTCATTTAATCCAGGACCTTCATTTACTCGCCCACTCCAGATGTCTGTATGTCTGCTGTCATATGTGCTAGATATCAATCTCATACTTAATGTGATACTGCCCACATATAAAGTTTTAAGCCTTCCAGTGTATTACAGTAGTCAATATGAGGGCTAAATAAATATGAGTAGTTCATATATTTATGCATGAACATGATACATTTATAAAATGATATGAGAATGTGGAGACTGTGGGTCTGATGATCAGGCATAGAGACAGAGAAGTGATTTAAGATAATAACATCTTTCCTAACACAATGAAAATGTAAACATTTACCCAAACCCAGATGAAGCATTTAGAACGTTGGAAGGAAACAAAAGGTCATTTGTTTGCTTACACTTGTACTCTATCCACTTCAAGATCGGAAATAAAAATGATAAAGAGATATTGCTATGTTGGGTCGTGGAGTTTAACCTCAAATTACACACTGTCTTTGTCTTGATCATCATTCCCTGGTTATGGAACTAAATTCCTACCAGAAGCCAAATCACCCTTCGGTAGTAAATTAAACACTGAGGAATATACAAATTTTGTTTTAAATCCTGGAAGAATCCCATGCCAACTGTGTGTATGGGGGGTGTGTTTTACATGGTGGGCTCCAAGCCAACTCTGCAAGATTCTGCTCAGCTCTGCTCCAGATCCTTACCAGACACCCGAGACCCCACCTGAAGAGCTGTCCGCATGGAGGCCTCAGGCCATACCCATGGTCTCTCCAGTGTTACTCCTGCAGTGCTGAGCGAATCTTACTCATCTTACTGGCATTGAGCTTTGTGCCAGACCTGGGGGTAGTGACAAGGCTGTTAGTATCTTGGGGAGCTTTTCAAAGTCACGATCATAAACAAGCTTTAAAGCTGGGGTCTCCAAAAATCAAAGGACAAGATGACGTACCTTCCAAAGAGAAAATTTGCTTTCTGTGCTACAGAGTTGCTGCCAATAGACACCTCTGGATGACTACACGAGGCTGCGCCTTTGGATTAAAACAAGAGATATGCATTTAATCACCTGTTCCAGACGTTCGCATATCTGCTGTCATGTAGGCTTCTCCAAAGTGAGGTTTTAATAAGGAAGAGAGTTTTTAGACAGCACCCCCTTTTTCTCCATGACTGTTCTCCATACAGCTGACCCTTGAACAACGCAGGTTTGAACAGTACAGGTGCTCTTCTATGCAAATTTCCTTCTTCCTCTCCCACCCCTGAGACAGCAAGACTGACCCTTCCCCTTCCTCTTTCTCCTCAGCCTGCTCAACGTGAAGATGATAAGGATGAAAACCTTTGTGAGGGTCCACTTCCACTTACTGAACAGTGAATATATTTTCTCTTCCTTATGATTTTTCAAATAACATTTTCATTTCTCTAACTTGCTTTATTATAATAGTACTGTATATAACACATACAACGTAAATATATGTGTTAATCGATTGTTTATATCGTTGACAAGGCTTCCAGTCCACAGTCGGCTATGAGTAACTAAGGTTTTAAGGAGTTAAAAGTCATATGCGGACTTTCACCGCCCAGCGGCTGGTGCTCCCACCCCCGGCGCCTCCCCACCATTGTTCAAGGGTCAATGTGCGTGGAAGTTTAGTGGGTTTGGGGCTACAGAACTATGGAGAGCGCTACGAAGATTCTGACCGTGGTAGCATTTAATAACATATATCAACTGTCAGATACTGTTTTACCTAGGTGGAAAAATCTCAGCCGAACATCCTGTGGTCCCTGCCTTTCCTCATTTCCCTCTACCTCCTACTCTCCCCCAGCCTGGGGACCTTCCCACAGTAGAATTACTCCACTTGACATTAAGGATTTTATTTGGTTTCAAGAATGCTTCTCTTTTTTCCTTCTTTCTTCCCTTGTGGCTCCCTCTGTTTCTCTTTTTCTCATCTTCCTTTTCTGTGTCTTTATTTTAATATTCACAGGAGCCAATATTCACAGGAGCAGGAAACAAGTTCTCCTAGCCGCACGCCAAATGCAAATGTCCAAATGTTGCGCGTGGGAAATAAATCGAATTTCTGAGGGTTAAACGAAGGTCAGTTTGAACATTTAAAATGTCTGAAAATAAAATGCAGCAATCAATTCTATTCAGATGTGTGTGGGTTAAACATCATTTTAGCATCCCATCTAAGCCTGTTTGCTTGGTTTTTCTGCTTTGTTTTTTTTTTGCACATCAGGGTGATGGTTTCAATAGCTCTTTTGCACCAATTAGTAACAGGCCACAGTAGGAGAATCAACCTTTTGTCTGCCTCATCTGACTCTTTGCCCCATTGTCCCCGCTCAGATCCCATCAGTATGGGGAAGGAGGCCCGGCCAGTGCTGGTGAAAACAGAGAGAATCGTTCCTGTAACTAGAGGGCCTTTCCGGCACGGAGGTTTCCCTGGGACTTCTGGCTTCTCTGCACCCACAGTAGCATTTGCTGGCGATAGAAAAGCGATTCTTGTTAGGTTATTCTCACTGGTGCCTGCAGAGTCTTGAAAACAGGGAGGACAGCGCCGTCCACCTCCTGCACGCAGCAGTCTCAGCTGGAGGTAGCGGTCCGGAGAGCCTGAGTTCCGCAGCTTGTTTTAGCCTTCAGAAAAAACCGCTTTCTTTCTGTAGCTTAACTGCTTGTCCCTCAGGGCAGCCAGCTGTTGTACACTGCTTGTGCAGAGGTCACCGAGGGGTGAGTGAGCATAGGGAAACCTTACAATACATATTTTATATACTTCAGATCACTAATGAGAGCTACACAAACAGATCCATTTGAATATCTACCCCCTGGGGCTATATTTCTGTTACCAGTTTCTGGTAACAGCTGGGATCAAAAACTAAGATCTTTTAAACACACCTGACTGATCAAAAATATGCCTAAGTAAGTATTCTGCACTAGTGTTATATATTTTATTATTCTCATTATGTTTCCTTTTTGAATTATTTTTTAAGCGTTATTGAGGTCTAATTGACAAAAATTGTATCTACTTAAGGTGTGCAATGTGTACATTGTAAAATAATCACCACAATCAAGCTAATTAGCATTAACTTGATTTTGCATATTTTTGGCTCTGTATATTTTAAATTAGACAAAAAGTTAGCCTTGGTTTTGATAAAAGAAAAACTTCGGCTGGATTAAATGTAAAGGCGTTCAATTGAGTAATGAACACTTTGTGAATCGGGCGGCCTTCCCAGCCAGAGGAGGCTCAGAGACCCCAGCGCAGCCCTGCGGGGGAAGAAGATTTATGGAGAAAGGAGCGTGAGGAACAGAAAACAGAAGCGAGGTCCAGACACAGCTGGATGGGTGGCAGCTCGGCGTTTGCCTTATGTGAACACGGTTTGAACGGCTGGCTACATTTGATTGGCCAAAACTAGGTGACTGGCACAGGCGTAGGCTACAGTCCATTAAGCCTCCACCTGTTAAAGTTCACCATGTGCAGAAATACCTTTAGGCCGAACTCAAACGTGTAAGGAGGCAGCTTAGGGCTAACCTTGATTTAACAGTTTCACATATGTCAACAGAAGTGTAAACAACATAATTCAAGCAAGAGAGAAGAGAGGTCATCTAAAAAGAAGAGAAACGGCATTTATAAGAACCACTTGGCATTAACTCTATTTTTGTAGAACCTGGCTTTTCTTAGGGTATTATTTTAAAAGTGTTCAAATGATATCAAAGCTGCCATTGTTTACATTTTAAAAATCTTAATGTGGATACTTAAAAATGTCTAGTATCCCAATACTTCAATAATATACCAGTACTTTGATCTGTACCCCAAACATAATATGTCGTTTTATAAAATTATTATATAATCTTGCTGGGGTATTCTTGTCACTCACCATTACGGAAGAGAAAACCGACTCGGAGAGGAGTGGGCATTTGGTCTTCTTCACAGTATGAATAAATAGTAGACCCAGGACTGAGGGAGCTCTTTTTATATCCCTGAAATCTTTTGTATGTTTGAAATGTATTGATCACTAAAATTTTTCTTCCTCTTTGATGAAGTGGAGCCATAGTGACCCCAAAAGAAACTGATTTAGAAGAGTTTCTTCTAAAGCTCTCCCCTCGGACTTGACCATGGGTATGTCTGAATGTTTCCCAGCTGGCTCCACACCAAGTCTGAATGCGCCCAAGCAGGTCACGAAATTGAAATGATTATAAAGCTCTGCATCAGAAAAGGAGGAGAAACCCAAGGAGTATCCATTAGTGGCAGCATGCCAAGACGCACGAGTCCACGCTTTTCTGAGCCTGCCAGCATCCTCTGCCTCTCCTGCTTGCAGAGGTTGTTAGACACCCCGGGCTTGGCTCAGTCCTGCTGCCCAGCTGGAATCAAATCTCAAGAGAGAGACAAACGCTGTAAGGAGTATGACCTTCTACAGCAAGACAGCAAAGGTGCAAAGGAGGGAAGATGCTAGATAGCGCGTGTGTTTTAAAGAAATGCGAATATTAAATGAGAAAAAAAGAGTATTAGTTTTTTTAAAAACGGGAGTGTACAGGTATGCAACAACAGGAGAAAACACAGCACAAAACAAAACTTAAGAAGCATTGCTGGCTCTTCAATTAAAACCTACACAATGGCCCTAATACAAATGATTGCCATATTGAATTAGTCCTGAGTTGAAATTGAAACTCATAACTAGTGTTTTATGCATTTTGCTTAAATCACCAAATACAAGCGACTGAATTGAACTGTTTTATCCCTTCTACTATAAATTCCTAAATTATACAAATTCCTTCATTTCCTTCTTTCCTTCCTCCTTCCCCCTCCCTCCCTCCCTCCCTCCCTCCCTCCTTCCTTCCTTCCTTCCTTCCTTCCTTCCTTCCTTCCTTCCTTCCTTTCTTTCTTTCTTTCCTTTTCTTTTTCTTTCTTTCCTTCTCTCTTTCTCTCTCTTTCTTTTTTTCTTCTTTCTTTCATCTCTCTCTCTCTCTTTCTCCCTTTTTATACACTTAGTCATACTATAAATAGTAAGAGGTAAAAGAAATAAAAACAAAAATAATTACAGGCCCAAATTTATTATCTTCAAAGGAAATTACAAAGAGAAGAAACAAGAGGGATTTCCCTCCATCGTGTTTCTATACACGCACAATATTCCAACTAAAGTATGTTTCCAGTGATCTATGTTATTTTTACAAACAAAGTGAGTGGTTTGAAGAAAGTGGAAAGATGTGTCTTCTAAGAAAATCACAGTTACGTGAGTGGTAAATGGAAACAGTGAGACCCTTACCTTCTAAGCTATGGGGTCTGTTAGCTCTGCATCCTTGTATCTCAGTGACTCAGGGCAGGTCCCTAAGCCTCCTTGAGAACCTTGTTTTCAGTATTCATGGAAAAGGAGGTAAGTGATACAAGCGAGGGTGTCCGCGGTGGGGCACATTGCTTATGTGCGGTTCTGTTATTACTGGTATTAGAAATCTGAACTCTTAGGTTTCAGTAACCGGAAAATCTTTGGAAAAGGCATCCCTGGAGCCAATGGTTGTCAACATGTTTAAACATCTGGTTATAGCATTCTTGCCCCTTACTGGGGCAACTCCTCCTGTAGTTTAGTGACAGAAGTTGGGGGTAATTCTTGGTACCTTCTTTCAGGTAATTCCCAAAAGTCACTGGTGCTCTAAGGGACCCGCTCGTCCTCACCCGATAACCCTTCACCAGGAAGCAGCAAATGCTAACAACTCTCTACACTTGCCCTCACTCTCACGACCTACCCCTGCTGGGCCTGTGGTCACCCAAGAGGGCTTTGCTCCCAGGCCGTCGGAGGGTCCCTGCTACATGACTCACTAACTGCCCTGTCTGGCACAATCTGAGACTTGGTGCAGATCCTTTTCCACAATCCAGACTCTAGATAGCAGACATTTCGCAGAGCCCATCCTACTTGGTTCCCTTGCCATGTGTATTCCTAAAGAAAAATCATTTCAGTGCAAATATGAGACACTTTTTGGTGTGTGTGTGTGTGTATGAGACATAAGAAATGTAAAAAGTGAATGGTCATATTTTTAAAAAGCAACGAAAATGGGCCGGGTGCGGTGGTCCTAGCACTTTGGGAGGCCGAGGTGGACAGATCATGAGGTCAGGAGATCAACAACGTCCTGGCCAATATAGTGAAACTCCGTCTCTACTAAAAATACAAAAATTAGCTGGGGATGGTGACGTGCCCCTGTAATCCCTGCTTCTCAGGAGGCTGAGGGCTGAGGCAGGAGAATCACTTGAACCAACTTGAACCAGGGAGTTGGAGGTTGCAGTGAGCCGAGATCGCACCACCGCACTGCGGCCTGGGCGACAGAGCAAGACACTGTCTCAAAAAAAAAAAAAAAAAAAAAAAAAAAAAAGCAACAAAAATGAAGAGAGTATATTAAGATCTGGTTAGACTTATTAATTAGATCTACAGAGGAAATTCCTACAGAGCCGTGCAGGCCCGTTCTTGGAGCCCTGGAAATGCACGCATTTCTTGATGGCTCTGGGGATGCCTCCCTCACTCTCACTCTCTGATTGTGCTTGACCTGGCAGCTGCTGACTCCATCCTACTCTGGTTACACAGGGTTAGAGGAATGTTAATTACCCGAGGATACTGTGCCATCCGCACAGTATCCGGGAGAAAATAACAAGGACAACTCCCGGCATCTGAGAAAAACAGACATTTGTAGGTGTAAGTGCCGAGCTCAAAGGTACTCGTGCTGTGTGGGCACATATTTGGGCAGGAATGTAGATCCTTTTATCCTACCCACTATAGAGGCGTCTGATGCGTAGATGCACCCAGCCAGAGAGTGCTAACCCTGTGCCCTCCCGCAGGAGGGGTCTCAGCAAGCGTCTGTTCTTGTCACAGGTAAGGTCTCTGAGGCTTGGAAAGGGTTACGTCATTTATGTAGTTTAACACAGACAGTAAAAGTTTAATTGGGGAGGAAAAAAAAAGTTCTGAATTTTTACTTTATGGGGCATTGCTCCTTAAATTTTTGGGTTTTTATGCTTTCTTATAACATTAAAATATATTCACCACTTTTTCTTGTTTTCTCAGAATCTGCAACGTGGATAAAATTCTATCTCTGCATCTTGCAGGTATTAAAATCCAGTTCCCTGCATGCATGCCCCAGTTTAAGCGGATGGCTGATCCTATCCTCGTCATCCTGAACTTTTTAGCTTTCTTTAAGAGATGATAAATGAGGGAAAAAAAGGATCTTCCTTTGCATGACAGCAGCACTTTTGGGAGGCTGAACATGTATCTCTGACTCAAGGCTGAGTTATTATAAGAAAAACAGAAAAGGAAGGAAGAAGGTTTTAATTTCCCACTGTTGAAGACAGTTTGTCAGGATGAGAGACGGACAGATGGAGCGTGCACAGACCTGCGCTTCTCTTCGGGGATGAATAGGGCAAGTGTTTCATTCATGACGTCTTCAAAGCATTGCCCGGAATGCAAAATGACATGGTTTTTCTGGATTACTAGTCTGTTTGAAAGGCCAAGGAGAGGCGATACATTTTGAATGCACATTTGGGTGCCTTCAAGGTCTCCTTCTACAACCAGAATGGAGATGTCCCTGAAAGGCTGTCCACAGAGAAAAAAGAAATCTGGTTAAAATTCCATTCTTCCAGATTTTTTTTTTTGCCTGCATTGTATAATTGAAGATGTCTTCTAAGCAGAAACAGACCTTTGTTTCATATGGGAAAAAAATACATAGACTACTGAGAAATACAGATAACAAGAAGATTGCTGCCACTTCCCAGTTAAGGAATGCGTTGCTTTCACCCACAGAGGTCCCTACTGCCTGTGACTCCGCCACAAGAATCAATCCATCTGTCTTTCTGCCACCACAGACATCTCCCTAAATTGATCTAATCTTGTTTCTATTCTTAAAATCCTTTGGATGGCTTCTTGTTAATAGATAATTGAAGTTTAGTACTACAGTCTTTCTATCTCCCTTTCCTTCCTGATTGTCAAACCACTGTGACCCAATAAATCTCACTTAATTTTTTTAATTGTAAGGAAATTTTAAAATGACACATGTTTTATCATGTGCCTGGGTTGCTCTACCCATCTTTTCAAAGTTCTTCCCATTTTTCAAAGTCTAGCTCAGCACCTACATCTTCAAATGGTAAAGCTTCTCTAATTTTTTTTGCATGAAATGAATATGCCCATCGAATCAGGACGAGCCACTCAGGTGTGTGACTGATGTCACACTGGGCCTTGAGCTCAGAAGGGCCCACCTGGTGCAGGGTTTAATTCTATTCTGTTGTCATCTTGAAATTTGAAGAAGGGGCCCCACATTTTCATTTTGCGCTGGACTCACAAACTATATAGCCAGTCCTGCCTCCAGCACTCCTAAAGTTAACAATTTCATATCTCTGCTCCAATAATTCTCATCCACATCATTGTTTGGAAGTTACCTTTGTAACTCCCACTAGATTGGGAGCTCTAGGAAGCCACAGATCTTATTTGTTGAGTTTCAACCAGTGTCGGGAAGGGTAGTGTGCACAGATTACAGCTGCTGATGAGAAGGTAAGAATATTCTGTCAGAGTTCATCAGAACAGAACTGAATAGAGCCAACATCTCCTGAGAATAACGGTGCTATGTTCTGAGTGTTTGTGTCTCCCCAAAATTCATATGCTGAAATCTCATTCCCAACGTGTTGGTATGAAGAGGTGGGGAATTTGAGAGCTGAGTAGGTCTTGAGCGGGGAGCCCTCATGGGTAGGATTAGCGTCCTTATGAAAGAGGCCTGACAGAGCTTATGCCCTTTTACCACATAGAAGGTGCCATCTATGAAGAACTAGCTCTCAGGAGACACCAAATCTTCTGGCGCCTTGCTCTTGGACTTCCCAGCCTCCAGAACTGTGAGCAATACGTTTCTGTTGTATATAAATTACCTAGTCAAAGGTATTTTGTTATAGCAGCCAGAATGGATTAAGACAAATAGTAAAGAGAACAAAGAAGTTTTGCACACGTAGTATGCACCAAGCAGTGTGCTTTGCACTGGGCAAGAAAATCCAACCTGGTTCTCACAACATGAAGCATAGGTACTATATGATGGCTTCCGTTTCCAGAGGAAGAAACTAAGACGTAGAGAGGGAAGGTGTCCAAGGTCACACACTAAGCAGCAGTAGCAGGAGTCACTGTCCGTTCTGGCTCCTAGAAAATCGATGAGTCTGTATTCATAATTCATAGAAAATTGTGACATTTTCATGCAATAAAAAACCTAAGAATGTTCTTACTGTAACCAAGCCCAAGGCAGCAAAATTATTTTCTCTTGCAGTCCCAACCCTGAGTTTACAAAACCTGTCCACACACACCCAGACTTTTGAGTTGTCAAATAAGTTTCTAACAAGAAAACTTCATTTTTTAGTTTATGGCAACATTTTACTAAGCCTGCCTGCAACTCCCTAAGCCACTCCTTTAACAAAAATACTATCTTTTTCCTTTCGAGTTTTTTAAGCAAAAAATTTTATATATTTAGAGAAAAGTGCTTCACAGACAAGCCAGAAAATCTAGGGAGAAAGAGATACTACGGAGTCTGCTGAGCAAGAGGATTGGGTGGAAGTCGATCCCATGTCAGCACTCCATATGGGAGCTCCGACACAGCCATGAAGAAGGCCACCATTTCCCATTGGCTTCTGAGCACTTGTAAGGCATCAAATTCGAGGAGACAACTACCAAGGGTTAACATCAAAGGACATTTTACTGAGTTGAGTTCATTGGCAGTTTCTACTTATTAATTTATTGTTAAAATTATATGCTTCATTTCTGTTGCAGGCCTTCTTTTTTACTGCTCAATCCAAATATGTGCCATGGGCAAGATACATACAGTGCTTTGAATACGTTACTATAAGAATTTGCATTCCAAATCAAGATATCATTCTAAATCATTCCCTTCAAGATATTTCCAGAAGCATCACACATAGGCTATAGCCCCCAATATATATTGTTGTCTTTCATACAGAGAGACTGTTCAATAAAAACCCCCACTGTGTCTGTCCTTCCTGTTTTTCAGCTAATTAAGTGTTCCAAAGCTTAGGTCTTTTATGATTGTGGATAAGGATTGTTATTCACCTCAGCAGTTTTGAGGAAAAGATAATGCTTCTGTTCTCTCTTTGTCAGGGACCACTCTTACCACATCTTGAGTTTCCTGCAGCTTTGAGTTTTTTTCAACATTGTTTTCTTAAATCTTTAAATGAATTGCATTCCTCTGCCCTCTAATGAGCAAAATATGAAGAAATGAATGACTGGATATTATACTTGGACACACATAAAGGACTGATATAGCATCTGTTCACTTCTGCAAGGTTGCTCCAGCCTACCTACGTGTATACCTATTCTCCACCCATGAGAATCAAAGTTCCCTTCAGATAGAAATTCCTTCCTTCCTTCCTCCCTCCCTCCCTTTCTCTTTCTTTCTTTCTTTCTTTCTTTCTTTCTTTCTTTCTTTCTTT
>NW_012102221.1:1585789-1605393 GCF_000951045.1 Mandrillus leucophaeus | reverse complement strand
CTTCCTTCCTTCCTTCCTTCCTTCCTTTCTTTTCTTTCTTTCTTTCTTTCTTTCTTTCTTTCTTTCTTTCTTTCTTTCTTTCTTTCTTTCTCTCTCTCTCTCTCTCTCTCCTTCCTCCCTTCCTTCCTTCCTTCCTTCCTTCCTTCCTTCCTTCCTTCCTTCCTTTCTTCCTTCCTTCCTTCCTTTTTTTTTGCAGAATTTTGCTGTCAGTCAGGCTGGAGTGCAGTGGCGTGATCTCAGCTCACTGCAACCTCTGCCTCCCAGGTTCAAGCAACTCTCATGGCTCAGCCCCCTGAGTAGCTAGGATTACAAACACACACCACTAAGCTCGGCTGATTTTTTGTGTTTTAGTAGAGACAGGGTTTCACCATGCTGGTCAAGCTGGTCTCGAACTCCTGAGTTCAGGCAATCTGCCTGTCTTGGCCTCCCAAGGTGCTAGGATTACAGGCGTTCAGCCATTGTGCCCTGCCCAGTTAGGGATTTCGAAGTAACAGTAATGACAAGCTGCTCTAGGGTCTGATGTTCCCATGTAGTCCCCGTTGGGTACAGTTTTAATCCTAATTTTGGAAACTTAACACCAGGTATATAATGACTGAGAATGGATGCAACTTATCAAGACACAAGTCTTATATCACATATATGTTGTTTATTGTTTGCAGTGGGGGAATGTATAAGAATTGTCAAATCTCACTCTTTCGAAAATCTTGTGTTAAGTAATTTATGGTTTTTATGACTAACCAATTATTCTGGACATAAAGACTTTTAAAATTCTAATAATGAAATTTACTTGGACTTCCAGTTCAGGTAATTACAAGTCATGAGGCATCCAGTGAAAGCTGCCATATTAAAGAACAGCTATAATTGCTGTAAATGATTTTGTTAGTGCGGAACCAGTTGTAATCCAATTGCATCCACATTTGAAGATGACAAGAGAATGTTCAGATACATATTTCCCAACCAGACCATTCACCTGTCACCTTGCCAGTGTATCATTTAAAGGAAATCTTTTGTAGCAAATAAGAATATACCTGGACTCCTTTAGATCCAGATTGAAAAAATTAGAACTAAACAATAATAAAACTGTCAGTTATTCTGTAAGAACTGTATAGGAAAAGAGAGAGAAGAATTCTCGTTTTAGTCAACGTTCACCTAGTACTGTTCTAGGTGTCACGGGTATAACCAGTTTAACCTTCACAGAACTAAATGGCAGGAATTCTCATTTCTTTTGGCAGTTAGAGAAATTGAGGCTGGAATTAAGTTACTTGCCCAAGGTAAGGCAGGAAATCTGGTTTATCTAATTCCAAAGCTTAACTTCTTATTACCATACCACGGCAAGAATCATTTTGATCTTAAAATTACTTCAGATTTCTTAGTATGTTGATGTTTGCCCTCATAAGTAAATGAGAAGTAGGATATTCTATATGTGTTCATATCTAAATGACAGATAATGAAAGATATTCATTTACATATACATTATTTAATGAAAAAATGTTGTATTAATAATTTGGACATAATGTGGGACATTTCCTCACAAAAATTCAGACAACAATTTTTCTTCCACTTTTATATTCTTCATCTATAGCTATATTTAAATCAAAGTTATCAGCAGATCATACTGGGAATCAGTTTGAGCCACAAGGCAAAATAAATTGACAATATTAGAAGAAAGGTTAACAGTCCCTTTGCTAACCCCAACTTTTGAGCTAGGTTTATTATCACCCTTGAAATGGAACCTGCACAATCAATTTCAAATATCAAAGCATAACACACACTCTACAGGAAACCCATAAAAGAAAGCAGAGGAGCCAATAGCTCTACAGTTAGGAAAAGCCACAATTTTGATTGTGTGTGGAAAACATCAAATTAAACTTGGTACTTCGTATTGACTCAGCATCCTGCTTCTCCCAGCATTCCAGCCGAAGTCTAATCAGCCAGCTCCCTGGGGTGAGACCTTTACACCCGTGGCATTACTTGCTGGCAATACAGAACTGAACAGGTACTGGCCTTGGGGGAAGCTTATGGTTATTTTCTTCAATGTGCAAAGGAATGCTTAAAGGAAAGAGTCTCTTAAGCAGCCCAAAATGTGAAGAAACCAAGACAAATGACGTTTGCAAAATTTCTTCTTTTCCTACTAATTTATTTCTGGTTCAGTGAAAAATTCATTTTAGAAGGGTTTTATTCCCGCTATGTCCCAAGCTTAGTCTTCAGGTCCCAGTTACAGAATTGTTCACATCCTCTTCTTCATCCCTTTTTATTTCTGCACAAATCCGTATTAGTCACGCCCAGTCCCACAGGCCACTGAGTGCTCTGCAGCACATTGCTCTCTCTACGCCCAGGCTAAGGGCATGACAGATTTCTCGCTGCATGTAGAAAGATTGGAGGCATGGCAGCAACTAATGTTGACTAATTAATGCTGAAAGGGTCGAAGTTGTCAAGTTCCCAAGTGATTTACCACTGACACACCCCAGATTTGCTCTGGGATGCCAGGAGATCGTATCATTGCACAGGTGTGAAGAAATAGAGCATTCTGACCACAAGGACAGGCCAGAAATTTGGGGGTCATTATTTCATCATGTACTTCGTGCCAGGAATTTACATTTTAGGTGGATAAGGTTGTCATTGTTCCACAACATCTAAGGACAGCAGACTTGTTGAATGAATGAATGAGAAAGTTCTATCAGCTCCATAGACAAATGCCAACTTGTACAGATTCCACGGAGATAATCTTTTAATAAAACGAAAAAAGCTCAACAAAGCCTGAGCAACTAAGAGGAGCTGACACTTCCTAACTGCCTCCGGCACCATGCCAGGTACTTCACGTACACTATTTGTTTAAGGACAGACAACCTCCTACTTAGTATCTATGGTAGGCAGCCTCAAAGGTGGCTCCCGGGGATCTCCTGCCCCTGGTATTTGCTCCCTGAATTAGTCCCCTCTCAGAGTGAACAGGGCTAACTTCTGTAACTTGTAGGATATTGTAGAAATGATGGCACGTGGCCTCCAATGCCAGGTCATAAAAGCCATCATGGCTTTTGCCATGATTTCCCTTGGATAACTCGCAGAGGGAGGCCAGGTGCCATGTCACTAGGACCCGCAAGCAGTTCCGTGAAGACCGCACATTGAGGAATCAAGGCTTCCTGTCCACCACTTGCACTAATGTGCCAAGCAGTGAGGGAGCCACCTGGAAGCAAATCCTCCAGCCCCAGGCAAGCCTTAATGTGACTTCAGCTTTACCACTTTCCTCAAGGCAATGTCAAAGAGAGACCCTGACAGGTAGATCCTGGAACCATCCAGCTAAGCCACTCCCAGACTCCAGACCCATAGAAACAATGTGAAATAGTAAGGTTTTTTTTTTTTTTATCATTTAAGCCTCTGTATTTTGAAGGCATTTGTTACATGGCAGTATATTGAGTATATTGCTAACAAAAACCATTATTACACTTATTTTATGGATGAAGAAATAAAGGCCATGTGACCCACAGGTACAAAATGCTAATAGCTTCCCTTCATTGATCACGTTCTAAAGAAGACTCAGACCACCGAGGAGGGCTGAAGCCCAGTGGAAGAGCAGCCAGGAGTGAGTGAAAAGAGGCACTTACTCATTTCTTCAACAAATAACTCTTGGGCATCCGTGGTGTGCCAGTCACTGTTTCAGGACAGGAATTTGCATCAGTGGCCACCATAGATAAATTACCTGTGTTTTTAAAACTTACAGGCTAGTGTGGCGATTGATAATGAACAAACACATGAGAAGATCAATTACGAAGTGCAATAGAAGCCAAGGGAGAAACAGGTGCAGGGAAGAGCGAGACCACGAAAGGGCAGCCTGCCGCCTCTTCCTTCCCGCATGGAGCATCTGCAGGGCACAGCTCTTCATCCAAGGCTGCCTGAGTGTGTTGCTCTGTCCTGAAACATGAAACTTATCAGACAGGAGTCATTGTTCTCTTTTGTACACTCACATACATCCCAGGTGCCTAGAGCGAAGCCTGGTGCATAATTTGTGTTTAGTACATACTTATGGCCGTGACTTAAATTCTCAGAAAGATAACATTTTTAGTGGATTTACCTGCCGAAGGAGTTTGACATTCTTCAGCTGTTTTAAGGTGAGCACATTATTTAAGACGGAGTAAATTCTGCCCGTGTAACTCCTTTTGTATTACCGAAAGAACAAAACTCATTGTGTAATAAATACGATTTTCTTCCCCATAGCCACGCTATAAATTCATTTATGTAAGCAAGGTATTAAGCCCCAAAACCAATGTACTAAAAATTCAGTAAGTGCTCTAGAATTCTTTAAGAATCAAAATATGAGATATCGTTATGAGATCCCCAAAGAAATGTCCATCATCCAAAGAAGAAATTGGTCTCGTCTCCTACACATAAATAAACACAGGTTTCTCGAGTCTGTTTAGTTCTGCCATGTGCATCTGTGTGGCTATGAGAGCACCACACCAGGAGGACCAGAGGCTCACACTTCACCGTCACAGCCACTGCAGCCTCTTTGGGGGAACATGAGAGTCTCTTTTTTTCTTTTCCTTTTTTTTGAGATGGAGTCTCACTCTGTCTCTCAGGCTGGAGTGCAGTGGCACCGTGTCAGCACACTGCAACCTCCATCTCCTGAGCTCAAGCAGTTCTCCTGCCTCAGCCTCCCGAGTAGCTGGGATTACAGGCGCCCACCACCACGCTCGGCTAATTTTTGTATTTTTTAGTAGAGATAGGGTTTCACCATGTTGTCCAGGCTGGTCTCCAATTGCTGAGCTCAGGTGATCTGCCTGCCTTGGCCTCCCAAAGTGCTGGGATTACAGTGTGAGCCACCGTGCTCAGTCCTGAGAGTCTCTTTGAAAGCCCTGTAGTCTCGAAAAATAAATTGTAAGTTTATGAAAAGCAGAAATTAGATAGTCATTACTTGCTGATCAACGTCGTTTATTGTATTATAAAATGTTAGTACTAAAGGGAACTTCAAATATTAGGGGTATCAATCCTCCTGCCCCCAAAGAGAAACCCAAAGAGGTGAAATAATTGTCCTGGGAGGCAAGGACAGGAGGAGGTGCTCATGCCACCTTTCTAACAACTCCTCCCCAAACACATTGTGTTTCTTTGAATAATCCAGATACTGTCACCTATTATGACTCATGGGACTTTGGCTTGTTATTTCCAATGGGACTATAATTAAATGGCACTGGAGGCAGTGTTGCATAGCAATTTCAGAATCTTGATTCTGAGAGATCGAGACCATCCTGGCTAACACAATGAAACCCTGTCTCTACTAAAAATACACACACACACACACAAATTAGCCGGGTGTGGTGGAGGGCGCCTGTAGTCCCAGCTACTCGGGAGGATGAGGCAGGAGAATGGCATGAACTCGGAAGGCGGAGCTGGCAGTGAGCCGAGATCGCGTCACTGCACTCCAGCCTGGGTGCCAGCGTGAGACTCTGTCTCAAAAAAATAAAAAAAATAAAAAATTGAGTCTCGGTTCTGAAATCTGAGATTAGGCCTCAAATATTAGCACCATCATTTTTTAGCTGGGCAAATTAATCTCTCTAATTCTATTTCTTTGCCTTTAATATAGAGACAAACACTCACGTATCTCATGGAATTTTGTGAGGATTGGACAAGATATCATGGGTCAGTGTTAGGAATGCTTCTTAGTGCACATAGAACTGCACGCGTATTCTAAGCTACGGCTGTTGTAATCATGATTTCATTATCATTAGAATGTCTTGAAGTCTGAGAGTTAAGATCTGGTGAGAGTTAAGATCACGGTGGACCAAAGAGACTAAAAAGAGTTTAGGTTATGTGTCGGCACCTGGGACTTATGACGGTAGAAGCAGGCAGAGACAGTGAAGGGGAGAGGGCTGCTGAAGGGCCCTGGCCTCTTTCCCAAGCCACTGCAGATTGTCTGCATGACAACCGCGTGCTTGTCAGTGCAGCATCAAAGCAGGTCCCTAAGCCCCTTGTCCTATCTCCTTGTCATTTCCAAGCTTCTCAAAAGTAGAAATTCTAACTGGTCCTCAGCAGGAAGGTCAGGGGAAGTGAAGGGATATTTAGCTGGTGACATTTTATAGTTCAAACCAGGCATTCACAATAGGGAATTGTATTCGTGGGGAATAGAATCCTCATTCTGGAGCTTAGTTTTAGAAGCAAATGAATCTCGTGCCCAGGAAGAAGAGGGGACAAGACTTCAACCATAAGAGCCCATCCGATCCCAGTACGCAGACGCTGATGGGACATGAGAGTCTCAGAATGTGAACCAACCATGAATGAGGAGGCGTGGTGTGTACACATGTGGCAGGGAGGTAGAGTTCCTGGACTTTGAAATCAGGGTATAGCCATAACCTTCTTATCAGAATTGAAATGTGGATGTAGCCATAACCTTCTTATCAGAATTGAAATGTGAGTGTAGCCATAACCTTCTTATCAGAATTGAAATGTGAGTGTAGCCATAATCTTCTTATCAGAGTTGAAATGCGAGTGTAGCCATAACCTTCTTATCAGAGTTGAAATGCAGGTCTAGACATAACCTTCTTATCAAAATCAGGCATCGTTGGGATTAGAAGGGCTTCAGCCCAGGAAACAACATGGAAGTGGATTCCGTGGCAGCAACTAAAAGCTAAATCCCTGGAAATCAGGATGAAAAAGTGTTCTCTCCCTCAGACACGACGGACCCAGAGACCTGAGTAGGTGTGTAGATGTGTGTCCGTAAGTGGGTTCGTGTGTGCACGATATGAGGGTATGCTTTTGCTCCTTGGAAGAGGCTGTGCTGGTCAGACCCTCATACGGAGTAAGGCAGAAACTGGGACAGTGAGGCAGCAGAGTTGTGTATATGACACCTGACTGGTTTTATGAGAGCTCAATATCCCTTTATATCTGTTATAAAAAGTCATGCTCATTTGTATACCATAGGTGATGTAGGCGCTCAAATACAGCAACAATCACTAATCTTTAAATACATTCCATCTGTGGGTGAAAATAATTACCTTCTCAATCTCTGTTTCACAGTTGCCTTCTAGTGGGGTGTATCTGTGCATGTCTGTGGTTGGCAGAACAATGGCCTCCCAAAAGTGTCCATGTCCTAATCCCCACAACTTGGGAACTGAAGTAGCAGATGAAATTAAATTTGCTAAGCTACTTACTTTAAACGCTCAGATTATCCTGGATTATCTAGGTGGTCAACCTGTAAAGATAAATCTTTTAAACGAAGAAGAGGAAGGCATCAGACAAGGAAGAGATAGACAGAAGAGTCAGCATCAGAAGAAGACGGTGCGAGAAGGACTGATAGCTGTTGCTGGCTTTGAAGATGGAAGGAGTGGGTGAGCCAAGGATCAGAGCAGCCCTAGAGGATGGAAAGGCAAGGAGGTGGGCTGTGCCCTAGAGCCCCAGGAAAGAAGGAAAGCCCGCTGGCCCCTCGATTTTTCACCCTGTGTGACCTGTTTCAGAGTTCTGATGCTGCATTGTTTAAACCACTAACTTCATGCTAATTTTTTATAGCAGCAATAGAAAACCAATATCACGGTATATGCATTTTTAAATTTTATAACTCAAATAGTTTCAAAAAGTGAGAAATTCAGATGTTTGAGCTCATCTTCTGAGAAGTTCCATCTGGAAGTCAGATCACAGGAGCAGTCCTTATGACTCCGTTCCACATCGTAATAAATAATACTTATGTTATCTTGCATGTACTCTGACGCCTTGCAAAGCTACACACCATGCGGTAGATTTCCTAAACCGCAACATTTAGAGCAATCGTTTCCATTTAAGTGGTACTTTCTACAACCATTTGTTTCTTTTTTCTTCCTTTAATGCATTTTAATTAAAGGTAAGAAGAGAATAAAAAAGAGTTGGAGGAACTACAGCAGCTGTGATGTTTGGGTATAGGAGAGCACAGTCTGCAGACTTACGCTCAATTTGAAGGTAGAAAAACAGTGATTATAGATATATTGCTAAATGAGATTCTACATAAATCCAGGCTTTGAACATGAGACTTGATGTAAGTAAAAAAAAGACACTGATTCTTCATGAATGCATGCTGGTTTTTCTTGATGTTTAATTAATTCTAATGAAGAAGTCTGAGTCATAAGTGCTCATTCAACAGAGAAACTGATCTTATTTAAAAAATATAAGCGGTTACACAAATAATTGTTGGCTAAATGCTTGCAGTTATCAATAGCAGTTCCAATTTTGAATGTAATATTTAGTGCACAGAATTCCTTGCCTTGGCCAAGCAGAAAGAAAAACTGCAAAATCGAACAGTCAACACGAGAATTTAAAACTATACAAAAGACAGTCAATTTTTTATGAGGAGGTGATCACATCTGTGGTTTTTCTGAAAAAAAAAAATAATCATACTGGCTTCCTTCAGGGACTCTCTCCGGTATTTAGATGAGCTGGAATGTGCTCTAAGAAAGCACACTCATTTTGACATCAGCGTAAGCAAAACAAATCTGCCTCAAAACGTTTGATCATAAAACGCCGCGGACTCACCCACAGCTCTAGGGATGTGTTGGCATCTTCAGTAATCATAGGTGATCATAACACCAGGTAGACACATCACTAGTGAAGTGTGGAAGTCGGTAACAAAGCTAGAATCAACAATATCTCGTTTCCTACGTCATTAGGCTCAAGGAAAAGATGTGGGAATTGTGGAAACTGCTGTCATGTATGATTGTTATGCATTATTAATAGTAATAATTTTCTTGCTGTATTACTGGTGGGTAGCCTTATATTTTAAAATGCAGTAAGACCCACGGCCCCTTATCTACATCATATACAAGTCTATGATTTTATAATGTTCCTTTATTCTTTCTACTATAAATTCTACTTATAGTTTTAAATATCGTTATGGAAATTAATATCTTACTGAATAGAGTCGAGGGAGTTTTAAAAATTTTGTACAATCAATTTGTACACATATGAAGGTGAAGCAAACCTACCCGTGTCAGTAAAATTATTGGATGGTCAAAAGGGGAAATAGTCCATGAACTTCATACTAAGAGTGAAACTCTTTTGAGGGAAAGAAACTGGAATTTTCAGCTTGCTCCACTCCTAACTAGTCGTGTGCTCCAGGGCTACGTACTCGTCATGTTCAAACCTTATTTTGCTTTGAATATTTTCGTTTTCTAAAGGTTAAAATCCCCCCTGACCTTGTGGGTTTGTTGTGAGTACTGCATACGTTAACCTAAGTTAGATACAGTAACTGCCTACCCCAAATGATCCTACCCCTCGTCCTCTCCTTTCCGGCTAGAACTCTGATTTACTCCAAGTGCTTTGATCTGAGGCTAAGTGAGCCCAGCACCTGTTCCACAGGTATGTTCTATAGGTGGGCATGGCCTTTGTTGGGCAATGAGATATAGGGGAAAGTCTTGTAGGGGCTGCTGGAAAGTTTTGCCTCCCTAAAAAGAGGGAAGGAGCAAGAAGATACTTCTTCCATGCCATTGAGAGCTTCACGCCTTTGAACTCTGTCCCCTGAGAAGATGATGCACGGGATTGCCTCACCAGTCTTGTGATGGGGAAGGCAACGCCTGGAGAAGTACCAGCAACTGCTTACTTCCAGAATTACTGTTTTGTGGTGGGAAAATCCCTCTGGTTTTAAGACTGCTGACTGTTGGTGGGACTTTCTAGTATTTGAACCTTGACCTTATTAGGAATGCAGGGATTGTTAATGACTGTTTTTCATGCAGTTTTACTATATTATAAAGTGTATCACAAGCAGTACTGATAGGCTGGTTTGGCAAGTTCCCAGAGGAGAGAGAATTTCAATTGCAAAAATCATGGAAAACGTCAGCGAGGAGGGATTCATCCCACTGGACTTGATGGGTTTCGGTCTTTGAGCATGGAGAGGCTGGAAAGGGTATGTGAGGGAATTCCGTTTTGAGCTAGCAGACCCTTCCCCAGGTACGAATAATATTTCAAGCCTCAGTGTAATGAGGACAAATGAGAAGCATGGAAATGGAGAGCTTCTTATGCAAATCTGCAGGCCCACCTTCTCTTGCAAAGCTCTTCTAGTCTATTTATTATTATCTTTGGGGTATCTATGGACTTAGAGCAAGTGCAATATAGATTTAATCTGGCTTTCTTTTGAACACTATCTTGACTGACTTATAGTTTTAGAATAAATATAATCTTAATTCTGCTTACATTATTTTTGGGATTTTTTTTAAAGAAAAAATACATTCCTTTAGTTTAAGAATTGGTAAAACATACCTATTGGCCAGGGTTTATTTTTCATCTAGCAAAGTATCACAATTTGTTGCAATGTGCACAGCCAGCTTAAAAAAAAAAAAAAGAGCTATTCTTAGGGCTTATACTACCTAATTTCAACAGCACCACTAAGCAAAACAAGGTGTAGCTATAACAGAAGGTGAATGGGGAAAACAGGCACAGAGAAGTGGGTGCAGGCAGCCGCCTGGTCTCTCCTTTTTGCACAGGACAGGCAGGGCAGGGCCGCTCTCTGTGGCCAGGCTTCAGCAACTCAGGCACCACAGTGCCAGAGTCAGAGTCAGCCCCACCCCACAACATGTTACAGATTAGCTGAAAACTGTTTAGGGCACACAGAGTTTCTCCAAGTAGCAAGAAACATATCAAAGGACCATCAGACCCAGGAATAGAGTGAGGATGAGTGACAGCACATTTGTTCTGGATTCCCTTATATTTCCTGATTGGGCCAGAACAAAATAAGAAATAGAAAAACTGAGACTTGCTGAATGTCACATGGCATTTCATCATTATGTTATCTATTTTGGAACATTTCAACTCATTTTCAACCTTTTCCAAAATGTTTATCTTTTCAGGTTTTTCCAGTCAATGTTTTTAGTATTGTCCCCACCATTTTTTGTGGCAGTCTGTTTTTGAAACGCACATCTTTGGCTACCTTGAATAACTGGAAATAAAAATAATGTTGAAAAGAAGTCACAGAGTACCTAAGAATAGACAAGGACTGTGGTGGTTGTTAAATATTATTGCATTAGGAGGTACCATGATTTTGTTAGGCAGGTGTTTTGAGACAATCATATTAGGTCCAATTATTTTGCGAGTGGGTAGTTTGCTCAGTTACGTGAGACTAAGAGGGGAAGTTGCGTGTTGCTTAGCTGTGCCTTTTTCCAAGATGCTTCCCTGTTCTCAGTATCACGCAATTCTACTGTAGCTCAACGCCCATCACTTTCAGCGGGGTATAGAGAGAATAAAACCAGAAAAAGCAAAACAGACAAAAGAACAAAGGAATGCAGTTCAATTTCAATCAAATATCTGATTTTTATTTTTAATCAAAGGGGATCAAAAGTGGTCAATACAGAGGGGCCATTTGAGTCTTGGCAAAATAATGATAATTTTTGTTTTTCTTAGGACTGCATTTTAAACACCTAGTGAATAAGTTTGGTAGTACGCTGGCATGAAACAGAAAATGCGCCCTTGTTAACCTATCCATCTTTAAACAAAAGACAACAACAGACTGCAGCAATTATCGGTTGCATGTCCTGTGAACCCAGTTCGTTGTGACATGTGAGGATAGACTGGGAACCTGCCTTGACTTGAGTATGTTATGTCCATACATTGTAAAGTATAATTTTTCACAGCATTTTGCAACAGGTGAGATAGGTATTAATTTAAGAATAGAAAATATATATTTGGGATCAATTCTCACTTTGCAATACTGACAATTATGGTAGAAGATAATTAATGACTATAGAAGAATAATCAATGTTTAGCTTAAAAGGGTTTTCAAACAAAGACTGTTTTAGGCTGCAAAATTACTGTTGTTTAAATTTTTTAAATTAAATACATATGATATTTAAAATAGTATGAATTTCCTTTTAGTGTTTGGATTGCATTATTTTTGAATGGTCTCATTAACCAAAAATCTTAACTGATTTTAAATATTTGCCATAATTTCAAGCATTCAATAAATTGAAAATCATCTGTTTTTAATTGTATAGCTTTCGGGATGCAGTGTATACCTAAATTGTATTCAATCATGATTTGCTACATAAATTTGATTAACTTAAATGCATGGTAAGCTCTTTCTTGTTAATCTAAATGGAACAAACTAGTGTTCTAAATAGAAGAGGAAAGAGAGGAAGCAACACAAATATCCCAGATTATCTGGGCTGTTTTTAAATGCTATTTTTTTTCCCTTTACTTAGTTAAATCTCCTTTTTATAATTAAATTAAAATGATTGTGCCTGGATGATTACATTTTTCCCACTATGTAAGTTTCATTGGTAATATCTAAATGTTACAATATAATACATATTATCAAAGTGGGGTACGAAAGTCTATTAAAAGAAAGAATTTTGTACATTTAATCTCTTTCCTGCACCCCATCAAATTTAGTTGTAACAATATGAAAATGTAATTTGAGCTTATTCTTATTCTTTTACACTATACTTTTCTCAGTCCTGGAGGATGAGATCATATGATCTTTGTTTTCTGTAGTTTGTACTCTGAACTTTTTAAACATCAAAATATACATATTATTTATAATCAGAAAAAAAGAAAACTGTCTTATTTTGAAATCATTTTATTATTAAGAGCTTATCAGAACAAGGGAGAAGACTTGCCCTGTTTACTGTTGTAGACACATTGTTCATTAAGGATGACTTGTTTGGAAAAATTCACTCCCAAGACCTCTCGACCTCTAGGGCTAAGCATGGCATAGCACTGGGTGGGTTGGGGATAAGATCATAATACTCTTGCATGGGAGTGCTTGAGTTCAGACCCCAGCTCTGTGGCTTATCACTGTTTGACCTTGTGCAAATTACCTTGTGCCTTTTCCCTTTAGTTTCTTCTCCCGTAAGTGTTAATAAAAAAGTACTAGCTACCTCACAAAGACTTAAGATGTTAATAAAACAAAGACCCTGGAACAATGCCTAGCACAGATGACCATTCTATAACTGGATATTAGGTGTGACTATGAGCTACATAGTATGGAACACTTCCAAAAAATTAAGTTAAAAAAGAATTATATGCAAATATTCAAAAATAATCTGAAACATCCAGTAGCATTTTCCCCAGGCCGTTTTCTATGTGGGACTACACTGCTCCAGACAAGGGGGCAATTGAGCATTTGCCCTGTGAATTGAGGTAAAAAAAATGCCAGCAGATTCATGAGCACTGGACACAACAGATAATTCAGAGAAAAGGAAACACAGATATAGCCAATTAGCAATGAAAAGTTTTCAACCTCAATGCTAGGCAAGAACTTGCAAATTAAGATAAGGGTGACATGTGGTTCATTTGTCATATTAGCAAAGATTATACAATAAAGGCTAAAATCCAAGGCATGAAGGGTCAGACACACATTGTTATACACTGCTGATGGGAGTAGAAATTAGTCAAACCCTTTGAAAGCAGTTTAGCAATGTACAGAGAAAACATACAAATCCTCAAGAGCTTTGAGTTAGTAACTCTTTCCGGGGAGTTATACTAAGGAAATAACGATAAAGACATTCATGGCAGCAGTGTTTATAACATTCAAAAATGAAAATAATCTAACTTTCTAACAATAGGCAATTCATTCAATAAATGAGAGTACAACTAGATGCTAGATATTGTATAATATTGCAGTAATACTGATAAGTAGAGATATTAATGAGTTTTGACTTATGACTCAAGGTTGGACCATGTAACCAGCACTGTTTCCTCTGGGTGTAGGGGAGTGCATAGGTGTGACCACTGGCTATACTCTGCCCTGTCGCCCATGCTTCCCTGGTATGATGGGTAAATTTGGGATGGAAAACTGGACATGACCTACTCTACCCTTTTTCCTTTAGAAATCTAGCTGCTCGTATGGAGCATCTGTCCTCTTCTCCTGGGTGATAGACTCTTTCTCCAGAGGCATGTTTTTCCCTCCCACATCAGAAAGATTGTTCCATCTAGCATTGACCAAGAGAGGGGCTAACGCTACCTACTTCTGAGATTCAACCAGGAAGATTATTTGGCTCCCACACTAAGCCACATACTTCAGCATGACCTTTATCAATAAAAGTGACACATTGATTTTCCGTCTCCCAGCACTCTTTTATATGTATTTTCCAAAAACTTGGTGGGAAAGAAAAGCATTATATTTTAAAAGACTCCTCAGGTACTTCAACATTAGAAACTGACCATTGATAAAAACTACATAATAACTTAGTTCTAAACGTCAGTTATTTGACATCAGCACACATTGATTATCTCATAGTTTGCGAGGGTCAGGGATCCAGGCATGGCTTAGCTGAGTGTGACTACCTCAAGGTCTCTCATAGGTTGAGATCGAGTCTGGGCTCCAGCTGTGGTCTCGTCTGAAGGCTTGATAGAGGGAGCACTTGTTTCCAAGCTCACTCGTGTTATGGCAGAATTGAGTTTCTTGCTGGCTGCTGGCCTCGGGCCTTTCTCAGCGCCTTGCTATGGGGGTTGTCTCCTAGGGCGGCGCACAACACGGCAGCTGGCTTCCCTCAGAACCGGTGGCTGAGAGTGCCAGGGAGCGTGCACAAGGCGGAAGACACTGTGGTTTCGTAGCCACATCTCAGAAGAGACGTTCTTATTACTTTTGCTACATTCTCTTTCCTATCAGAGAGTCACTGGGTCCAGCACACACTCAAAGGGAGGAGATTATATAAGAACGTGGATACCAGGAGGCTAGGATCACTGGGGACCATTTTAACGGCTACACACCCCCAAAACTAACATCCACCACAAGACAGGCTCATAGCTAATCTCATTTTATCTTAATAACAAGCCAAGGAGCCAGTTAATAGGATTATCTGATTTTGAAAATGAAGATGTGGAGGCTTGAAGATGTTAAGTGTCTGGCTTGAAAGCTCACAGAATAGTAAAGGGACTGATCAGGTTTTGGAATCATGACAGTCCACTCGCAGCTTGTGTCTCCTTAGCTACTTGGAAAATATGAAGGAAAAACTTGAATTGCAGATAGGCAAATACATTTCATGACCTTATTTTTGTTAAAAATATATTTGAAAGAGGAAGAAGACATATTAAAATATTTTAGAAAAATTTTAAACCTTTGAGTGAAGGAATTACGGGTGGTTATTTTTCCCCTATTCTTTACATGTTCCTATATATTTTTCAAAATGCTGATTATGGGCTTTTTATTTATCTGATATGGGGCAAGCTACAAACACAGCTGAAAAAGTCTGTTCTCCTAGGCCTTACTCCAGCCCACCAAAGGTGTGTGAGCCGTCTTCCCTGAGGCAAGCAGTCCAGGTGCACTGTCTCCAAAAGGTGATATATAAATGGAGACCTAAATAAATGGAGAAAACACGTACTGTTTTTATAATCACAAAAGTGGAGAGAAAATTGAAAGCTTGGGTGTCCCACTATAGCTTAACATTTGAAAGTTTAAAACATTTTCTCCTTCATTTATTTTATATTCAGTCCTTTATTCATTCAGTTACACATTTTTATTGAGTGTCTATTCGGTGCCAAGCACTGTGCTAAGTACTGGGAATGTAACAGCTAGTTAAACAGATGTCCCTTCTCACATTCAATTTAGAATAGAGTGGAGAACACAGTTGTTCATCGAAACGACTGAGATATAGAATTGCAAACTGTGATAGGTATTATGAAGAAAATACACAGGCTATCAAGAGAGCAGAAACCATCAGTGCAGGTCAGTGAAGAGTCAGCCACAGAAGTCACTGGAATTGTAGTCATCAGTGAAATCCATTTGGGAAAGTTTATATGTAAAAAGAGAATCGGGTAAGAAAAGAACCTTGAAAAATTCCCAAAGCTAATGGTCAAAGGAAGAGGATGAGCTGCATGGAAAATTGAGAGGTAGGAGGAAAGTCCAATGGAAGCCAAGGGAAGAAAGCTCTCCTGGAGAAGGAGAGTGGGCAGCGCTGCTACATGAAGGAGGAGAGGGCTGAGAAGTGAGAAACACCTTTGGTGTTTAGTGATGCGGTGTGAGGAAGCCCAGGGGCAGCCTCAGCAGTTTAAATGGTTGTAACTTGATGGGAGGAGAAGAAACTGGGACCATGTATATTAATAGTTTTTAAAGCATATTTGGCTATAAAGAAGAAAAATAGAGGTTTGTAGGTGAAGGGAAAAGTGGAACCAAAGAAGGGTTTTAGATGATCTTTTCTTTTTTAAATATAGGAGAAACTGTAGCTACTGAAATAGTGAAAATTTTGATCTTCTAGAGAGGATAGATGTGGGCTGAGGGTGGGGACCATTAGAAAAAAGGTGACTGGTTCCTGAGAAGGAGTTTGGGGGAAGAATCCAGAGAAGAATAGAAGAAAATAAGTCTCCTTCACCGTCCTGTTGAATGTCCTATTCCTGTCGTCTTTCTCTTTCTTTCAAGGAAGCAAAGGGAATCTTTAAAATGTTTTCAAATGTAGATGCTTAGAATTTGGGAGCATAATTGCAAACATCACACCCAAAGATATTTTCATTACTCATTTCACTTTTTAAAGCACTTTTCTATGATTTGGTTATTTTTATTTCCAGGACAGCCTGGTGAGGTTGTTGGGATGGCTGCCAATCAATTCATGTGACTTATCTATGGAAACACAATGTCAATCTTGCTATTTATAAAGTGTCAAGAGATCTAGATCACCTAACTGTCACGCCAATGCAATTTTATGTTTTTACCATACTATGCCTCCTTAGACTCTTAAATCCATTAAACATAATCATAACGTTCATAGCCTGAGAGTATAACTTGAAGACAAAGAAGAAACCACCACAGAGAAGGTTTGGCTCGTTTATATCTTGACACCCTGGTAAATGCTTTCTTTAGTCTCGTCTGAAGGAAATTAGACGGAAATACAACACACATGGAATGTCTTCCACATGAAATGAAGTGAACTGTGAATAAATGTCTGGACTTGCACGCTTGACACAGGTCGGTCTTCTCAGTACCATTTACTCAACCGCTCCTGGGTGAACAGGCACTCCTGAAAGCCAGTTCCCTGAGGCTCTGGAGACGCTCCGAGCCCCCATGCTTCTCATTTAATAACACGAGCAGCAAAGGGTTCAGGCAGCCTTTGTGGTTTGATGAAATGGTATATATTTTCATTAGATTTGTGTGTGTGTCTGTGGGAATATTCTGAAAACAGCAAAGCTATACAGAGATAAGTAATTATATTAATAAAATAAAATAAACAATACTAACATTTATTGAGTACTTACTCTTTCCTATTTTCAACAGCTTTAAGTGGTCTCTCACCCTAGTATTTAATTATTATTTCATGTTAGATCCTGTCTTAGTCTGTTTGTGTGGCTATGAAGGTATACCTGAGGCTGGGAAGTTTATAAAGAAAACAGGTTTATTTGGCTCATGGTTCTGCAGGCTGTACAAGAAGCATGACACCAGCATCTGCCTCTGGTGAGGCCACAGCGAACTTTCATTCATGATGGAAGGCGAAGGGCAACTGGCGTAACCTTTACAGATCACATGGTGAGAGAGGGAGCAAGAGAGCGGGCAGGAGCTGTCGGGCTGTTTTTAACACTCAGATCTCAGGAGAACTAACAGAGTTAGAGCTCACTCCTTACCCGGAGGACTGCACCAAGACATTCATGAGGGATCTGCCCCCATAACCCAAACACCTCCCACCAGGCCCCACTTCCAATGTGGGGGGTCACATTTCAACATGAGATTTGAAGGACAGAAACATCTAAACTATATCAAATTATTCATCAAGGACGTAGCATTAATTCTGTTCTCAAACCGATACCACTGCTGGGCCACTGACATAGATGAGGATTTCCCTGGAAGCATAAGTAACGGAGATCACAGCTAACTTTTTGGAGATAGGCTGAGGTTTTTCCTAACGTGGAGCGAGAGGCCTGGAAAATAACCGATCTTGTTTCCAGCTTGTCGTTTTGCACTAAGGCATGTTCAGAAGCATGAGCAGTTCTTCTCCCTCTCCTTTAGCCATGCTGAACTGAGCTCTCTTTTAAATCCTGGCATTAATTTCTGAATCCTTGGAGCTTTCTGCTGCAAGATCTGTTCTTCTTCCCTGTTCTCACCCATCTTGGCCTCCATCAGTGTGGTCAATTTCAACGGACACTCAGGTCTTTCTCCAGAAAGTCTCCTCTGACCACTGCCCCCCACAACTCTACCATGGGTAGAGTAACGGCCAAACACCAATATTCTAAAACAATCACATGCAAAGTGTTCTTGAAATATATTGAAATAAATGGATATGTAATTCTTTTCAGTTACTTTCGATTGGAAGGAACAGAGCAGCAGAAATAATGAGATTCAGTGTTTTTCCTTCTTTTAATGCAGGTGGTAGGGCTGGAATTTTACTTCTGAATGCTACTGGTTTGTTTCATTTTCCAAAAAAAGTGTGAGGAGATATGCTCAAATTTCTCAAAATACTTAAAAACGTATTTTACTTGACCTCAAGTTGTATGAGGAGCTCAACCAAAGCTTGTGCATTTGATGACAGGTCACTGAAGTAGGTATGTTTGAATTCTGTCTTGAAAAAATTTCGCTTCTAATCATCTTGCAATGATTTTCAAGTTATTCTTGAATTTTTCTGCTCCATTCTGTGACTTGCATGGAATTTATTTTGTGACGGAAGGTCACGTTCTGCCGATGAGGGCTGGTTTTTCTGCTATAATTTTCCTCCTGAAGGTTCATGTAGTATTATTTTCCTTCTCTCATGATTCCTTCTTCTTTAATTATCTTATAAGAGAACACCTGGTAGTTCAAGTCACATCTAATGTTTCCCTGAGGCCAAAAGTACTAGTGGTTTTGTTAATTCCACCAAACAAACTCTAGTGTCTGAGTGTATTTATTACAATTCATCTAATTTAAGTGGCTGGCCATGTTAATCAACACAGCAGCTTTCTTCATCAGCATATCCCGAGGAATACATGAAATACAAGACTTGGAATCTGGATTGTGTGTTCTGTTTCTCACCCCTACAATTAATTACTTTCAGATGTAAATGATGGGATAGAGGGAGAAAGCTGAGATAAGGGACAGTTCAATTAGAGGAAAGTCTATGTGAGGTGCAGTTCCAGGGTTGGTTCAATTCAGCAGCTCATTCTGGTGTAGAAAGGAACAGGTTCTTTTTACCACTCTTCTCTGCCTTCCATGGGTTAGATTGGTCCTAACACTGGCTGCCTATATGACAGCAAAACATTGCAGTTCCAGACTTTGGTCTGTACATACACAGACCAGCAGAAGACAAAATATTTGTGTGTGTGTGGAGGGGTAAGCTCTAAAAGAGTGAGAGTTAATTTTCCAGAAATCATAACAAACCTTCTCTTGTGTCTCACTGGTCCTGAACTATGTGCTCATTTCTAGAACAAAGTCTGACCAGGGCGTGATCAAAACTGCTTAAGTAAGGCCTGAATAACTGGATTAACGTTAAGAACAAGAGGATGGCATTACCCAGATTGCTATGACCAGTCAGCTTTCACCGCGGAAGTGGGGTTTGCCCCGTTCTATGGTAATCACCTGTGCTGTGTCTCTATCGACCTAACTCGAATGTGGATTCACAGAAACAGGGTCTTGCACTCATTTCACTTTGTATTTCTAGATCAGAACACATTTGCTTTCACATCATAAGCACTCAAAATATGTGTTCAATGTGAACAAAGTCGCCAGTTTCCCACATGAGCTGCGGTTAGCTTTGTTCCCTTCTATTGTTTCC
>NW_012102221.1:1543982-1584804 GCF_000951045.1 Mandrillus leucophaeus | reverse complement strand
GATATAACACACCGCCACAAACTGGGTGGCTTATAAACAACAGCAGCTTATTTCTCACAGTTCTGGAAGCTGAGAAGTTTGAGATCAAGATGCTGCAGGTTCAGTGTTTGATGAGGGTCCCCTTTCCGGTTCAGAGACATCGCCACATCCTGTGTCCTCATGTGGTGTGAGGGCTCTGGTGGGGCCTCTCTTGTAAAGAGACTGATTCCGTTCACGAGGCTTTGCATGTTTGCTATATCAACTCCTCCATTAGGTTAAGTATTATTATATTCCCTAGTTGTCAGATGAGGAAACTGAGGCAAAGAGAGGTTGAGGCACTTGTCTAAGGTCACAGAGGTAGAAAGCAATAGACAGTAGGTGGCAATTCTGAATCAGGCTCCTGAGCTACCAGAGGAGAACGGGCAAGGCCATGGGTGGAGAGATGGCCTTCACGAAGGCCAGCTTGTCCTAGGGAGAGGGGTGTGGAATTGTTGGAGGGATACAGGGAGCCAAGGGACATTGTTTAAAATGAGAGATATTTCAGAGTGTTTATAAGGTAACAACAATAAACGAGTCTATACACAGGCTAAAAAAGAGATTGACAGTTGAACAGGCAAAGAGAGGTTGAGGCACTTGTCTAAGGTCACAGAGGTAGAAAGCAATAGACAGTAGGTGGCAATTCTGTCCAGGCAGAAAGGGACAACTTTGTAACAAGGAGGAAGGGTGAAAAATAAGAATGGAGGAATGGGAGGAACTGCCGTGTGAGAGGAGTGGCAGAATGCAGAGAACATTTTTGGCTAATGTATTGATTTTCCTTGTAAGGCGTGAGGAGAGTGGAGGAGGTAGAACGAGAGCTTTGAGGAGAGTGAAGTTTTGAAAAACCAGCATCATAGGGAATGGAGAGAATGGAGGATAATGAAACTAAGATCTCCTGGTAGTGACGGGAGCCTGAGTATGTTTGGAGAACAGAAAATGACAGTGGCAAGCTAGTAAATCAGCATTTTTTTGGGAAAAAGTCAAATGCTCTGATTGGAGTGTTTGCTAATTTTGTTGGTGCAAACACTAATTTTGTTGGTGCAAACATGGTTCATAACAACCCACTGGTAGTTTAAGAAGTGGCTTAAAAAAATTCTGCATATTTAACCACTGACTGTCAGGAAAAGCACGATCTTAGGCCAGTGCATCCCTGACCCGTACCTGCTTGTGCGATTTCCTCCACAGCACAGTGAAGAAACAGAAGCAAGGTTCTTGGGTTGGCCCAAGGTTGTGGTTTCACTTGGTGAATGGTACAGAGGAAAAGGGACAGAAAGATACGAATATGACTAAGGAAGTGATGTGATTACGTGTAATCCAGATTGCACAGACATAGCGGAGGTGATGAGAGACTGGTCTTGGTGACAGTGAAGAATAAATGTATGGGGAATAATGGATATTAAGGGTCATTCTTATGGGGTGGTGTGTGCTGAGGTGAGAGGTTATGGAAGGAATGGAAGATCATGTTTAGGTGGTCAAGATCAAGTGAAAAATAAAACCTTACAAGTCTTTTAGGGACCTGTTAAAAGCAACTTTACCGGATGGATTATGAACTGGAGAAACAGATACCTGGATTATCCCTGGAATGCACAAGATGACGCTCTGTTTACTGTCCCTGAGACCGTACAGGTGGTCAGCTCCATGGTTGCTTTGGAAGCCAGCACCCATGAACCAGGACTCAAAGGGACTGTATAATTTCAAAATTCCATATCATTGTTTGAGAAAGCCCCAAACCTCTAGCAGAGAATAGGTGTTCCACAGTCTGAACCAACCTGGTTTTCTGGCTAATTTCTCATTCTTTTTTTTTTTTTTATCCATTCCACATACCTCTTTCACCCATACTCACAACTGTCAGACAAGATTATTCTGTACTGTTTAGTACCTCTCTGCTTTTACATATGCTCTCTCCTTCCTATTTATACATAGAATGCCTTTTCTCACTACCCATTATCTTTGGCCACCTGGCAAATATCGACTTATTCTTTATGCCTTCTTTCTAAGTTCTCCCTTTTGTAGGAATTCCTTCCCCTTCCCTTTCCAGGATGGCTTGCCCTTCATTGTGATGGTGTAGTGCTCTGAGCAATAGAAATGGAAATATTTCTCACATCGCATTCTCACTTTAAATTTATTTATATCTCTCTAACAGTAGACTGCCACCTTCCTAAGGATAAGGATTATGTTTGATTCATACTGGTATCCCTATTACTTAGCAAAGCACCAGGAATATGCATTCAAGGCTTTTGTTTTGTTTGGCTTAATGGATGAGGTCCATGTTGCCTGGAACCTACACTCAAAAGATCTAAATCATTCTGAAAAAATGACATAAAGACAATATACATATGTTTCCAATGCTACTTTCTCATTATGTTAGCAACAAGCCTGAGGTAAGAATATGGAAGAAATTTTGAGAACAGGGTATACCAAAATGGTTAAAGGCAAGATGGCCAATATATGCACTGATTTCCCTTTCTATAACTGATATGGTTTGGCTGTGTCCTCACCCAAATCTCATCTTGAATTCTCACATATTGTAGGAGGTACCTGGTGGGAGGTAATGGGGGCAGATCTTTTCATGCTGTTCTCATGATAGTAAATAAGTATCATAAGAGCTGATGGTTTTAATAATGGGAGTTTCCCTGCACAAGCTCTCTCTTTGCCTGCCACTATCCATGTAAGACGTGACTTGCTCCTGCTTGCCTTTCACCATGATTGTGAGGCTTCTTCAGCCACATGGAACAGTAAGTCCACTAAACATCTTTTTCTTCCCAGTCTCAGGTATGTTTTTATCAGCAGGGTGAAAATGGACTAATATAATAACACAAAGGAGAAATTGCTAACCCGTAATGACCCTTTCCCACCAAGCCAGGACTAAACCTCAAAATCCTTCTCAGCAAAGCCTTCCAAACTGTCACAACAAATAGTGTGGAGTTGGCATGTGGGAGGAACCTTGTGCACCATCCACAAGAGAAAGTCTCTCTCCCTAGCAGCTGCCTCTCAAAACTGGTAAACAATATTTTTCCTCTGCCTTTGGTTCACTGAAACTGTTCTAAATAATATGCTTCATTTCACTAATAAGTAAAAAGCAACAGATTGAGTTTGTTCTTAAGCCTTAATTATAAATCATTTTATCTTCCACTAAAGAGTATATTTTGATGTTTTGAAAACATTGAAACCATTCCATGTCTTAATGAACAATGTAGAAAAGAGTTCTATATCTTGCATAAATTCATTTTGCTTAAATATTTTGATGGTCCACTGTATAACACAATCTATCTCTACTTCAAGAAAATTCTTTTATAAAACAAGCACTGTGTTTTATGCCCTGTTATCACATCATGATTCTTTATGTCTAGCTGATCGATAATTAGATGAAGAAACTTTTTTTAAAAATCAAAAGGTGAATTTAAAAAAATATGCTGGGGAATCAGTTTCCTCTTTCAGTTAAAATATTTATGTATTTCTTTAGTTCTTGGACATTTTCTAATATCCTTCTTTTTTTTTTTTTTTTTATTTTGAGACTGTCTCCTGGTATGTTGCCCAGGCTGGCCTTAACTCCTGGGCACAAGCAGTCCTCCTGCCTCAGCCTCCCAAGTAGCTGGGATTACAGGTGCACACAACTGCACCCAGCTATTCCTTTTATCATTTATTTGATAATTTCATGTCTTTAAATTTCTTGTTATCTTTTATATTTTCCAATCTCATTAACGTTTTATCTTTTTGTTTTAGATTTCCTCATGGCTGTTTCTAAATCTTTGCATGGAGTCATTTATTTCAGATACTGTATTTCATTATTTGAGAGATTCTTCGTTCTCTAATTTTTTCTATAATATCTTGTTTGTGTTTCATAGATTTACCGTATTTTAAAATTTGTGGAAGTATAGTAATTGAACTTTTTAGCTATTTTTTTCCCATGACTGTCTCTCCTCTAAATTCTCTCTTTTCTCCAGTGCCAGGTATTCTTCCATATTGATATTTTGAAATTTGGTTTTTATTTGCTGAGTGTTTCCTAATACATGTGCCGAATGAGTCGCATTTCATTCAGGAAGAGAAACAACTCTGGGTGTGTCTTTGCTGGAGGTAATTGAACCAAGGGAACGGGAAACTACAAAACCATGGGAAGCACGGTGGTGCGTCGGGGCCCAGCGGGTCTCTCCTGCGGTGCGGGGGTGGCGCAGGGCGCATGCGCAGGGCCAGCAGCCCCTCTCCCCCCGTCCAGCGCTCGTGCAGGTGCCTCCCGTGGAGTCAGTCTGGGAAACGTTTCCAGGCGCCTCGTCTTTGCAATCAAAAGAAGCAGAAATGTTGCTGAGGCCCTCAGAGACAGTTCTGCACACCTGCTCAAAACAGAATGGAGGATGAATGATGGGGGATTGGGTGTGCGCTTCATTTGCTGCGAGGTCGGCACACAGCGCTGCTTAGGACTCTGTCTTTACAGGCAGTGGGTAAGGAGCTAGCTGTGAGATGCAAGTCCCTCAAATAGTAACACCACCACCACCAACAACAACAAATATTTAATTTGGAATGCCACCTTCCAGGTTAGGAGCACCAGCTTTCCCCAGCATTCCCTTCAGTTTCTTGGAGAAGAACCTCTGGGGTTTGGCACTGGGGAAATATCAGCTGTTATTTGCTTTCCATTTGGATAAGGATTGGGGGATGTAAGTGCTGATTCAGTCACTGTTTCTCTCTTCAGCAACACGTCTGCCTCAACCTCAGCCCTCGGCAATGCCTTCTGACTCGGAGCCGAGAGCCCTTCCTGACCTCGTGGCTGGGCGGCTCTGCCTTCTCTGCAGCTCCTCAGTGGTGTGGCAGCCCAGCGCAGGCCCTCCTGGCTGACCTTCAGAAATCTGTTGAAATCTTCAACTAAGAAAACAAGGAAGTTTGCTGCATCTATTGGCTCTTCCTTTCACGAAAGATTTCTCTGTAGCGTGCAATGCTATCCACTGGAAAAAAATAAAAAAAATTAAAAAAAAAAAAGGAGAGAAATCTGTTGAAATCACTCGTTCGTTGCTATTGACCCTCTCCACACCGTTGTCTCTGAGAGCCTGGGTTGTACTTTTAGGCTTTATTTCATGGAGGCTTAGGGCAAACAGGGGGCAAGGGAGTATGTCTAATCTGCCATTTAACTCGGAAAGTTTTGCCTGCCTTTAAAGGCATTTTTGAGTACTTAATATGGGCCTCTATCTGATCTTTGCTCCCTGACTTTTCATAACAGTACAGTGCATGTGCAAAATTCTGTTCAGTCAAGCCTGAACTGCCTTCTGAACTCAGATGCTCTTTTTTGATTCAGTTTTTTTGTAGCCCTAGGAGGACCATTCTTCCTTTCTTCCCCTATGTATTTGAATAATTCATCAAGGCCAAATTAATTGCATTTCCTTCATCAAGGTGAATTCGGCTAATTGCAGCATTCTCCCTTCTCTGAACTATAATTGAACCATTATTACATGATAAAGACACGTCTATACTAGACCACCTGGCACTACATACACTTTTTGTTATATAATTATTCATATGTTCTTCTTTTTTTTTTTTTTTTGAGACAGAGTCTCGCTTAGTCACCCAGGCTGGAGTGCAGTGGCGCGATCTCGGCTCACTGCAAGCTCCGCCTCCCGGGTTCACGCCATTCTCCTGCCTCAGTCTCCCGAGTAGCTGGGACTACAGGCGCCCGCCACCTCGCCCGGCTAATTTTTTTTTGCATTTTTAGTAGAGACGGGGTTTCACCGTGTTAGCCAGGATGGTCTCTATCTCCTGACCTCGTGATCTGCCCGCCTCGGCCTCCCAAAGTGCTGGGATTGGTAACACTCTACTAGATTCCAGAAGTTATTTAAGGCATGCCACATATATACCCACTGCAGTTAGATTTACCTTGCTGAAACCAAGGTCTCTTTTAGGGCATAGCATGATACTGGAGATACGGTAAAATATTAATACACAGATATACAATTTATTCATTACACAAAATTTACACTACAATCAACTACATACACACATGTTCTTTTTAAAAAAATTAAAATTATACTTGAAGTTCTAGCATACATAAGCAGAATATGCAGGTTTGTTATATAGATATACACGTGCCATGGTGGTTTGCTGCACCCATCAACCTGTCATCTACATTAGGTGTTTCTCTTAATGCTCTCCCTCCCCCAACCCCCCACCCCCCTACACGCCCTGGTGTGTGATGTTACCCTCCCTATGTCCATGTGTTCTCATTGTTCAACTCCCACTTATGAGTGAGAACATGCGGTGTTTGACATGCACTTTCTTCTTATTTATCTTCCTCATTTTTCTTTTCCTATCCTGAGTTTTCCAGACAAAATAGCTGAAGAAATCAAGAAAACCAAAGAATATTAAAAAGAAAGTGGCAACAGACAACAAAAGGTGTTAGTACTTGACACTCATCGAATCCTTCTTCTTTTCCTTATTTTTTATCAGTTGTGCTTATCTTTACTTGTGCAACAGTGAACACCAGAATTCTTCCATGGTAGGTGGGTGTGTAATAGTTAAATGAGCACTCCTATAATATTTAGGCATTTCATAATGTGTCATCTTAAATTAATGTAATTTTCATAATTTTTACAGTTTGAATATATTCTATATGCTGTTTTAATTTTTTTTCTGAGAAAGAACTGTCTGCTGAGAAATAGTGAAATGAAACTCTTCATTTTGATGACTGGAAAAAGAGATGGGAGTAGTGTCTCCACTGCCAGACAGACTGCATCTCTGCTGCCAGACGCCCTGGGATGCTGCTGTGGGGTTTTGACAGGCTCCTTGCGTTACTGAAGTCAAATTCTTTCCTAGTAGCACACACCTTTCCCACACTAATCTATGTTGAAAAATAAGAAAACCTTTCTTCCTGTTGTTGGCTGGGGCACTCCTGTATCTTTGAAACTATTATTTTGTTTGTTAGGTAGAAGCTCCTGGGCAGCTGCCAGTCTTCTCTATGGTGTCTGAGCGCTGACCCCTCAGCAATGTATGTGACATGTGATTAAATAATTATTAAAGACCAATGGCATGCTTTGGTCATTTTTCTTATCTAACAGTCATAGTAAAACTGAAAACTAGAAATTTTGAATGACAAGACGGGGAAATTTAAATTAGGGCCCAAATTTACTTCTTTTAACTATTAGTTTTAACAGTTTATTTTTCATTAGCAGAGGTATTTTACATGAATTTTCTTAGTGTTCCCTTCCTTTCCCCAGAGTACAGGTTCAAACTTTATCTAACAATTAATATACATTTTGAATTATCGTGCAATAATGGTAAAACATTAATTAAAAATTTATATGTCTTTTAAAGTGTAATGCTACCATATAAATTATGTATATTTTATCCATATATCTACCTGACACCTATAACATGAATGAAAAGAGGTTATACATAAAATTCACATGTTATTATTTTATTTACCATGCAACTTAGAATTAAATCAGAATGTTTGCAGAAAGCTAGCTAAACCCCTAATTGACATGTACCCTCTCAGCAGTGTAACTAAGGATGATCGCACTCTGGCACCCAGGCTACGTATGTAGTAGAAAGCGTGCCAATTCTTGGGACAACATACAACAGAAGGAATTTGGTGTAGGACATCTGGATATTTAGTATTTTATGCAAAAATACATAGATCCTTCATTTTTCCTTTTCTTTTGACATTTGTTGTACAAAGTCTTAAAAACCTATTCTTTGGAATACATAAGTTGGCCATACTCATATGCTTCTTGAAAAAGCTATTTAAAAAAAAACTTTAGTTCTAGCATTTAATGTTGGAGACCAGTGCTACCCACTTGAGTTTGCACAGAGATGGTCACTGTTTATATCTGCAAAATCTAATAAAGTCATGACCAGCTACATGTGGCCACTGAACACTAGAAATGTAGTTGGTGCAACTGAGGAGCTGAATTTTCATTTTTATTTAGTTTTAATTCATGTAAGTTTAGATAGCCACATGTGGTTTATGGCCACCATACTAGCAAAGCTGTAGGCTATTCGGAGTCTCAATTTACCAGTGGCTAAGACTAGCTGAAGTATAAGATATTTCTTAATTACAGAAGGAAAATTTTCTGAGGAAATATTAAGGACCTTTCATTATACATGCATTACAGTGATATTAAAGTAGTTTTAAAGTAGAATAGCATAATATTAATAAATATATATGAATATATATTCATACACTTATATATACTTTTATACATAAATATGTGTGTTTATTCAAACCAGAGCATTCATTAAATCTGATTATACAGTAATAATATGCAAAAACTGAAAAACTGCTATAAAATTTCATGGCTAGAAACATGTTGTCAGTGAATCCGTAAATATTGGTGCATACATAGCAATAAAGCATAATAAACTTAATGGCAAAATAAGACCCACCATATATGCAGTACCAGAAAGCAAAAATGGTACTATATTTTCATGAATATTGGTGACTAAAAAGTAAAGCAATGTGTAATAGGTTCGATGAAATTTCTTTTAAGATAACCACAGTTTGCAAATAAAATTAATTTATCAAAAAGCAGCAGGAACTATACATGTAGATGGTAATTTTTAAGAACATTCAATGTCATGCCCTGGAACTCTGAAAGTAAATTTCTGATTATTATTAGATAACTAGTAAAAGGTGAATGAGAGTATTTACTCCATGAATTTTAACCTGTGGGTTTAGTAGTTCTATATCTTAATTTAAAATTTTAATAAAATAGCCCAAATTTTACATCTGATCAGCCTTGTAAAATCAGATGTTTTGTTTAATTAAAAATAATAAAATCACAAGCTCTGAAGTCCCTGTCTTTGATGAGAGGGGAGTGGTGCTTTTCACCATCAGTAGGGGTAACATGCTCTCCCCACCTCTGATCTCTGGGGCTGAGTTTTCTGTTATTATTATTTGCACACGGGACACAGATCTCATAAAACAGATCTTAGTCACTGGAAAATATATTAATGTATGGATTTTTCATACGTATCTAATAGTCCAATCAAGGTGTCTACACTGATATAGGTTTATATGTGTACCTATGTGTACATGTGTGAGGGGGACATTGGGGAAAAGGAGTTGGAAAATGCTTCACTTGTTAGAGTCATGAATTAAATGATGCAAGTCTGAATCGAGTTGCAAGTATTATGAGAGCAATGAACAATGTGGTAGTTATATTTAAAAAACACTTTGGGAACCAAGCAAAACAAAGCAAGCTGCATTTGGAACAATGAGATGCGTTCCTGTAGCCTTCTATGCGCTTTCTGATTATGGCTAAATCTGTGACTATAGTTTGAAAAGATGATAAAGAATTTCATATTTGTTTGTTTTATCAACCATTAGTTCTAAATTCCTTTGCAAGAGTGTGCATTGAAAAAAAGCGCAAGACAAATAGTCAAGAGATTGTGCTATTTTTCTGACTCTTCCCATTTCATCTCTGTGATCTACTATAAAGAATGTCCTTAGATCTCAGTTTCCTTATCTATAAAATGAGAAAATTATATAGATGTTTTCTTACTACATTCAATTGCAGAATTATCCTCTGGAATGGAAGAGACAAAGCACTGTGCAACCAATACCATTTCCAGAGAAGGCAACTGTATTAGTTTCCTAGGGTTGCCATAACAAATTACCGCAAACTAGGTGGCTTACACCTTTGAGGGCAGGGCCACGTTCTCTGTGTAGACACTGGGGGAGGACCCTTCCCTGCTTCTCCTGGCCTTTGACGGTTGTCAGCAATCCTTGCTGTTCCTTGGCTTATAGATACATTGCACCAATCTCTGCTTCCATTAGGTCTTCTTCCCTATGTGTCTGTGTTCAAATTTCCCTCTTCTTATGAAACTGCAGTCAGATTAGGGCCACCCTCATCCAGTATGACCTCATCTTGACGTGATTACATCTGCAAAGACCCTACCTGCAAATAAGGTCATGTTCGCAAGGAGAGGAGGTTAAGACTTGAACATTGATCTTTTTGACTGGGACACAATCCAGACCACAAGAAAGACCTGAAGTTACAGTCTATTTCTTTCTTCTTGTTTTCTTTTGTTAAGTTATTTTAGAGATGTTCAATCTTTACATAAAATTAAAATCTTTTTTAAAAATAAGTGTCAGTGCCAGAACCGTAAATGAAAATAATCAAATAAAAGTTAGAATTATTCATTACTCATTGACTTTTCTTGCACTTAAAGCATCTACAATGACAATCTGCTTCTGCATATTAATGTAGTCCTACTCATTTTAATGATAGTTTACCTCTTTTGATTATGGATAAGATCAATCATCTTTAAAAACTATTTTATAATACCTAAAAATTGTTCCAAAGAGTGATTCTAAATAGTGAATATAAAACTGGGAAATGTGGTGCTTAGGAACCCTTGAAGTAATATTTCTGGTTATTGTCAGAACCAGATGTTGACATGAACCATTAAGCTGAGTTGTCAAAAGTTATCTTTGGTTGTTGTTTTGTAAGTAGAAATGAAAGTCCTGCTGGAAGGCCTGTTGACAGTTCCTTTTGGGACTCTGTTGCTCTCCCTTGCCATTCTGCCCCAGTCATAGCTTTTATTAGCAAACATACGCTTGTGTGATATGGGACAAGTCTCCATAGTTAGTTGTGTGTCATCCTGAGCCTGACTTACAAATAGCCCAAGGACATCTTCTGAAGACTCTAGACTTACTGCCTTTTGAAGGCTTACAGTAGAGTTACATCTAACCAAGTTTCTTAATAACTGCAGGTGAAGCAAAAATCCTGGCATGGAAGTGACACTTCAAAATCCCATAAATTACATATGAATTGTCCACTCACCTGAATAGTGGACACCTGAATAGTGCAGCACTTGTCAGTATCAGTGGGCAGGAAAATCCTCATTTAATTGTCCAATCCTGTGGGGTAAACATTGTTGTCCTTTTCCAGGTACTAAAACTTAAGTTCAAATAATTTTTGTCACATGCCCAAGATCATACTAGAAAGTCATACAAAACTATTCTCTGCAGCGAATACACCAAGCGTATTCCCCTCTACATCCTCATTCAGAACATCATCTTTTCAGGCCTAGGCAGGTAGATTACAAAAACAGAATATGTGGAATCCTTGCATTGTAACTTTTTAAAAAATTTTACTTTGGGTTCCGGGATATGAGTGCAGAACGTGTAGGTATGTTCCAGAGGTAGACTCGGCACAGTCTATTTCCCTGGGAGAAATCACAAGCCTCAAAGAAAGTAGTGAGATAGTTCTATGATTTACACATGGAATAAAGAAAAATGGAAAAGCATTATGAATATAATTTGTATTTTTTGACACAAAGATGTGCAAACATACATAAAGATACACAGCATTCATTGTAAATGCTAGAAATAGGATATAAAACAAACATAAAAACCTATTTTAATTTTAACTAAAATCAACTCATTTGCTTCAAAAGGCGTGAGAGAGTCTCAACAGGAGAAATCAACTGGAAGAGCCGGGAGCCTCCAAGAGACCCTTTTTTACCTGGATGCATTGTAGGCCGAAGCCTGCCTTCAGCCTTCAGTGCTCAGAGACTGGGATCTCAGTCTTGCTGAGAAGTTCAGCATTGCTGGGCCTCATTTGTGCACCGAGATTAGTGCAGTTCAAAAGAAATGAGCATAGCCACACAACATTCCCGCTAATTTCCAGTGAAATACTTTATGGCCACACTGGCCAGATGTCATAGTCCTTGTTCAGACAGTCTCATCCTATTGTAAGCTTCGTGGTAACCAGCCAAAGAATCAGAAGGATGTGTTGTGAATGCTTAAGGACATTGAGTTTTGCTAGTCAGGTGCATCCACCTCCACAATAGGTAGAATTTGTTAAATGGCCTAGAGACTTGATTTAACCTGACCTCTCTTTGGAAAATTCAGTGATTTGGACCAAACAACTATGCAGAATATAATTTCTGAGTTAGAATACACATCTATTTTTCTCCATGCTTCCTGAAATGATGTCTATGGATGAGAGAGAGCAAATTAGTTTGGGGAGGGCAGGTCCAAATAAATAATATCAAAGGCCCTGACAGGGGGATCCAGCCTGAGCATGTTCCTCTTTATTCTCTACGGTTTCTGCACATTACATTCTTCCTATCTCAATGGATGCCAGAAAGACAAAGATCCGTGAAGTAAAGTAAAATGTGTGTGTGTGGATGTTATATGTGTGTGTATATATATGTATGTATATATGTAGAGTAGATTATCATTATTTGTGGATTTGATTTTTGTGAATTTGCCTACTTGCTAAAATGTATTTGTAACCCCTAAATGAATACTTGTAGTGCTTTTATGGTCGTTTGTGGACATGTGCAGAGCAGCAAAACATTTGAGTTGATCAATGCACATGGTCCCAGCTGAAGTCAATCAAGGCAAATGTCATCATGTGGCACATGACTGTTGTTGGAGTACATGAAAACTAAAAACTTGTGTGCATTCAAGAACACTAGCCAATAAAAAGGCCACCCAGAGAGTGGAAGAACATATTTGTAAATCATATATCTGATAAGGGTTTAATATCCTGACTATATACAGAACTCTTACAACTCCACAACAACATAAAAACAAACAACCTGATTTAAAAAATGGGTAAAGTTCTCAAATAAACATTTCTCTGAAGAAGATATATAAATGGCCAATAAGCACACTAAAAAGATGCTCAGCATCCCTAATCATTAGAGAAATGTGGATCAAAACCACAATGAGATACCACGTCACACCCATTAGGATGCCTACTATTAAAAACAACAACAGCAACAATACAGAAAATAAGTTTTTGGTAGGGATGTGGAGAATTCGAATACTTGTGCATTGTTGGTGGGAGTACGAAACGGTGTGGCTGCCGTGGAAAACAGTGTGGCAGTTCCGTAAAATAGAACTGCCATGTGGTCTAGCAATTCCACTTCATTGTATCTTCCTAAAAGAACTGAAAGCAAGGTCTTGAGATTTATACATCCTTGTTCACAGAAGCATTATTCATGATGCCAAAAGGTGGAAGCAACCTGAGTGTCCGTTGACGAATGAATGGATCAACAAAATGTGCTATCTAAATACAATGTAATATTATCCAGCTTTAAAAAGAAGGAAATTCTGTGATATGCTACAACATGGGTGAACCTTGAGGACATTATGCTAGGTGAAATAAGACAGTCACAAAAGGACACATACAGTGTGATTCCAATGATATGAAGCTCCTGGAGTAGGCAGATTCATAGAGACGGAGAGTGCAATGGTGGTTCTCAGGGAATGAGGGGAGGCTGGATGGGAGTTAGTGTGTTTAATGGGTATAGAGTTTCAGTTGGGGAAGAAGAGAAAGTACTGGAGATGAATGGTGGTGATTAGGTACTATGTGGATGTACTTAATACCACTGAATGTGCACTTCAAAATGTTTAGGATGGTAGATTTTATGTTTTGCATATTTTGCCACAATTAGAAAGAAAATACACATGGTTAAGACAGTGGAATTTAACATCGTAATGCATTCTTCTCCAGTCATTTTAACCATTAAAACCACCCAGTCAGTGTCAATGGCATGTCACTGATAAGACCTTGGAAAGGAAAATAGAAGAACTTATAAAATTGAATTATTCAAATAAATGTTTTTTGGAAGCCAATAAAATCATTTTAAAGGGGAAAAACTCTTAAGAAGCAATGACACAGGTTACCCCATTCCTAACACATTGGGCACTGAGAATAAGGTTCAATATTTCAGGAAACCTTACACATTTGAGAAGAAGTTAATTCTTGCTGTAATCTGCTTTTCATAGAGAATTTTAAGAATTTTAAGAAATTTTAAGAAAGGTAACACACACATAAAATATTCACACACATATTAAGAGAAGCTCTGAAATTCTTGGTGCTGAAGAGATGAAATGTGGATGTCCTGACACCTTATTTGCACAGTCCATGCCTGTACAGTCTCAATTTGCATTTGCACCTGCAAATGATTTTTTTCCTGAAAAATAATTTGTATGTTCATCTATTTATTTTGCATATTTCCATTCATATTTGGCATGCATAGCAGCCTGTGCGACTGTTACTGAGGAGCCAATGTTTGCAAGTCTTACCTGTGAACATGAATGTCCCTTGGGCCACATTCGGTTCAGTCATGGAACTGTGGTAAAGGTGGATGGGTGGCCTCTGCGGGTGAGTTAAGAGTAGCTTGGCTGTGGAGGCCTTTCTTATCTTCAGTCAGTTGAACTGAAGTGCCTCTGGGAAGGCTTTTCTTCGGGTTATTGAATAAACTTCAGTATTTCAGGGAGCGATCTGAGGTGTGGAGGAAGACAGCAAGCCAGAGCCCCTGTGTCTTTGTGATGATGTGCTTCCTCCCAGCTTCAACCTTAGGCTCCAGAGGCAGTTTTTCAGGCAAGCATGGAGCGGTGGGAAGAACAGGCATGGCGAGCTGGCAGCTCTGGGTTTGAACTTGGCTCCGTTGTTTAAGAGCTTTGTGAGCTTAGTCCACTTCACCGACCTTGCTGACCTCCAGCCTCTCTATCTTTAAATTGGAAATAAGACTCCACTCATGAGGTTATGATGTGAATACAGGGAGATCATGTAGGAAAAGCTAGCGTGGAGTATTTGCTCAACAAATGAGAGCTGACACTGCCATTCTCATTTTATTCCTGTGGGTTTGAGAAGGATCTGAGGAAAGGGGATATGCTCTGCTGAGTTCAAAAGAGACCCTCAACACTGAGGGATGAGAGGGTCACAGAGGAAACACCGGTGCTTTGATTTGGCAACGGTCAGCAGCCAGACAGGTTTGGTTGATTTGCAGCTTTTAATTACCACTCTAATTTTAGAGTGTGCTGGAAACAAGGTGGTCACCTTCAGAGACCACCCTCTGAAACCAGGTTCGTCTCTGATGCTGAATGAAAACTCCAGCGAGGCATCGTTATGATGACTATCCATAGCTTCCCTGTGTTAAGCGGCGCCCTGCCCTTTTAATTGGACTGAATAGAGTTCCTGCGAAACCTCAGGTTGAATTACTCACATCTTTGCTGCTAAAATTGCACAAAGATGTAAACTTCTTGCTTTACATGAAATCTGCTGGAGAGATTTAAAATTTATCAATTCTCTCAGCTTTGCTGTTTTTAAGAACACAAAAAAATGGCCTGTCTCAGAGAAACCTTGTATATTACAATTCAGTTTTTAGACATGGCAGGAGCTCATTCACAGTGGAATTTATTTCACATTACATTTGGGGTATGCATGAGGTTTAAAAGCAATGCTTTTCCTCTAAAGTACTCACTACAAAAGATATATCACACATACTCGGGCTATTTAAGACTCAGCAAGGGGAATATCAACAGATTTTTCTCCAAGTGTGCTCTCTGATCAGCTGGGGAAATAAAATCTTTCTTATGAAAAGCAACGAATTGATACAATTCTGCTGCATTAAAGCCTAGGGGTACCTGTCCTGTTTGGTTGGAATTTTTGGCCGCTTTGAATATAGAAGCAGTGTTTACATAGATGTATGTGTATATGAATGTTATTTTTGCCCCTTTGAATGATTTTCTCACTTACATACCTTCAGTGTTTTATTAATAAAAGTAATTATGGGCCAGGTGCGGTAGCTCACTGTAATCCCAGCACTTTGGGAGGCTGAGGCGAATGGATCACTTGAGACTAGGAGTTCGAGACCAGCCTGACCAACATGGTGAAACCCTGTCTCTACTAAAACTACAAAAATTAGCTGGGCACGGTGGCTGGCGCCTGTAATCCCAGCTACTTGGGAGGCTGAGGCAGGATAATTGCTTGAATCCAGGAGGCAGAGGCTGTAGTGAGCCGAGATGGTGTCACTGCACTCCAGCCTGGATGACAGAGCGAGACTCCATCTCAAATATATATATATGTATGCATATATATGAAGAAATAAAATGCCATTAGCAATTTTTTGGCTTGAATTACTTATGTATCAGTCAAGAATCCATCAACTGTTCGTACTAGAATCAATCTAGTGCTATTTTTCTTAAAAAGAAAATCTATGGGCTTTTCAGTTGGGATATTTAAGAGTGATAGATTCAGATATGATATGATCTAATTCAAAATTATCATCAAGATTACCCTTTCCCCCTGACTCTTGATTTTGGGCTGATAAACAGAATCAATAGGATGGACTGTGAGTGTGTGTGTGTGTGTGTATAGATGAATATAGATGAATATATGTATATAGATGAATATAGATGAATATGTGTGTGTGTGTGTGTGTATATACATATATATATATGAAAAGAGAAAGAGAGAGAGAGAGAGATTGAGAGGGGATTGAATTTCACAGGGCAGGATGGCAGACTGGGAGCCCAGGACGAGTCAATGTAGCTAGAGTCTGAAGGCAGTGTGAAGATGGAATTCCTTCTTCCTGAGGTGTAGGAGATCAGTCAGAGTGGTGGGAGAAAGCCTAACTGGACTTAGATGATCTCAGTCTTTTTTTTAAGGCCTTTGATTGATTGCATGAGGTTCACCTACTTATAATATGGAGGGTCAGGTACTTTACTCAAAGTCTACTGGGTTAAATGCTAATCACATCTAAAAAATGCCTTCACAGAAACATCTACACTGGTGTTTGACCAAAACCTGGGTACCATGACCCAGCCAAGATGATAAAATGAAATTAACCATCACATCATCCTTCTCTGGAAGGTTATCCTTCATAATTGCTTAGGTGGTGGCCGGGAGCTGTAGGCTTCCATTGTCCTCGTGGCTTAGCGACCCCCAGCAGGAGAAAGGGAGTGAGTGCCTCTCTTCTGATTGTCTCACGAGAATTCCTGGTCTGACCTGTTCGTGTGTCTAAATCAAGAACTGGGACAGGGGGCTGGCGCTTACTGATGGTGCAGGCTGCTGTCACTCCTCCACTGCTGCTGGAGAGAAGTGGTCCATCAGACCCATCATAGGTCTGGGGAACACTTTCCTCACTGAAAAGGGCGTAGTCCCAGAGGAGGGATGTGGGGAGCGCACGGGGCAGGCAAAGGACTCCCTCCTGTCATCTCTTCAGAGCAAGACAGGTGCATGAGGCAGGCCCAGCCCACTGCCTAATTTTGTGTGCCTCATGAACTAAGACTGGGTTTTCCATTTTTCGATCAGTGAAAGAAAATCAGAAGAATGATATTCCTTGACACACAGAAATTATCGGAAATGTAAGTTCGGTGTCCAGAAATGAAATTTTACTGGAACACACTCGTGCCCACTTGTGATGCTTTCTCTAAACAGCTGATTGCGCATTGCACAGCAGAACTGAGGGCTTGTCAGAGACAGCCTGGCCCAAAGTGCCTAAGATATTTACTATCTCGTCCTCCACAGAGAAACACGGCTGGCCGTGTAATCGCGTTGCAACCGTAACTGGAATTTGTAATACTAGGGACTTTCAATTCAATTTGGAAGCATCTGTTTAGACACACGCATATTTGTTTATTCTAAAACCGGTTCCTCACCGAGAGTATCAACAATTTCAATCATGGGGAAGGTTATAAACTGAAATGCTAAATTTCTTTCCATTTCCATCTCCGAGTCCTTCTTTCTATAGATGTAATTCCTTTCACCATTTTTTTAATTTTAATTTTTTTGGTGGCTATAAGCTTTAATTCAACATTATGCTTTCATTTGTTTCCTGGTTGACCAGCATATACATCAGCTACATGCTGTAACAGATGGGAAATTTAGCTCTTATTCTTTCCTCCTTAGTTTCTTACAGAGCATTTTTAAAATTCAAGCTTATATATTAGCTATATTTATAACATCATATAATATATACTTAACTCTTTATTTTTAACCTATGGGATTTAGAAATGTGCTTTGTCCTCTTGCTCGGTAAAGAAAGAGATTTTGGGCTCCTCTTCGTCTTCCAGCTTCTGCTCTTGTGACTTTAAATTTTGACGATTAATGGCGGTTATGCTCTGTTCTGTAAAATTAATCTCACACTCTTGATCTCTAAGTTGAATTAAATTTTCATCTTATTTGGTGATTGGTGAACCCATTTTATCTCAATATGCATATCTTTTTTACAACTATTACTTTGATTATTGCTTCCCATCATTTTTGTTCTCTTTCTCTTTAATTCCTATTGGATGTGTTTCCTTGCAATCATATTCTAAACTCTAACATTTTTCTTGTTCCCTTCTTTCCTTTGGGGCATTTCCTTTACTTTTATTTCATACGCTTTTATTTATTCTTTAATTTCTATAATCTTTAAAAAGTCATTTACCTGCTTCTTTTTATAGAAGCCTATTACGGTTTTCTTGTGTGTCTCGCAGAGCTGATCTCCTCTTGTTGAATCTCTTTGAGTTTACTGCTGGCATTATTTTAATGTTCTCCTCTTTTCCCTCAATTAGCTGTGTTTCCTGCAGTGGGATTGTTCTGTTTCTCTCCCGTGGTTCTTCTCGTTTGTGTTACTGCTGTTCCTCAAGTGTCTGCTGACCTGCAGTTGTCCCTTCAAATCTGTAAGCCTGTTTCGGTTAACACAGCTCCTCTGCACTGCAGCTTTCTCCAGCATTTTCTAAGTGGTAGCTCGCTCTGTTCTGACTTGTTCACTAATGTAAAATAATAATAGAAAATATGGATCCAGTGCTTACAATGTAGCAGACGCTATTCAAAGCAGTTTAGATGAATCATTGTATTTAATCCTCATGAAAATCCTAGCAAATAGGCCTTACTGTTATTCCCATTGTACAGATGAGGAAACTAAGGCATAGAGAGGTTAGGTAAGTTGTCTAAAGTCACACAGCTCTGAGTAGCAGGCCCAGGTCCTAACCCACGCAGTCTCGCTTGAGCAACCATACTCCTTCCTCTTACGTGCTGAGCTGTATGGGTCTGATCTGTGGGCACTTCCAGAAATTTAAAAAATCTTTAGCCTGCTGATGTCATCCTGCAAGTTCTTGCAATTTTTATTTTGTCTTAATTGACTCCATGTTGTACTTTAAAACTGTTGTTTAAATTTTTTTTTTATTTTTATTTTTAGTGCGAAGGGCCATAAATATGTGTGCTCAGTTTACCGTCCTGGTGAAAGTCTCAGCTGGGCTTACTGGGTTCTTAGCATTGTGTTGATCACCGCGGGAGAAGTGGGAGGGGTGGAGGAGGACAGACAGCGCCAGACTCCCGAGGGGGAACTTTCGGTGGCAGGATTGGCTGATATGCAAACGTCATATTGCTCCGTTTTTCTCTATGTTCTTCTGCGTTCGGTCTGCCCTGCCTTCTGTCTCGGTAGTTCCCACACAACCTTCAAAACGATCTCCTCCAAGAAGCCTTTGCTAATTCTCCAGTCTGAGTTTTGGGCTGTGTGCTTTTCCTGTGCCTAGTGCACGCCTCTATTACACACCCTCTAAAAACGCACTCTCTCATGGCCTCCCCGAGTCTCAGCAAGCGCCTGGCAGGGAAGTGCTACCGCCCATGCCCAGCAAGCGAAGGCCTGGCCTTTAGCCATTGTCCATTTTTTTTTTCCCCCTGGATGAGTGAGTGAAAGCAAGTAATATAAAAGAGGTTGATTTCTTATTTCCAAATACCTTTCAGGAATGGGGTTTATTCAGATAAATTAGATATCTAGTTGTATTGATACAAATCCAGTTGGGCTGTGACTGAGAAAGTGATCACACAGGAAATTCTCTGGGTATCCTCCGAGTTCTATGCGGAATGGCTGGACCCCCAGGTTTCTGAGTCCAGCCATCTATGTTACATTGTGGAGTTACAGAAGACTGCCTTGCCAAACCAATCTATTCTTTTCTTTTCTTTTCTTTCTTTCTTTCTTTCTTTTTTCTTTATTTTTTGTTGAGATGGAGTCTCGCTCTGTTGCCCAGGCTGGAGTGCAATGGCACTGTCTTGGCTCACTGCAACCTCCGCCTCCCAGGTTCAAGCAATTCTCCTGCCTCAGCCTCCCGAGTAGCTGAGATTACAGGCACCCGCCACCATGCCCAGCTAACTTTTGTACTTTTAGTAGAGACGAAGTTTCACCATATTGGCCAGGCTGGTCTCAAACTCCTGACCTTGTGATTCACCCGCCTGGGCTCCCCAAAGTGCTGGGATTACAGGTGTGAGCCACTGCGCCCCAACCAAACCAATCTTTTCTTAAATTGCTATTCTGCATGATTTTTTTCTCTTGGGAGAAATTTTAAAACATAATCATGAATGAATAAAAACATGATCTGAACACTATCAATAATAAAACCTGGAAAGGGAGACAAATTGGTCAGAGTTTCAGAGAAACTGAATTGGTTTTAGTTTCTGAGCTTTGAGAACTAGGCCTATGCCAGCCCTCAAATTGGCTACCAAGACTTTCCTTGAACCTCCAGCTCTGACACTGGACATATGAAACAGGCATGTGACATCTGTGGCACCAGCTGGACATCCTATTTTATGACTGTCTTTAGATCTATTTCTATCTCTAGACCGACAGCACCAACTCAGTGCCTTTTATCATTGCAACAACCCCCTCAATGCTCCTCCATCCTCCAGCCTCACTCTCCTCCAGGGTACTCTCCACGTTGCCTGCAAACTCAGCTTTCCAAGCAGAGAATCCATCGCGTGATACCCTGTTCACGCACGACGTTCTTAGAATAAAGTCCAGATGTCGCTGCGATGCACCTGAGCCCTCCCAGTCTTGCCCAGTAAAGCTTTCCACTCTCTTCTCTGGTAGTTTCCCGTGGCTGCTGCAACAAACCACACACCCTGGCTTAAAACAACACAGATCGTGATCTTGCAGTTCTGTAGCTCAGACATGTGATGTGGATCACGATCTTGGAGTTCGGTAGCTCAAACATGTGATCTGGGTCTCACTGAGCTGAAATAAAGGTGTTCTCAGGGCTGCATGTCATTCTGGAGTCCTGAGAAAAAAAAATCCATTTCCTGGTCCTCTCCTGCTCCTCCCAGGCTGCCTGCATTCCCTGGCTTGGGGCCCCTTCTTCCATTGTCAAAGCCAACAGTGCAGGTCAGTCCTTCTCACATCGCATCTCTCTGGCCTCTTCTGCCTCCCTCTTCTACTTACAAGGACCGTCCTGATTATACTAAGCTGCCTAGATAATCTCCCTATATTTGGGTTAGCTTATAGCAACTCTGCTTCCCCTTATGAAACATAACATTTTCCAGGTTCCAGGTCTGGCCCATGGACACAAATGGGGGCCCTCACTCTGCCTAACACGATGACGCCTCTTGTACCATGTATTCCTTGCTCTATCCAACTAGAAAACCTGCTGCTGTTACTCAGAGCATCCTTCACGTTTCTGCTTCCTTTGTGCTCACATTGCTCTCTCTGTCTGAATTATACCTTCCTCCCATTCTCTCTCTCTATGTTCTTACTGTCTCAAATGTCATTTTCTACAAAGCCTTTTCTAAGTGCCCCAGGCAGCCATGCTCCTGCCTCAACCCTCCCATGCTACTTGTTTATCTAGTTATCCCTCTTATCCTCGGGGAATAGGTACCGAGACCCCTCATGCATGCCTAAAACTACAGACAGTACCAAGCCTATACATACTATATCTTCTTGCTTACATACATACCTAGGATAAGGTTTAACAATAAAATAATAAATAGAACTACTGTAACAATATAATGTAATAAAATTATGCACATGTGGTCTCACTCTCAGTTGCCTGCCAGTAACTGAAAGGCCAGCCAGTGAAACTGCCACAGAGGAGAGCTGCTACTCCACCACTCCAGGCTGACGGCACTGTGTGCTGGGCTGGTGTTCCCACCCCACGTCAATTCCCGGAACTTGCCTTTACTTAATCATTTTGCATCTTCTCTAATGGCCAGCAAAAATTGTGCACATAGAAGGAGCTCGAAGATACGTGCAGCCGGGCACATCCCTGCAGTCCCAGCTACTGAAAACCTCGAGGCAAGGAGGTGGCTTGAGCCCAGGGGCTCGAGTCCAGCCTGGGCAACATAGGGAGGCACTTGTCTCTGAAATTTTTTAAATGTGCGATATGGAATGGATTTTTAAATGTATGAAGTCTCTGGGAGGGAATTGTGATCTTCATTTAAATAGTTAAGCTCCTTCTGGTGAGTTCTATTTATAGCTCAGAAGTTCTATGTATTGGACAGTTCCATAAATTGCTGCCACTGGGTGACGGGTGGAAAAGAAGCAAAGCTGCAGGCACAGCTTTCGGTCAGGGAGGACCTGCCTACTGTGTGTCTCCAGCACTTCCTTACAGAGGCTGGAAGGGAAGACCCCATGTCACCCTGAGGCACTCAGAGTCTCTCTGACGTTGCTACTAGGTTTGCATTCTACTGGAAAACCTAGGAAGTTAGTTTTCTTTTTTAAAACATTTTTTATTTTGATTGCACAAGAAGAAGAAGTTACTTTTCTTATTTGGGAGAACATTCCATTTTTTTGTCTTAACACCAGACTGGTATGTTTTAGGTTTCCAAGAGGGATTTGTGAAATTATTCTATCGTTATGATTGATATGTATTTTAAAAATAAAGACATAATAAATAGGCACTTATGATAACAGTTGTTAGTATCTTTTAGCAGTTTTTAAAAACTCTAAGTTCCCAAGTAATAGGCCATTTTTCTACTTCTCAAAAGTATGAAACAGTAAAGAAGGATTATTTCTACTTGTTGGGCTATTTAAATACAGACATTCAGGTAAACATTCATAATATCCCTCGTCACACAGACGAGAATGATTCTCAGAACGCTTGCAGGCCTCTCCCTTAGTCTCAGAACAGGTGGACTGAGATCCAATCTCAGGTCTTTCTAGCTGAGAAGCACCTGCTATTTTAGGTATGATGATCCTATGTCCCAACATCATACATAGAAAAGACTCTGCATTTGCTTTCAAAATTAATTATTCTGAATATTACTGAAAATTCTTATGTGATGAAGTACAAAATGTATAATATTTGGAATATGGAGTTAGCTACATATCTGAGTAAGTTGCTTAACCTTTTTGAATTTCAGTTTGTTACAAATAATTAGAAATTAGAACCCTACCTCTCCGTTTGGCAAAGATTAAAAAATATAAATCAGTTAATTTATTTCATTATATTTTATTTCCTACTGAATAATTTGAAGACATCAGAGACTCCGGTGCCATAAAATCCCCTGCTCAGAGGGAGCGTCCCCCACATATTACGAATGAGAACACCAGATGTCCTTCAGTATACAAACATCTGTGGGCTGTCATATCCTCAGGGGCAAATCACTGGATCACGTGAACAGGTAACGGACTGACAGGATCCCTGAAGCCAACTGTTTATAATGAAGAAAGAGAAGAGGGTGATTGGGAGCCTGGAGCCCTGGTGCTTGGAGGAAGTGGATTTTCCTGGGACTGGCATCTGAGTGTCTTGTATGGGTCATGGAGGAGAGAGGAGAGGGGGTCATGGAAGGGGCTGGAGGGGCCTGGAAGGCGCTCTGCCCCCGGCTCATGGTCCAGGGCCATCCACTCGGCCTGTGGCTGCTGCCCGGGGCTGGCTCTCTCAGGGCTTTCTGGAAGGTGGCTGCTCTCGGACCATGTCCTCAGTGCAAACTGGGTCAGGGGCTGCTGTGCACACTTCCCAGTATGTAAGACAGAGGGAGAAGGGAGGAGAAATGAGGAACAGAGGGAAGCGGTTTACACCGGGCACCTGCTCCTGAGGAAAAAGAAAAGGGGTCCCCAGGCATTCTTCCACGGCGTCCCTCCCGACGCCCACCCTGTATGCCCAGCCTGCAGCCCCACGTGCGCAGGAGGCACCGACGCCTCTTTCAGCCGGAACGGAAAGCCACACTCTCCGCATCCACCTTGCAGTCGCGTGTGGTAGAAAATGCCAGCAGGCAATTTGCTAAAAGTTGCCTGAGGAGCTCTCCACGGCCCAGTGGCTTTTATCTGCGAGTTGTGTTCATCTTACAGATGGACTGTCTTGCAGGCATTTGCAGCTATGTCATTTTTTTTAAACTTGTAATATATTATATCATAGAAAAAAAGGACTGGTGGAGGTTATGCTCTGACTATCATTTTAAAAGCCTATTTCATCCATGATGTGGCAAAAATTCCCCATTTTTTTCGTTTATTTTCTTATTCAGTCATTTCAAAAAATTACATATTTAAAATATTTTAATAATTTCCCCAATTTTTAATCGTGCAATCAGTTGCTAACAAAGTTATGAATAACATGACTATCTTCAGTATACGAATATATTCTTCAGTAAACACTGTTGAGCCGTACTCTGTGCCAGGCGTCGGTCCCTGCTATTTTGGAGCTCACTTGAAGGGAACTGTTGAGAGTCCCTGCCTCGCCCCCAACTTCCCCCACCACACGCAGGTTAGAGTGAATAGGCTTTACTTTTTTTTTTTTTTTATAATAAACAATCTATGAACAGATATATGAAGCTTTGGCATCTCAATAGCAAATTATATTGCTGCTTCTATGTAAAAATATAGCTTTACCGATGAAAACAAACAGAGGACTGTGCAAGACATCTGACAGGAACTTCTTCTGGCTATTTTACCCTTGTTACTGTAGAAACTCCTTATGCTACGCTATTTTTATTGTGGTTATTTTGGCTGAAGTATCCTTAGGAAAGAAGTCAGATTCAATGTGATCAGAACATTTGCTTTCTCCTGTTGCTAGAGCCATAGTGGTATCACCTGGCATTTTTTTGTTTTTAAGGGATGGGGTCTTACTTTGTCTGTTGCCTAGGCTGGAGTGGAGTCATACCATCTTGGTTCACTGCAGCCTCGACCTCCCAGCCTCAAGCAATCCTCCTGCCTCAGCCTCCTGAGCAGCTGGCACTTACAGGCACACACCACCACACCTAGCTAACTTTTTAAAAATTGATTATAGAGATGGGGGTCTCACTATGTTGCCCAGGCTCATCTTGAACTTCTGGACTGTAGCCTCCTCACCCTCCCAAAGTGCTGGGAGTACAGGCATGAGCCACTGCCCCTGGCCAACTTCCCATTTTACAGAGAAGGAAGGTAGGACCCATGAAATGAGTTGCTCAGCATGGTGCAGTGGTCATGGACAGATGAGGCCGCAGTCCAGCCCTGCTGACTTTTCCCGTGCACTGTGGTCTCTATGGCCTTCTACTTGTCACTCGGCAGTGCTCGAAGGGCCTCCAGGCCGAGAGTTCTTTTGCTGGGAAAGCAGCCAGGTTGCATATGCTGGAACTATTGCAAGGACAATTTGGTAAAATCTTGAAGACCTTAACCAAAATAATACTAGTAAATGAGGCTCAGACTCTCTCCATCCATCAAATCTGAAGCTTTTTCATTAAGGCTACTACTGAACTTTCTTTATTCAGGAAGCCTAATCAGCAATAAAAACCTGACTGACCAGCGCAACATGGATTTTACTGCTGTGCGGAGACACGGTTTTATTTTGCCGTCAGGAAAAGTGAGATCTAACTGGGGAGTGAGTGACTTATAATCCTTCCTGCATCACTCCTGCTGATCATGAAGGCGCCAATCCAAAGACTGCGCCCTCTTAGACGGGATCTGATTTTTAAACATTTCCTGGATGTCTTATTTTCCTTAGATCCTAGATCTGACATAACCCTAATGCATCTAGCATACTTTTTGGCTCCCTAATAGTTTCTGAGAAATTCCATTCTTTTTTTTTTTTTTTTTTGGCTGAAGTTGTGGAAAGACAAAAAGAGGGGGAGGGGAGAGACAGACATTTAGAAAGTGTGTTTTAAATTGCAAATTCAGATTGCTAGGCTGCGTTTGTACCTGGAGAAGGAAGGGAGAAATGAATCAATAATTCAACGTGAAAACTGGAATCTGATTTCAATTGCGTGGCGATTTTAACCAGAGTTATTTCAATCTCCCCATAGATAATGACTCCATCTCCTCCTAGTCCTGAGCCTAGAAGTCAGCTGGGCCTTCACTTGTGCAAAGGGCAGGGTTCTCAGCGTGTTCCCTTCCTCTGGTGCCCGAGATGCTCAGATGGCTTCCTTAGCATTTGATCCAAGTCCACTCACTCCCACACTAGTGGGTCGGAAAATCAGGCTCATTTCTTTTGGAAGCAGTTGTTTCCCATGGCGTTGACATATGCCATGATGCTCTGCTGAATTTCACAGTTCGTTTTGCATCAAGACATTTCTAAACAGATCTTCTCTTACTCGTATGTTTGTCTACTGAGGAAATAACACGGTCACATCATATTGGTGGAAATCGTTGCTGAGAGGAATAAAACTTGATTTCAAATTTTGAAAGATAAATTGGACCGTCTAATTAGCCTTGGTCAATGCAAAATCTTTGGCTAGGAAAGTAACATTTTCTTCTGATCTGGAGCAGCGAAACAGGTTTTTAAATCAGTGGGAACAAAAGAGGAGAAAGACTTCCAAGTGTATCCAGAGAAGAAGCAGATTTGTTTTACACAATCAGACTGCAGGGAGAACTTCTGAGAACAGACACGATCATCTCCAGAGACTTTTAAGTTACTCACAGCCAAGTGGAACATAAGGGCTTCTTATTTGGGAAATGCACTTAGTCAACTTCTAATATAATAAACAGACAGGGACATTTTAGCTTTTTACCAGAGAGAAGTAAGTAAACGTAACCATACCTAACTCTGTAATCTGAGCTGATCTGACGTGTACCATGTGACTGTAACACTGGAAGCTGCAAGGGGACCCTTGCAAAATGCGGGTAATGAGAGTCACCTCTGAATGAATGAGCAAGTCTGGGGAAACAAACCCAACCACTAAAACATTCAGTGAATGGAAAGTGCCTATGCATGTCCTTCTCAAAGTTAGCCTTGTGGACCAAAAATAGAGTTGAATAGAGTAAACCTAAGCTTTGGAAGGTTTTTGATATTGCGATTTTTTTTTTTTTTTTTTTTGGTGGTACAAAAGCAGCAGTAAGAGCAATAAAAAAACCATTTCCTTTCTCTGTAGAATCACACAATATTAAGAACATATAAAAACTGTGCTATCAAATTAAAGTGTAAAACTAAGCAACTGGGATTGAGAAATATCATGCCAGGAGTTTGAATTTTTAACCAGAGATTAGCTCTAAAGAAGTAAACTGTAAATAAGACAACTGGTATTGAAACGTCTTTTCAGGGAGTCAGAAGAATTGCACCCCAGTGCCATCTCTATTCAATAGTTTATTTTGTGATTTTTGTCACACCACTTAATCTTTTTAGGTCCAAGTTTCCTTATCTACAAAATGAGGGCATTAGACCCAGTGCCTTCCAGCTTTAGTGTTTCTCTGATTTTGGAAATTTCAAATCAGGCAGATACTGGTTCAAATTTAGAGAATCTGACATAACAACTTTTTTAGTAGAATAGGGTAGGAAGATTGGCCTAAGTTATTCAGAAATCCACCTTACTATTAAACATCATTTTAAAAGTGTAAACTAAATACCCATGAAGAGTAAGAAATTGTTATGAATTATTTAACAAAATAAATTTGTATTTAAAATAATTTTGCTGAGGACTGGTGTAAACAGGTTATCTGCTAAATGGGGGATAATGACAAATGCTCCACACTTTTGCAGATATTGGAAGGTGGAAATATTCTCTCCAACAGACTAAAGAGGAATCAAAGGAACTGATCCTTTAACTATGTGTTGTCCAGGCAAAGGTAACGAACGGGTCAGTGCTGTCGTTTCTGCAGCGTCTGAGTCTCATCACAAAAGTGAGGCTCTATGGTGAAAAGGAGTTTAAAGTTTCCATTGTGAAGAATGTTCCTTCAAAGATAATTGAAAGGAAATCTTACAAGCAAAAGGGAGGAAATAAAAGCAGAAATGTGATTCTTGAAAGTATAGTTGAAATGTCCCAGTTATTAACCTCTCTGATACTCTCTGATAGTGACTCAGGTCATCTGTCAACCTCCACTTTAATAATTGCTTTATTAGTGCAGACAGGAAAGATTCATATTAAGTGATTTTTCCACAAGGGACTTCTCTTTCTCCTGTTTAGTGAACTGGACAGTAAATATGTGAATATGGTAGCTGTTTTGCTAGCCTTTTGTTTTTTCCTGAAACTCAGCAAATAAAGTTGAACTTTGGACATTTCCTTATGTATTTTTCTTCAGCATATGAAAAACTTCCTGGCACAGTTTTCCGTCTGGGGAAAATACATTTTCTCCACTGCTGATGGTTTTTTCCGTGTGAAGGGAGACCCACGGCTGTCATAATCCTTGACTTTCTCCACTCCTGGTGGAATAACTTAGCTGATTGATTATAAGTTTGGAGAAATCTAGATGTTTCCTCTTCATCATCTCTTAATAGTTAAGCTTGAACATCGAAGGCATATATTCATCTCTGTTCCTTCAAGCTTCAAGTTTTACAGGGGCTGCCTGTGCCTGGATGAAAAAGTCTGTTTAAAACTGGGATTCGATTCTAGGAGGCCCACTGTCCTCCAGACTTAAGCCAATATCCTTCAACCTAAATTTTGTCCAAACTCAAGGCAATAATCTGGCCTCATCTACCTTACTCTTTTGTCTTTTTTTTTTTTTTCCACAGACCTGTGTTCTGTGTTTAAAAACACAGCCGCAGAAGATGGTGATTTTTTAAAAGTGGGACTCCCTTAAACATTTTCTAAGGTGTTATTGTGGTCCTTTATGAATAATAGGAACATAGGAGAGATGAAAAATTTTACTTGATATCAAATTGTAACATCATTATTGCTCTGTAGTGAACACAGAATTACATTCCAGGATATAAAGTATTAAATGATATGTTTGTAAGGTCTAAGAAAGGACATTTGCTTCCCAATTGATTGGATTAATATAATGCAATTTAACACACGTTAACTACAGAGTCAGCCAGGCTCAGGTTTAAGTCCTGACTATTACTAAGTAGATGGTGTTGGAGACTTCACTCAAACTGAACCTCAGTTTATTCCAACAGCAAAATGGGGGAATAGAAATCAGTCTATTAATGAAAGGACGCCTGTGAGGAGCTCCATAAACATTACCCCGAACGTCCCCTTTCACATATGTGTCTTTTAGTCACATAAATAGTGTAAAATATATTTACAAATGGTATGATCATACTCTGGCAAATAGTTTCTCATGAAGACATTTTTGGAAATGATTTCTAATAGAACAAATGTAACAGCAAAGATATTTATATGGAGGGTCTATTTACAGAAAATAGAAGATTCTCTAAGTGAATTGAAGGAGTTACCATACTTTTTTTGGTAAAACTCATCAACATTAAAAACAAAAGTCATCTCCAAACTTAATTCTTGCAGAAAAAAGTTGGTTGGAATAATGCTTTCAAGTGTACGTCTCTTTGATGTTCAAAGACCCCTGATTAGAGTGTCCTTTCTATAACCGATCTTGTTCCTTAAAACATCTTGAATGATTTGATCTCAGATCCCCTGAAGGGACTGCTGAGATCATCTGCACCAATCCTAGAAAAAAAATCTCTCATGCCTCAACCCTTAGCAAAGCTAGTTTCGTATGGGACTCTTAATCCCTTTTATTCTGCTTGACACAGAGGTGCTCGACTGCCGTGCATCAGAAACACCACGGGTACCTCCTGAAAGTGTCTGCAGCAGAGATACTGAAGCAGCTGCTGTGGGGTGGGCCCTAGGTATCAGTCATTTAAAAATTTTTAAAAATAATTCACAGATAATTCTGATTGCTTGTAAGTGGCAAAGGTTGAGAAGCACTGCTGGAAGCTTTTGAGCTCTTGTCGGGTAAGTGCAAGTGACAGGGGAGTCTCATAGCGATCATAAAACAGCACCCTGAATTCTTGGAGAAACCCAGACTCATCTTACTTGACTAATTTCCTTAATGTGTCCTCCAAAACTCTCCTAGCACGTTCACAGGTACACCAGGTAATGTTACTCTGATTGCGCACCCAAGAGTCTAATTCAGAACTAACATTTTTTATGTAAACAATAATGTAGTCCTCAGTCTATCTGATTCATTTATTTTACTCTATCTGTCGTGATTGCTGTTAACATTTTTTCCCAAAACTTGTCAGCAAAAAGTTTTTCCCAAAACTTTTTTCAAAACTTGTCAGCAAACTGTTAAAGGAAAACTCAAACATTCCATGACTTTCTTTGACTATTCACCAATTCCATTCTGTTAACTACAGATCTGATTTGGTTTCTCTTATTCCTACCTGGTCTATTTGCCCCTGGATAAAGCTTGGTTGGGGTGGTGGAGGCTTAGTTCAAGACGTTCTCCAGATCTGACCCACATCCCATAGGATTTAGGCCCACGAAGAATTCAGTGACGTGTTAAAACAAGTAATCCACCAGCACAGTTGGCGAGCTCGGGAGAGCTGCCTGGCAGTTTGGGATTGAGGGCAATGACGAGGGTTTCTTTTTCAGGGTGGAATGTGATTGCCGTATTCTGCTGCTGAATGTACATTCTGAAAAGAAGCCCTTCTAGGTGGCGGTTTCTTCGGGGAGGTATGATTAACTGAGCAAGACTGTTCTCTGTTGTGGTTTTGGAAGAACAACTGGGTACGGCCACTGTATTTAAAGAGCACATTTGTTTGGCCTAAATACCAGTGTCTTTCTATAACCACACTCGAGTTTAGATCAGTAATTCATTTGATTTCTGATTTAAACTCATGCCCTGACTTTGAAAAACTATGCCTGGGGAGAAGAAACTTACCAGAGCGTTCACCATCTCCAGAAAAGCTTTCGGCGATGGAGGACCGCTACTTGTTTAGCACATGACTTTGGAGAAACCACAAAGCTCAAAAATACTAATTTTTTTCATTAGAGTGCCAGAAAAGTCAACCCAAGAGTTTTAAACAGAGGTTTTTATATACTATTAAAAGTTCTATAATAAGCAACTTCGGGAATCAGGATGAAAGCTAATTATAGAACTTCTTTGCCATGGCTGTTTCTATTTACATCCTCAAAACCACAGAAGCAAATAATGTAGGCTTTCCTAATACGTCAGCATCTTCTTGATTTCTGAGTTCTTTGAAGCTGCTCTAAATCTTTCCCTTGAAAACACATTGTGGTTGAATATTGCCAGTTCAAGGACAATTTCAGTTTAGAGTTTTTAGTCCAAGTATACTATTCTTTCCTTGAAATACTGAATCTCAGGACTCAGACAAAACATCAAAATTGTTAGTCAACATAGTGCATGTTATCCAGTCCATTTTGTTTGGGTTTAATTTTTTGTGTGTTTGTTTACTTCATCAGTAGCAGCAAAACACAGAAGAAACATTAGTCAAGAGCATGTTGTATCTGCTACGTCCTGTTCTTGTCCACCACAAAAGGCAGGTGTAACTTATGAGTGGATTTTTAAGAAAAAGAAAATGTCGAAAGTGAAAGAAACTGTTCAGAGCAAACATTTCAGGATATTGCCGCTTCTAGCTGGATTGAATGTTTCAGCTTCAGTCTTACTCCCAAAGCTTTGTAGCCAATTTACACTGTGGCAATTGACTCAGTTGGCCTGGAGAGCTATTATGAAAGCAATTCTCTCCAGTACCCAGCCTTGCAGACACACCCAATTGACCCCGAATTAATCAGTACCCACCTACACCACGGTTCTCAGTCCTGGCTGCACATTAGAATCGCCTAGGGAGCTTTTTAACAATCTCCATGCCAAGTAATTAAATCAGACCAATTACATTACAGTCTCTGGGGGTGTGGCCCAGTCATCAGCGGCTTTTACAGTTTCCCAGGTGATTACCGTGGGCAGGCGCGGCTGTAAAACTGCAGCTCAATTGAGAGCACATCAGTGAGGTTCCAAGTCCCTGGGCACTTCCATTCTTCATTTTACACAGTGTGAGGTAAGAGGCTGCCTCAGACTCCCAGAACAGTTTTTAAAATGTCCCTGAATTGGGCAAACAGCCTAATAGAAAATAAGCCAAAGACAAAACATACATGTCTATCATAGATTTATGGTCTTACAAATTCAATCTCAAAAATAATCAGCATTTTTCTAAAGGGAAAATCTGTATGTACCTATTGTTTTGTAGCAATGAGTATAAAGTATTTAATATCCAATGTCTGTGGGACTCAGGGAAAACAGATAGTCTTGCATCTTCTGCAGGAGTGAAAATCCTACTACTGCTACTACTGACGTCGCTCATATTTAATAAGCCGGGGCAAGAAGCCAGGACTTGCTCTAGGAACTCCATATATATGAACTCATTTGATCCTCACGACAATCAAGTGAGGTCAATAGCATGATTATCTCCGTTTTCAGCAGGGAGATAGAGGTGCTCCTGAGGTCACACGTCTCCCGAGGTGAGGGAGAGGGATACAGAGTCGTGCAGTCTAGGTCCAGAGTCTGTATACCTGGGGACTCATAAAAAGGTAGGGACGTTGAGCCATCTCTGCCCATAGCCTTACGTAGGCCCCAAGATAGCAAAATTCCTCTTTTAGGAAATTATCTTAAGAAAATAACCATATACATGTATAAATATGTTCATTAGAAATAAAATAAAATATTCAGGGAAAAAAATGAGTCGAAAGTCCACACATAGGGGGTTGGTTAAGTCAACCGTATTATAGCATGTAATGGGGCTGTATGTTCCCATTTAGAAGCTGTGTTATAAAGTGGCTCTTCTTAGCCCTGTTCACGTCATGAACCATAAAGTGAATGACAGTGTTTTTAATCACGGTCTACGTTAAACACTCAGGTTGGCTGGAAGTGACTGTTTTGGAAACTGGCGGCACAGCCCCCACGAGCTACTGCAAGAGCCGAGGGGATCAAAATCTTGGTGTGCCCATACCTCATCCCCAAAGACCAGTTAGAAAGTTCTCATGTAGAGGGATATACTTTGCTGTAGGAGAGAGTTCCCTAGATTTTGCTAAGCTCAGGAAAGGTATACTATAAGGAAGCATCTTGATATATTCCAGGCTGTTGACTCCCTGTGTACCTATGGGCACAGATGGTCATACCAGTTGTTAAGACATCAAACGACCTTCAGATCATGGGCGCACAGCCAGTGCACCAAGAACCCCATCACCATCTCCACTACCCACACACAGGGCTTCCCTGAAATCTGGCAGCCCTGGACCACCTCAAGGCAAAGCAACTGCCAGGGAAAGCCTAACGCGGAGGGCTTGGTTTCGGTGGTGGGAGTTATTGTTCTCCGTCAGCCAACATGTGTTCTGATTGGTTGGTGCCTAAGCTTGGCGGGTGTTTAAATGTTTTGAATATTACATGTGTACGTAAAAAGAAGTTGATTAATGGGTACAAATATATGGTTTGATAGAAGAAATAAGACCTAGTGTTAGATAGATCAGTAGGGCTACTACAGTTTCCAATAACCTATTGTCCATTTGGAAATAGCTGGAGAAGAATGGGAACGGTTCTAGCACAAAGAAAAAAACAAAGATTTAAGGTGATGGATATTTCAAGTACACTGATTTGATCTTTACAAACTCAGTGATTATATTAAATTATCATGTGTACCCTCAAATCATGTACATCTATTAGGCATCAATAAAAAATGCATCAATAAAAAATAAAAATTATTCTTAAAAAATCTAGGTGGAGAAGAGTTTCTGGAGGGATGTAGGTAACAGTGTCACTATTTGTTCCACACGTTTCCGGATTGCCCACTCTGGAGCTTTGAGTAAGTGTGTATTTAGAAAAAAGAAAGACCGAAACATAATTTTTTTGGAAGTAAACTTGCAATTATGGTTGAAGATGGGTCCTTAAATCCTGTTAATTTATAAAAGTCTACTTTGTCTTTCTAAGCATCAGAAAGTTCCCGAGCTAGCGAATGACAGTTCCCACTGACTGGGGCTACGAATACTGGCTGTCACAATGATGACCTAAAAATCAGAAGAGCTTTTCCCCGTTGTTTAGATACTATAAGAAATTCTCATATTCATGTTGAACCCTAGAGAGTGGAAGGGGCCCCAGGAATTAGTGAGATGGAGTTTCAAAGTCAAATCATTTTGATTTAAAAACCATTTTTAAAAATAAGGTATATCTTCTACCTTTAAGCTATGGACCAAAGTCTCACACAAGCGTGTAAGTGGCCACGGTTCTTTCTGTTCCCATCAAAGGGTTCTTTCAGTCTCCAATGGGTTTGTGCCGCTGTGGAGCAGGGTCAGCGTGGTTGCAGTCAGAGAAGGCCGCAGCCTATCCGAGTGGCGCAGGTCAGAGGCCCTCAAATTGGCCCCCGATCAGCAGGGCTCCTGCTCTGCCTGGCGTAAGGAAATAGTGGCATCTCCTTTGTGCCTCCCAGTCCCCCTTTACAACTTCAGTGTGACTGCAAAGGGCACGCTTTAGAATTGCTCTCAGCCTGCACTTCTAAATTCACAAAAAAGGTCTAGCTTTTCCTTAAGAATTGTTTGGCTCAGAAGGCAGCCAAAAATGGTTCCACAGAGATTTATATGTGATTATCTGCTGGAATTCTTTCTCCCAGAATGTAGCCACCTGGCTGTATTGGGAAACTTCATGTTCTTACAGAACCGCTCCACTCCATCTAACATGACCCAATCATAATTCATTTTCCTTCTGCTCAAAGTCAGCTTCCGAATGGACATTTGACCCAATCCGAGCCCATGAGAATCCTCCTGAGTTTCTTTGTGTGTTTTGGTTATATGTGCACGGGTGCCTGCAACTGTGCGTGCCCGAGTGTGTGTGCTTTACAGGAACTCCAAGAATCAGTCCCCTTTTAGTCTGAGGAAGTTATCACATGTACAACTGGGGGGCTGGCGGTGGCCGTAAGGTCACGTCTCTCCTAAGGAGAAAGCTGCGCTCCAGGACAAGAGACAGAAGCAGAGGTGGGAGGTGGGGAGGTGCTCTTGTTTTTAGGCCTGACTTTATCCTTCCCTTTCTAATTTTTAATCAACCTATTTCTTGGATTCTGTGAGGTATTTCAGTTTGTGTTTCTAGCGTTTAGAACCTGAAGAGTCTTGAATAAAGCACAGTCTTCCCTGTTTTACTTCTCAGCTTCCTTTTTGCCCTAGGATAACGCCCTAAGCGAATTAGACTCAGCAAAGTCACTTGTTTTGAGAAGTGAGGAGCCAGCAGAGAGAATTTGAGGAAGGGAGAGGTGCCGCCAGGACAGGTGGCCAAGAGCAGCATTAAGGTCCCCGAGGGATGGGGCCACGCGGATAGGAGGTGCCTGACAGACGTAGCAGGACAGAGAAAACAGAGTGTGACCAGCTCAGCATCATGCCAAAGGCCCTGCTGAGGTGCTGCCAGCAGGTGAGTTAGTGGTTTTTCTGTCTGCACGTGTTATTTAAAGATCATGTTATTTAAAGGTAGACATTTTTCGGGAATGTTGAAGTGAAGGCTGATAACAATACTGAAGGGTGCCCTTTGCGAAGCTTTGAAGTTGTAAATGGGGACTGCGAGACGTGAAGGAGATGCCATTATTTCCTTATGCCAGGCAGGGAAGGAGCCCTGCTGATCGGGGGCCACTTTGAGGGCCTCTGACTTGCGCCGCTCAGACAGGCTGCGGCCTCCTCTGACTGCAACCACGCTGACCCTGCTCCACAGTAGCGACAACTCCCTGGAGGCTGGGAGAATCCTTTGATGGGAACATATGGGGAGAAGCCGTAAGTGCATAGCTATGCGCTTGAATGAGACTTTGGTCCACAACCTAATGGTAGAAGATATATCCCATTTTTAAAAATTGTTTTTAAATCAAAATGATCTGACTTTGAAACTCCAGTTCAGTCATTCCTGGGTACCACTCTCTCTCTCTAGGTTCAGAATGAACATGAGAATTGCCTGTGGTATCTGGAAAATGGGGAAAGAACTCCTTTATCTTTTGGTTGTCATGGTGATATCCAGTATCTGCTTTATCCCTGACAGTGGCACATCTCGTGCAGCTCCTTCAGCAGCTTTCTTGGTGCTGGGAGACACAGCACCAGTTTATGCTCTGGTGGACCCCGGAGCATTTCCCCTTTGAAGTCTTGCCACTTCTCTGAAGGCTCCCCTTAGGTTGAGGCAGATGTCACCGCTGTTGAGGAAATTTGTCAATTTCTATGCCTTTCTGTAAGGAAATAACCTCTCTCTCTCTCTCTCTTTTTCTCTCTCTCTTTTGTTCTGAGACACAGTCTCACCCCTGCCACCCAGGGTGGAGTGTAGTGGTACGATCTCAGCTCACTGCAGCCTCAACCTTCAAGCCTCAAGCGATCCTTCTGCCTCAGCCTCCTGAGTACCTGGGAGTGCAGATGCATGCCACACACCTGGGTAATTTTTGTATTTTTTGTAGAGAAGGGTTTTGCCATGTTTCCCATGTTGTTCTTGAACTCCTGGGCTCAAATGATCTGCCCATCTTGGCCTTCCAAACTGCTAGGATGATAGGCATGAGCCGCCACGCCTGGCCCATTTCTCTCTCTGATTAGCATCTCTGAATACCCCTATGCCCACTCCACTGGTTTCCCCTGGCAAAGCACCCTAAAGGAGCTCAGGCTTTTGGAACCCCAAACCCAGGAAAGGAATGTCTTCACCCTCTGCTTTCTACCTGTAATCCACGCTTTCCTTACGGCAAGAGAGGACAGCGAGACCCACCTGCTTGTCACGAGGAAAAAATCATGCAAAGGCAGCTAAAATACATTTGCACTGCAGTACGTAGCCTTCACATACTTTCAGTTGTGAGCTGCTTTTGAAAAACACTGGACAGAAGTAATTAGTGCCTCATCCTTCTTGCCTTTACTCCTACAACCCCTGTATAAGCCCAGAGTTTCCGCCCTGCCCTTGGGAGACTGTGAGACTTTGCCTGGAGCTGAACCGCGTGGTGAATTTGCTGACCTTGCTGTTTGTCTTTTTATTCAAATATTTGCCACTGTGCAACATGATCATATACTGCATCTATGTAATATTGACATACAAATTAAAGTGTTTAGCCAATTAGGTAGTTTGGTATTAGGTAGCAAATTAAAGTGTTTAGCCAATTAGGTAGTTTGGTATTAGGTAATTTAAAAAGACTTCAATTTAATTTATTTATTAAATCCTATTCTTTTCTAGTGAACCTATGCCTTAAGAATGATTCCATTTCTCCTGTCGGTTTCAGGCAGGCATCATTATGCACAAAGTCCTGTGTTGTTTAGGTGGCTCAGAGGACGAGCAGAAGTCAGGCATATTTCAGGAGTTTAAGTTAAAACCTGCCCCGGGGAAAGACTGATGGAGTGGAACATATGTAAGCAGAAAGCTGTGTTCAGAGTCTCCGGGGTGCATTACAGAGGACACTGTGTGTGTGTGCACGTGTATGTGCACGCATGTGTGTGTGTGTATGTGTACATTATCTACAAACACACACGCATAAATATGTGTACATTGATATATTCATAATCCCATAACCACACTCATTTTTGGCCGTCTCTAGAATCACAAATATATGTACTTTCTCACATTTATGTTTGAATGAGTGTATTGAATGAATAGTGTCCAAGGATATATTTGAACAAGCAAAGTGTTACTGCAACATTGCACTAACTTGGAAGTTGTTTGTCAGACAACTGAACTATCTGGAACACAGCTAAGAACTGAGAAGAAAACAAAACAGATGTCTCAGAACACTTGAGTCCTGGGCACTTTATTTAGAAAAGTTTCATTTTCGTCTGTTTCCCCTTATGTTACATACAAATCCACTGAGCCAGGCCTTTCGGTTTCTGTGATGAAAGGCCTTGAATTTTGGAGCCAGAAGGGCCTGGGCTTGAATTCAAGTAAATTAACTCTTCTGAGGTCCATTTTCTTAATCCATACAACAAAAATAGTTACATCTGTATATAAAGTTCTATTATGAGAATTAAAGAAGCCAAATATGAAAATAATCTAATGAAACCTGACATATAAAAAGTGTTCTTAAACAGGCCGGGTGTGGTGGCTCATGCCTGTAATCCCAGCACTTTGGGGGGCCGAGGCAGTGGATCACGAGGTCAGGAGATCGAGACCATCCTGGCTAAAACAGTGAAACCCCGTCTCTACTAAAAATACAAAAAATTAGCCAGGTGTGGTGGCGGCGCCTGTAGTCCCAGCTACTCGGGAGGCCGAGGCAGAATGGCGTGAACCTGGGAGGCGGAGCTTGCAGTGAGCCAAGATCACGCCACTGCACTCCAGCCTGGGCCACAGAGCGAGACTCTGTCTCAAAAAAAAAAAAAGAAAAGAAAGTGTTCTTCAACAATAATTTGTTTATTTCTCCTTCTTTTCCCAGCTCCTGGCAAATTGGAAGCAGGAGAAGAGGAGGAGGATTCAAAGATGGACAGACCAACGACAGCCAGAAAGAACACTCCAGCCTAACAGCCTAACCCTAAGAGATGTCAGGATGAGCCTAATCAGAAAGACCCAGGTCCTCACTGGCGTCTGAGGCCATGACTGGGTCCCAGTAACCAAGAAACGGTGGAGCCGTGCTCAGCCGGCTTCTCAGAAGATGGTGAGCATGGCAGAAACTTTAGCGCTGCTTCTCCTCAAAATAAAAGGTAAAAAGAAAATATTGGGGGCAGCAAGTGAAACTTTGCTCAGCATGGAGGACAGCTGAGGTGTCCCCATGGCAAGAAACAGATCTATTTGGAGGGCTATAGCTGGGGCTAAACCACTTTCACGCAGCAAGAGTCCACAAGCGTTTTCAGTGAAGGTCAGATCGGAAGGATTTCTGGCTTTGTGAGCCACATCACGTCCCTGTCACCTATTCTTCTTGTGGCCGTGTGTGTTCTTGCTTGCTTGTTTCTTTTGCCACACTTAAACATGCAGGAAAGCATTGTTAACTCACATGCTGTCCAAAAGCAAGCTGTGCACTGGATTTGGCCCGTATGTCATGTTTTGATAACATCAACTACAGTGTATTACACAAGATGACAGCATCTAGTGCCTTTCACATGTGTTCCATGAATTAATGGGTAAGATGTTTATGTCCTGTTTAGGTCATCCCACCAGTAACAAAATTATACTCCTTGTCATTTTGGATAAATGCGTTTATTGGCGTTTACTCATGTAGATTTGCCTTTGCTTATAACTAGAATTTTAATCAGGCCAAAAAAGAAACATTGGCACTCATACACATGTCTCAGAGAACAGTAAAAGTCCATCGCATAATAAGAGGTAGTGTTTATTGTGAAGTTACTGTGTACCAGGCACTGTATATATACCCGTTAGGGGCTGCCTTGTGTCCCCCTAAATTCGTATGTGAACCCCTGACCCCTAATGTGACTGTCTGGACACAAGGGCTTTAAGGAGGTCATCGGAGTTGAATGAGGTCTTAATGGTAAGGCCTTAATTCAATAGGACCGGTGAGAAGAAGGGACATGAAGAGCGTGCACACGTGGAGGAAAGGCCATGTCAGGACACAGCGAGGAGGTGGCTGTCTGCGAGCCAGGAAGAGCGATCGCACCAGAAACCAACCCTACCAGCATCTTGACCTTGGGCTTTCAGCCTCCAGAGCTGTGAGAAAAGAAATGCATGCCGTTTAAGTCACTCACTCAGTGGTATTGTTACCGTAGCACAAGTGGATGAATACAGCACTGTTTAATTCCTAAAATATTGTTGTAAGGGAGGTGCTGTTGTTATCCTGAGAGAGGAAATCTAAGGGCAGAGATGGATTAGGTACCATCCCCAGTCTTGTCTAGCCAGTGAGTGGCAGAGTTGGGGTTGAACCGGGCAACCTGCCCCAGGACTTCTGCTCTTCACCTGTCCCTCGGTGGGCTCTCAACACAGGTGGGGAGGTTCTGTGGGCGCTCTCCCCTTCTTCAGGAAAAGATGCCTCTTGCTCATGCAGTAGAGGGATTCTGAACGTGCTTCAGCGCAGGACCTCCTGAGGACATCGGTATACCTCAGGGATGCCCATCTCACTGCTTCCAAAAGGAGCTGAACCAAGCAGGGATTGAATGGATGAGCACTTGGTCGGGGGTAGATGTTGGAGTCTGCCCAAAGGAAGAAATAGGAGACATATTTTACTTCTCTCCTTATGCCTTATATAATACGTACACACTTATAATGTACAGCATGGCAACTTTTGTGTAGACATTTTCCACATAAACCTATTTTTTTTTTTTGGCAAAATGTAATGTGTACTAAAGGAATGATGAATTTTCCAAAGTAAGCCAGCCTCTCAGAATTTCATAGCTGTGAAGGGGATAAAGCAGACTTACCCAGGCAAGCCAACCTTTCTCTTGGCTGTTCTTTCCTGCCCTGGACTTTCCCTCCTCTGGCTCCTGATCTCTGAACTTAGAATCCAGCCTTAGCGAATCCTCAGTGGTGTCTCTGAGACACCAGACCAGAGAAACTCTCAGGCTCAGACTTTGACCTTTATTGTGAACTGAATTACATTCTAGCTGATTGCACGGTCAAAGACTGTTGCCGTGATGGGAAGATTGTGGTTCATACGGTCAGGGGTTGGAATTAGAGCGTTCCCACGTCACCAAGGTGTTCACGTGGCCTGCAGTTTAATAACTAAAACTGTAACCTACATTGTCTTGATTGGGTTTATCTGAATGTTCTGAATAAAAAATGCCAAGTAGTATGCTTCAGGAGGGCATGGAAAAGACCCCACATACAAAACTGCCCTCACTGGGTAAAATGACCTTGCGCTTTCAGCCTCCAAAACTGTGAGAAAATAAAGGCATGCTGTTTAAATCACTCACTCTGTGGTATTGTTACCGTAGTACAAGTGGATGAATACAGCACTGTTTAATTCCTAAAATATTGTTATAAGGGAGATGCTGTTGTTATCCTGAAAGAGGAAATCTAAGGGCAGAGATGGATTGTTGGGTAAAATGACATTTGTTTCGTTGAGTTCCCCAGAGCGTGTAGTTTTAGGCTTATGAAAGTGGCTTTCTGAAATGTGCCTAAGCAGACATGTTCTATTTCTTTTCCACAAAACATGCACTAAACACCTATAATAAGTATACAGGTGGATCATGGTGGAAATAAAACCTGAAAGATAGATATCAGACTTAATCATTTGTTAAAAGAGATACTTTTTAGTGAGAAACATCTATTACATAGAATCACTCACTAACCTGGCATGTTTTTATTCGCCCACTCTTACCTTGTAAAGTTGGTTTTTAAAGGTGTCAGATCTATGGCTAGTGTGCCTTAT
>NW_012102221.1:1541424-1543932 GCF_000951045.1 Mandrillus leucophaeus | reverse complement strand
ACCAGAGAAACTCTCAGGCTCAGACTTTGACCTTTATTGTGAACTGAATTACATTCTAGCTGATTGCACGGTCAAAGACTGTTGCCGTGATGGGAAGATTGTGGTTCATACGGTCAGGGGTTGGAATTAGAGCGTTCCCACGTCACCAAGGTGTTCACGTGGCCTGCAGTTTAATAACTAAAACTGTAACCTACATTGTCTTGATTGGGTTTATCTGAATGTTCTGAATAAAAAATGCCAAGTAGTATGCTTCAGGAGGGCATGGAAAAGACCCCACATACAAAACTGCCCTCACTGGGTAAAATGACCTTGCGCTTTCAGCCTCCAAAACTGTGAGAAAATAAAGGCATGCTGTTTAAATCACTCACTCTGTGGTATTGTTACCGTAGTACAAGTGGATGAATACAGCACTGTTTAATTCCTAAAATATTGTTATAAGGGAGATGCTGTTGTTATCCTGAAAGAGGAAATCTAAGGGCAGAGATGGATTGTTGGGTAAAATGACATTTGTTTCGTTGAGTTCCCCAGAGCGTGTAGTTTTAGGCTTATGAAAGTGGCTTTCTGAAATGTGCCTAAGCAGACATGTTCTATTTCTTTTCCACAAAACATGCACTGAACACCTATAAGTATACAGGTGGATCATGGTGGAAATAAAACCTGAAAGATAGATATCAGACTTAATCATTTGTTAAAAGAGATACTTTTTAGTGAGAAACATCTATTACATAGAATCACTCACTAACCTGGCATGTTTTTATTCGCCCACTCTTACCTTGTAAAGTTGGTTTTTAAAGGTGTCAGATCTATGGCTAGTGTGCCTTATTTGATGTGGAAGGTATGAACTTATCTGAGGTAAAAATCACCTTCGCTTTGGGCTAAGAAAGGGCTTGGAGAGGAGAAGTCTAAGCCTCCACCAATTAGGATACAGACCCAGGGAGCTACACAGCTGCAGAAACTCCTGGGCAATGTTTCAATAGTATGAGATTTTCAGATACAGCCTTTTTTTCTTTTTTTAATCCATAAAGCAGCAAATTGAAAGGATGGGGCAAGTGGTAACATTTAGTTTAACCTTTTTTGAGGAAAATAAAGTTTCAAGTTAGAAACTTGACCAAGATATTGTACTGATGGATATGGCCCTGGAGTCTACAGTCAGGCTTCCCAGTCTATATACAGTCTTTGAACAGGAGTATCCTAAAAGTCTATTGCCTTCAACACGTGGAGCTTCTGGATCTCGGAAAACGGTGCGGCTGTGTTTGGCCCAGCAGGGGGAGTGACACAAGCTGAACTGAAAGATCGGGAGGAGGTTACAGAGCACGGAGGCCGGCGGCCTTACTGCCATGGAGGCTGGGAGGCCACTAAAGGATCAGAAGCAGAGGAATAACACGAGAGATCTGTTTCGGGATCATCTGCACCGAAATCGGAGACTCAATGTTCACTTCCGTGTGTTTCCTTTCTAACTTGCTTGTATGTGACTTCCTATTTCCTGGAAGGACAGGTGACCACACTGCCGAGCAGAGGGCAGTTTGGATCGTGACACCAGAAATGCAAACAGAAAAAAGACATGTTGGCGTTTTTGTTTTCCTTCCAAAATAGGTTTCTGAAGCTTATCCCCTCCATCAATACTTTCCAAAGGGAAAACAACTTCCTTTGCAAAAGCTGCATTTTATTGAAAGCAGGTAAGATTCTTAGAATTGACAGCAGAGGCAAGGAATAAAGTTTATTCCAAGACTTGAATGGAAAAAGAGGAAGAACTCACAGTCAAGAGTCCCATCAGCTGAGGAGGGGCTGTGAGAGGGGAGACCCAGATGGACTGTGATTTTGGGGCAGCGGATGACCAGAGAGGGTTCCTGATAGCGGAACAGGGTGGTTGTTGGGACATGGATGGGGAAACTAGGGGACAATTGGTGGCGTGCAGATGAATGGAGTTGTGGTTCAGAGTCAGCTGCAGCTGGACTCCAGTGCCAGGAAGTCAAGATGGAGCCCTCAGAACATCAACTTAGGAGGAATGGGCACCGTGACATGCCCACATGGGGAAGTCTTGTTTTCTGCTATGCTCATGGCTATTTGGAAGGCCATCCACGGCTATGGCAGTGATCTGGATCTACCCATCCGTGGATCACCAGAGCAAACATCCGCCACCTGCACCTCACTCTGGACTCTTCCAGGAGGTTAACACACTCACAGGACTGTTGAAATCCTTGAGGGATCAGTGGTGATGTGGAGGGAACACCCTCACCCAGCCCACGCCTCAGCACTGGAACTATGTGTGGGTCAGGTAGGTCAGTGGTGGAAACTCAGTCCTGGCCTCCACAGCCGCCTCCCTGCTGGCTCCGGGGTTGAAGAGGAGAAAGACTGGGAGCAGGGAGAGCGATGGGTGTCTGCATAAGGGTGAACGAGGCTGACACCAATGCCGTGGGAACATTAGTGAAGCCAACTTCTTGAAAAACACTTCAGGTTTGTAGTTTACCAATTTTGTGAATTTTATCTTGAAGATTTTAAAACCTAGGT
>NW_012102221.1:1539548-1541374 GCF_000951045.1 Mandrillus leucophaeus | reverse complement strand
TAAGATTCTTAGAATTGACAGCAGAGGCAAGGAATAAAGTTTATTCCAAGACTTGAATGGAAAAAGAGGAAGAACTCACAGTCAAGAGTCCCATCAGCTGAGGAGGGGCTGAGAGAGGGGAGACCCAGATGGACTGTGGTTTGGGGGCAGGGGATGACCAGAGAGGGTTCCTGATAGCGGAACAGGGTGGTTGTTGGGACATGGATGGGGAAACTAGGGGACAATTGGTGGCGTGCAGATGAATGGAGTTGTGGTTCAGAGTCAGCTGCAGCTGGACTCCAGTGCCAGGAAGTCAAGATGGAGCCCTCAGAACATCAACTTAGGAGGAATGGGCACCGTGACATGCCCACATGGGGAAGTCTTGTTTTCTGCTATGCTCATGGCTATTTGGAAGGCCATCCACGGCTATGGCAGTGATCTGGATCTACCCGTCTGTGGATCACCAGAGCAAACATCCACCACCTGCACCTCACTCTGGACTCTTCCAGGAGGTTAACACACTCACAGGACTGTTGAAATCCTTGAGGGATCAGTGGTGATGTGGAGGGAACACCCTCACCCAGCCCACGCCTCAGCACTGGAACTATGTGTGGGTCAGGTAGGTCAGTGGTGGAAACTCAGTCCTGGCCTCCACAGCCGCCTCCCTGCTGGCTCCGGGGTTGAAGAGGACAAAGACTGGGAGCAGGGAGAGCGATGGGTGTCTGCATAAGGGTGAACGAGGCTGACACCAATGCCGTGGGAACATTAGTGAAGCCAACTTCTTGAAAAACACTTCAGGTTTGTAGTTTACCAATTTTGTGAATTTTATCTTGAAGATTTTAAAACCTAGGTAGTTCCTCCTGCTGTCTGTGCAATATGAAATAGGTTTTTCATTGGCATGGGAGTTTGAAAAAAATAGTCTAAGCAAAACATAATTAGAAAGATAAACATAGTTCCTTCTTAATCATATGATGTACGTGAAAGCCTAAGAGAAAGTGTTTTGTACATTTTGCTCTTCAGTATTATCTGCGTCACAGCTACCTGCTCCCACCCTTCCCTGTGAGACCTATGAGAGCAGATAATTATGAGCTGGCTAGATACAGGGAAGAGTAAAATTAAGCCTTGGTGTAACCAGTGAGAGCTACACTAATTGCTGCCCACTCAGCAGTTGATGCTCTGATAGGCCCTTTATGTGGGTGGTTGTTGGGCAAGTTTTAGAAATGCAGTCACATTTAATTGCTGTGAACCTGGGCATCTATTAAGCCTAAGAAGAGATCAATGATGTCCTCCCCTCTCTTCCTTTCTTCTTCTATCCCTCTATCTTGGCATCACGGGGATCTGACATGGCATTAGAATGCTTGGGTGATTGGAGGTTTGATCTCTGAGCTCATCCAAATGGCTCACTGGTGGCACTAATGGGACCTCTCCTGTTGCATGGAGGATCTGCAAGGCTTCACTGGAACTGGCCGCGTCTGCTCACTTGATGGTAGTTTGGTTACATATTCACTATAGCTGTCTTATGTGAGACACGGTTCTCTCCCCATTTGTGTAAGTATGCAGAAAGTTTTCTTAGGTATTTTCTTTTCTAGTGCAACAGTTGGAGAAAGCATGAGTAAAAGTTCTAGCTATGCACCTAAGTATTTCATAATGTTATTTACTTTTAATTTTCTTAATTAATTAATTTTTTTTTTAGAGTGAAGGTGCCATTTTGTTACTCAGTCTGAGTGCAATAACGTGATCATAACTCATTGTAACCTCGACCTCTTGGGCTCAAGCAGTCTTCCTGCCTCAGCCTCCTGAGTAGCTAGGACCACAGGCATGTGCCAACATGCCCAGTTAATTAAAAA
>NW_012102221.1:1531964-1534052 GCF_000951045.1 Mandrillus leucophaeus | reverse complement strand
ATTGCAATAAGTAATTATTCTTCTTTCTGACTAAAACAACCAGAAATTAATATTTTTATATTACTTGATGAGAAAAATCCATTTGCAGTTGAGCTAAAAACAAAAGAAAACAAACAACAGCAATAAGAAGAACAAAGGAAATACTGTATTTATTACTCTGTACCACGGAGGTGAAAGAGAACAAGACTCATTATACTCTTACTTTTCCTGGATTGAAAATTTCTCTTAAAATTGAGCTCGAGATCTAATTCCATAATTCTTTTTTTTTGTCATATGGTAAAGAATATAGCTGCCACTTTTATTTTGCAGATGACAACCGAACCTTAAACTATTTCTACCAATTCTACCAGTAAATCTCATGGGTTAGCATGAGCTTTTCATAAAGACATAACTTTGCTCTGGTGAATATATTTTCAGTTGAACTGTACTCAAGAAAAATTCCATCGCAGCACTTTACTTAAAAGATTGTTGGATGTTTTGTTTTGGTTTTGGATGAGCTGTAATTGCAGAAAGGAAGTCCTCAGCGCAGAGGGAAAATCTTTACAGCTGTGATTGTCTCGCCAGTCGTAATGACAGGTTTAATTTAAAACTTCACCCTTTTCTCACTCCCATCATCTTAAGACCAACGACTCGGAATTGCTCTTTAGAGTTAGGAGCTGGTCCTGGTATCAAGGGCTGATAACGTGGTCTCCGCAGGAATTCAGATTCTGATTTGGGCCTCGCTGTGTTCTAATCAAGGAAACTAATGAACTACACTCATTGTAAGTTCATCTAGTAGGAAACCTTGGACTGTTCCCAGCACCAGAGCCAAATGTTTTAAGTGGTAATCAAGTTTCCCTTGTCATTGCTCATATTTAATCATCAGAAAATTCTGTGTATTTATGTCCATATTGAAAGAAGAATCTTTGATTCTATGTGCGTGCTAAATGCGAATTGGCTGCATAGAGCTATGCTGTTTGACCTCCTTCAACACACGCTGCAGAGCGCAACAGTTTCCTGGAGTGCTTCTCTTTTGTGACTTTTTTTTAACACTTAAATTTGCATTTTTGTTAAAGGTGATGTGAAGAAGTTCAACGCTAGTAGTACATACAATTAATTCAGTACTTTAAGAGATAAAAATTGTTTTGATTATTCTATTCAACAACTACTTATTAAGAAGCTATTTTGTGCCAAGCACTGTGCCAGATACTAAAAAATAGTGAATGTGGAAACGGAAAAAAGGGGAAGATTGAAACTGACCTAATAGACCTACCAACAGTTGTTTTTTAGATGAACATAGAAATTAACCCTCCCGGTCTTAAAGTTTGAAACTTTACATTTGTTTTATCTGAGTTTTTTCCTCAGGAAAGGATCCCCAGGCCTCTCAAAAAAAAGTATCAAAGAACTGAAACTCACCAGATCATCACATCCAGACAAGGAGATGCCGGACCCCTCATCCACTATGATTGCTTCCTTACCCCTCCTGCATTTCTGTTTTCTCATAAATTGTTACATTTGTCTCTCTGCTATATAAAACTCATAATTTTAGCCCATCAGGGAGATGGATTTGGGACTGAGCTCCCATCACCTGGTTAAAGCCTTTTTCCTTGGCAATACTTGTTGTTTCAGTGACTGGTTTTCTGTGCAGGGAGCAGCAGGACCTAGACTGAACCCCTGGTGTTTCGGTAACACAATTGTTGAGGAAGAAGAAATGATATTATACACAACATATATGTTGTATTGATTTATCTTGTTTATAAGTTGTAGATATGATAAACCTGAATTGTAAAAATCCAGAATGAACAAATAGATTCATACATTTATTGGTTTTATTAGTTGACACTTGTAAATAAAGTATGGCAGTTTCCTCCTCTTTTTTGGTTCCTCAAGGCTATTCTGTAACATGGGTTGAAACTCCAGGAAGGTTCAGAATGATCCTTCCCTTACACCCCTACAAGAAACTTTAGTTCATGAACTTAACACCAATATGTATATTTTTCCAGAGGCTTGGGAATGATCTTGATAGAGATCAACAGAAAAGGAAATTGTGGACTTATTGGGAATAGAAATAGGAAGCATAACAGATTTTAAAATAAGAAGTGAGGTTTT
>NW_012102221.1:1530497-1531914 GCF_000951045.1 Mandrillus leucophaeus | reverse complement strand
TCTTTCTTTCTTTCTTTTTAAAAAGATTTTCAGCACATGTAAGCCCTGTAAAATACATTTTTCTCCAAGCTGATTTATGTACAAAAGCATACTATATTCCATCAACAACAATGACAGGGCTGAGTCACTATCAATAGGCCTAGATTCAAAATGATTTTCTAGGATTGGAAATGAATGCATGTTGATTCCACCCATGTTTCCTGCCAGACCCTGTTTGCTGCAAAGCTTCCATTAGGAGGTCACTTGGTTGAGAATAGGAGGACAGTTGCTGGAGACTTGAGAATAAGTAAGAGCTTAATGTACATTCACAAAATATTTTGCCATAATTTTTTGTCCAGTTGATAATAGTTTCATTAAAATTGTGCAAGACATATAGTTTTTATTCACTTAATAACAAGTGTAATGAAACATCTGAAACAACCTGAATGTTCAATAATAGACAACTGGTTAAATAAATTATGGTACATCAACTTAGCTGAATATTGTGCAATTATTACATGGAAATTATGAACTTAGACAAAAACATTAAAAATGCTATAATATTGGAAAAAAGCAGGATAAAACATTATATCATGCTGTGACTAGACAATTAAGAAAACACACGTTCATTGAAAAAGGCAAACTAATTTATTTATCAATGTTGCAGAATAATGGTTAATTTTTTTCTTTAAAATGTTTCCATTGTATGGCCCCTGATATCAGGTGCTGAGAAGGATACAATATCCTGTTAGTGTCCCTGCCAAAAATGCATGAACTGAACCTAATCATGAGGAAACATCAGAGGCACCCAAGATGAGGGTCTTCTACAGAATAACTTGTTTGTGTGCTTCAAAAATATCAAAGCTATGATTGAAATTTTAGCATATGTTCACTTATAACAAATCATTCATGTAGAAAATAAGTCAATAAATAATCAGACATTTTATTTTTATAGTAAAAAAATTCACTTTCTAACTATAAATGTTGGTGAAATAAATAAAAAGCTTTAAATGTAAATGAATATTTTATTGATTATTTTTATTTAAAAACCTTTACTTTAAACTGTATTAACAATTGTATTACATTTTTTATTTCTGTTTGTGATAAATTATGATTGAAATTTTTTGAAATGAATTAAGTTGATCTGTGTTATCTTATATTTGTCAGAAAGTTTAATAATCTTTAATGTCTCTGTTACTATTCCAGGAAAAGATAGAATTATAATAGTCTGACAATGACAAGTAATCGGTTAGACTACGTCTTTTTTCTTGACTTAGGGATACTAAATTTGTGATATATTAAGCTTACCATTGCAATAAGTAATTATTCTTCTTTCTGACTAAAACAACCAGAAATTAATATTTTTATATTACTTGATGAGAAAAATCCATTTGCAGTTGAGCTAAAAACAAAAGAAAACAAACAACAGCAATAAGAA
>NW_012102221.1:1524081-1529017 GCF_000951045.1 Mandrillus leucophaeus | reverse complement strand
TGTATTTATGTCCATATTGAAAGAAGAATCTTTGATTCTATGTGCGTGCTAAATGCGAATTGGCTGCATAGAGCTATGCTGTTTGACCTCCTTCAACACACGCTGCAGAGCGCAACAGTTTCCTGGAGTGCTTCTCTTTTGTGACTTTTTTTTAACACTTAAATTTGCATTTTTGTTAAAGGTGATGTGAAGAAGTTCAACGCTAGTAGTACATACAATTAATTCAGTACTTTAAGAGATAAAAATTGTTTTGATTATTCTATTCAACAACTACTTATTAAGAAGCTATTTTGTGCCAAGCACTGTGCCAGATACTAAAAAATAGTGAATGTGGAAACGGAAAAAAGGGGAAGATTGAAACTGACCTAATAGACCTATCAACAGTTGTTTTTTAGATGAACATAGAAATTAACCCTCCCGGTCTTAAAGTTTGAAACTTTACATTTGTTTTATCTGAGTTTTTTCCTCAGGAAAGGATCCCCAGGCCTCTCAAAAAAAAGTATCAAAGAACTGAAACTCACCAGATCATCACATCCAGACAAGGAGATGCCGGACCCCTCATCCACTATGATTGCTTCCTTACCCCTCCTGCATTTCTGTTTTCTCATAAATTGTTACATTTGTCTCTCTGCTATATAAAACTCATAATTTTAGCCCATCAGGGAGATGGATTTGGGACTGAGCTCCCATCACCTGGTTAAAGCCTTTTTCCTTGGCAATACTTGTTGTTTCAGTGACTGGTTTTCTGTGCAGGGAGCAGCAGGACCTAGACTGAACCCCTGGTGTTTCGGTAACACAATTGTTGAGGAAGAAGAAATGATATTATACACAACATATATGTTGTATTGATTTATCTTGTTTATAAGTTGTAGATATGATAAACCTGAATTGTAAAAATCCAGAATGAACAAATAGATTCATACATTTATTGGTTTTATTAGTTGACACTTGTAAATAAAGTATGACAGTTTCCTCCTCTTTTTTGGTTCCTCAAGGCTATTCTGTAACATGGGTTGAAACTCCAGGAAGGTTCAGAATGATCCTTCCCTTACACCCCTACAAGAAACTTTAGTTCATGAACTTAACACCAATATGTATATTTTTCCAGAGGCTTGGGAATGATCTTGATAGAGATCAACAGAAAAGGAAATTGTGGACTTATTGGGAATAGAAATAGGAAGCATAACAGATTTTAAAATAAGAAGTGAGGTTTTTGCATTAAGGTCTTGTAAGAGATTGCTACAGGCGAAACAGACAAAAATCTCTGCTCTTAAAGTTTCCACATTTATGGTTACATATTACAAACTGTCTTTGCAATGAGACAAGGTGTGGTTTTGCAAATTGGCAGCTATGCAACAATATAATGGAATAATAATGCAAAACTTTTGCAGGGTAAAAAGGTGACTACTATAAAGGATGCAATATTTCATGAAATCAATAAAAGTGATATTAAACAACTACACATTTCAAAACAAACTCAGTGACAAATGGAAGTTTATCAGTCTAGACCAACTAATAACTGAAGAAAAGAGAAAGAAACAGCACTGATGAATAACAGCTAAGTTAAATAGAATGACTCCACCACCAAAGAATTCAGAAAGATCACGGAAAATTGTTGAAACCTTGACATTCTTTACAAAGATTTACAAATGTTATTTAAAATATCAAACATAAAGTAAGAAATTCCATACCTGTGTACCAAACTATCAAAAAAAAATATGCCCAATTCAACCCCTAACATTTTATTAATTCCTTTTCTTAGGATGAATCACAATTATAACCTTATTTTTATTAAAAGTGGAATAAACTTATTTTATAACTTACAATTTATTGAGAAAATCTTAAGAAAGACTCTCCCATCCCCTACCCCGTTATTTACTGTGAACCTCTATTCAGTGGCTTTAGCAAGAGCCACTGATCAAGGTCCTTCTTTATCTCTATGTGAACAGCTTTCTTCGCCTTCCAACTCTGAGGTCCATTCAAGTCAAGCAATTCACTTGTTTGGTTTGGTTTGGTTTGGCAGTTGGACAATTGCCTGTATGTCCTATCATCATATTCATCCTACCGGATTGTAAGGATATCCTTCATGTTTAGTCTTCTCTAAGTCAGAGAAATTTTAAACATTTCGATCACCAAAATGATACTCTACTCCACTGATCACACTTATCTATGTATTCATTTTCTATTGCTGCATAAAAAATGAATACAGACGTAGCAACTTAAAACACATATTTAATATCTTATCATTTCCGGGGGTCAGAATCAGGGTGCGGCTGGTCTGGGTCACCTGCTCCGAGTTTCAAGGGGTTTTCCAGGCTTCACCGTCTTCTGGAGGATTAACTGGAGAAGAATCTGCTCTCGAGTTCCTTCGGGGACGTGGCAGGATTTATTGTCTTCAGGAGTATGCCTGAGGACTTTGGCTTTTCGCAGGCAGTCTGCTGGAGGCTGCCCTCAGGCCCTAGACATCACTCAGGCTTCTCCAACACTGGCCTTTACTTTCCCAGGCCCACATCAGTGAATGGTAGTCCTGTCACTAAGCTAGTCTTCCAGAACATATCAAAGGAGTGGCTTCCATCACCTTTGCCATGATCTACCGGTTAGAAGCAATTCACAGGTCGTGACCACACTCAATGAGAGGGATTACATGAATGTGTGACCACCAGGAGATGGTAACAATTGGGGTCACCAGGAGATATGACTGCTACAATCTCCCGTGATCAAAAACAAAAATAGGAATCTGGAAGTTGAAGTTCAAGGTTTTGAAAAGTGAATTGGCTTTCTGTTTTTATCATTTCTGGATATACAAAACAGTTATATGAAATTTATTAATATGAACTGCATCATACTTAAGTTTTAAACATTAGTAATATTCTATTGAGTTTTTTTGCTGTCCTACTTAAATTTTTGAGGACATTTTATATGTTTAGGAGTGATCTGAGTGGAATGTCACTTTTTTCTAAATCTCCAAATAATCCTAAACCAAATGGAATACACATGAACATTTACTAGAAATCACTGACATCTACTATTTTAATTTCTTAGCTGTTGATAATGTTTTTGAAATATAACATTTACTCTGGTCACAGTGGCTCATGCCTGTAATCCCAGGGCTTTGGGAGGCTTGGCAGCAGAATTGCTTGAAGCCAGGAGTTTGGGAGCAGCCTGGACAACACAGGGTGACCCTGTCTCTACAAAAAAATGTAAAAAGCTGGGCATGGGGGTGACTTTCCTGCCTCAGTCTCCTGAGTAGCAAGGGCTACAAGCATGCACTCCCATGCCCAGCTTTTTACATTTTTTTATCAACAGCTAAGAAATTAAAATAGTGATCAAACACTTCAGGTAGTTGGTGAATAATTTGTTACAAAGAATCTCTACTTAGAATTGTAACGTGTGTGTATATATATTCTATATAATTATACATATGTAATATATACATACAAAAAAACTGAGAGACAGAGAATTTACGCACCAACCAACACAAATACATATGGAATAATAGAACATAAGTTAATATCCCTAAAATTCAGTATGTATGAGGCCAGAAGAGAGCGCTCATAAAATATAAAGGATCAACATTATGTATATGATGTTTTCTCACTGCAGTGAATTAAAATTAGATATCATTAGCAAAATAATGGATTATAACAAAATAATGGATTCTACATCTGTTACAGCTTTTGAGATCTTTGTCATCAACCATTCTCTCATCACTTCTCTCTCGACAAGTGAAGCTCTAGGTACAGAATGTTCTACAAGTTAACTTTTCCAAAAATTCAGGAAACATACAATCTGTGTCTTACATAAGTTGTTTCAGAAAGCATAAAAGGACTAAAAGCTGCCTAACTCATTTTATGAGACTACTGTGATATTTTTAAAGTTAAGCATCATAAAAAAAAAAGAACATGGTAAGTAAATTTTATTTCTAAGCAAGTTGCGTATTTCTAAAATACAATTGTACATAGTTGAATCCAACATAGTAGTAAAGAAATGAGTTTAATAGGATCAAGCCTGATATGTCCCTTAAATGTAAGAATTTCCATAGTTTAAAGAAAACTCTACAAAGTAAACCACTGTATTAATGAGGTTAGGAGAAAAATTCCATGATTATTTCAGTAGATATTTAACCATACTATTAAAACATTTTCACTGCAACAGCCATTGGTATAAGGCTTTACAAATATTAACTCATTTAATCTTCATAATAGCCATATGTGGTAGGTAATATTACCAACCTTTTAAAGATGAGAAAACTGAAGCACTGGGAGATTATGTAATTAGGTCAGTTAAGGTCATTCAGCTAATATGCAGAAAAGCTAAGATTTAGTACAGGCAACCAAGCTCCAGCGTCCAGGTTTTCAACCAGTCTTTTATGCTGCCTCTTTTGCAATATATGGAGAAAAATCATTTGATAAACTTAAACTTTTATTTATTATAGGCATGCTAGAACACTGGGATCAGAAAAAAAAAAACCTTTAACACCATAAAAGCTATGTTTACTAAAAGTATTCATGTCTTAGAGGCATTCCCCTTAATCTCAGGAATGAGAAAAGAATACGCCCTTTCATTTTCCCGTCCAATATTTGTTTGTTTAGCAAATATTTGTATTACGACATTACAAAAGTATATTAATTAAAACGGCATGGTAATAGCATAGAAACAGATGAATAGACAAATCAGAAAGAAAAGCATGTTCACCATACTGTTTTATATATAAAGATTTGAAATATGGTTGACCTGGAATCAAGAAATCAGTGGTACAAGAGACTGAGATAGGAGGATAACTTGAGCACAGATGTTAGAGACCAGCCTGGGCAATATAGTGAGAACTCACTTCAAAAAATCTCAATGGTGACAAGTACAATATTTGTTAAATACTGTTTAAAAAATGGCTCATTATGTGGAAAAAAGACTTTAATTCCTACCTCACATCATATTA
>NW_012102221.1:1520467-1524031 GCF_000951045.1 Mandrillus leucophaeus | reverse complement strand
TAGCTGTTGATAATGTTTTTGAAATATAACATTTACTCTGGTCACAGTGGCTCATGCCTGTAATCCCAGGGCTTTGGGAGGCTTGGCAGCAGAATTGCTTGAAGCCAGGAGTTTGGGAGCAGCCTGGACAACACAGGGTGACCCTGTCTCTACAAAAAAATGTAAAAAGCTGGGCATGGGGGTGACTTTCCTGCCTCAGTCTCCTGAGTAGCAAGGGCTACAAGCATGCACTCCCATGCCCAGCTTTTTACATTTTTTTATCAACAGCTAAGAAATTAAAATAGTGATCAAACACTTCAGGTAGTTGGTGAATAATTTGTTACAAAGAATCTCTACTTAGAATTGTAACGTGTGTGTATATATATTCTATATAATTATACATATGTAATATATACATACAAAAAAACTGAGAGACAGAGAATTTACGCACCAACCAACACAAATACATATGGAATAATAGAACATAAGTTAATATCCCTAAAATTCAGTATGTATGAGGCCAGAAGAGAGCGCTCATAAAATATAAAGGATCAACATTATGTATATGATGTTTTCTCACTGCAGTGAATTAAAATTAGATATCATTAGCAAAATAATGGATTATAACAAAATAATGGATTCTACATCTGTTACAGCTTTTGAGATCTTTGTCATCAACCATTCTCTCATCACTTCTCTCTCGACAAGTGAAGCTCTAGGTACAGAATGTTCTACAAGTTAACTTTTCCAAAAATTCAGGAAACATACAATCTGTGTCTTACATAAGTTGTTTCAGAAAGCATAAAAGGACTAAAAGCTGCCTAACTCATTTTATGAGACTACTGTGATATTTTTAAAGTTAAGCATCATAAAAAAAAAAGAACATGGTAAGTAAATTTTATTTCTAAGCAAGTTGCGTATTTCTAAAATACAATTGTACATAGTTGAATCCAACATAGTAGTAAAGAAATGAGTTTAATAGGATCAAGCCTGATATGTCCCTTAAATGTAAGAATTTCCATAGTTTAAAGAAAACTCTACAAAGTAAACCACTGTATTAATGAGGTTAGGAGAAAAATTCCATGATTATTTCAGTAGATATTTAACCATACTATTAAAACATTTTCACTGCAACAGCCATTGGTATAAGGCTTTACAAATATTAACTCATTTAATCTTCATAATAGCCATATGTGGTAGGTAATATTACCAACATTTTAAAGATGAGAAAACTGAAGCACTGGGAGATTATGTAATTAGGTCAGTTAAGGTCATTCAGCTAATATGCAGAAAAGCTAAGATTTAGTACAGGCAACCAAGCTCCAGCGTCCAGGTTTTCAACCAGTCTTTTATGCTGCCTCTTTTGCAATATATGGAGAAAAATCATTTGATAAACTTAAACTTTTATTTATTATAGGCATGCTAGAACACTGGGATCAGAAAAAAAAAAACCTTTAACACCATAAAAGCTATGTTTACTAAAAGTATTCATGTATTAGAGGCATTCCCCTTAATCTCAGGAATGAGAAAAGAATACGCCCTTTCATTTTCCCGTCCAATATTTGTTTGTTTAGCAAATATTTGTATTACGACATTACAAAAGTATATTAATTAAAACGGCATGGTAATAGCATAGAAACAGATGAATAGACAAATCAGAAAGAAAAGCATGTTCACCATACTGTTTTATATATAAAGATTTGAAATATGGTTGACCTGGAATCAAGAAATCAGTGGTACAAGAGACTGAGATAGGAGGATAACTTGAGCACAGATGTTAGAGACCAGCCTGGGCAATATAGTGAGAACTCACTTCAAAAAATCTCAATGGTGACAAGTACAATATTTGTTAAATACTGTTTAAAAAATGGCTCATTATGTGGAAAAAAGACTTTAATTCCTACCTCACATCATATTACAAAATAAGCTCCAGATAGTTTATAGATCTAAATGTTAAAAGCAAATCTGTAACACTATGAGAGAAAATATAGGAACATATCCTTGTGATTCAGTGTGTGGGAAATGATACATATTTATGAAATACTCCAAACAAATATTTTATTACATCAAAATTATGATTTTGTTTTAAATAAGATAAACTGCCAGGAACAGTGAGGAGTCTGAGCTTTTATTCTACTTGCACACTGACAAGTTAAAGTACCATAGTTTTATGGATGCCATGAGAAGATACGAGACCCTTGGGTCAGAGACAAAGAATTCTGTTACTCATGGCCTAGCAGGCAGCATGGGCTTCATGTTTGTGCTGGTTTCTCATAGCCCCCAAGTTCCCCTGGAGCAATGAAGATGGGCCTAGATAGATGCTCCACTAACAGTGGGTTGACATAACAGCCAAGAAAACCTCAAGCTCAGAAAATCCCAATATTTTTAAAAGGGCTTCAAGCAAACTTGTCCAACTGTTGTCACAGAAGGAGATATTATCTTTATCAGACTGGACATTAAATATGCCCTCTAATCCAGATGAAGGCAGTGTCTCTGTCATCCACGGCTGTTTACTATATACACACCCTTGAAAAGATAGTACAGCACAAACACTGTCAATGTCTGTGCTTGCAAAAAGTGCAGAAATATGACAGACCCCTGGTGAACTGTCTGCCAACAGAACTAACAGTCAAAGCAAACACATAGGTTATAGGCTTAGAGACTTTGCTTTAGATTTTTCTGACTTTCAAGAAAAAGATAGGAAATCAATTAAAAATGGACAGTAGTTATAATCAACTTACATAAGGCGCAACTAAAAGTGTGAATACATGTTTAAAAAATTGTTCAACATAACTAGTAATCTGATAAATGAAAATTAAAACTAATATAAAACATCAATATATACCAATCAAATTGACCAAGTTATAAATCAATTAATAGCACATGTTAGCAGGAATACATAGACAGTAACCTTCATATCCTACTAGTAAGAGTGTATCTGAGATCACCATTTTGAGAACACATTTGGCATATTGGTGAAAACATTATGCCTATGCCTTATACCCAACAATTTCATTCCTGGGAATAAACCCCAGAACAACTTTGCTCGGAGGTGTGTGAAGATGTTCAATTCGGCAATAGTTGGAAGCTATCTTCATATCCGTAGAAAGTGGAAGTGGCTGTGCAAATTATGGTTTATCTATAAGACAGATGTCATTCATTAGAAGAAATAAACAATACCTAGAAATACTAAAATATAAATATGTCAGAGTCTACTATTCAGTAAAAATGTAAAACTGACTGATATTTATGTAGATGTTTAAAAAACACACAAAATAACACAATAATATACAAATCACTTTCACTTCCCTATAACCATTCTCTATTTTCTGTCCCTTCTTTTGCTTTCTCTTTCTTTCTCCTTTCCTTTCCTCTTTTCTTTCCTCTTTCTCCTTTATCTTTTCCTTTCTTCTTTCCCCTTTCCTTTTTTTCACAGGGTCTTGCTCTGTCATCTAGGTTGGAGTGCAGTGGCGCAATCTCAGCTCACTGCAACCTCAAGCTTCTGAGCTCAAGTCATCCTTCCATTTCAGCCTCCCAAGGAGCTCGGACTACAAGTGCAAGCCATCATGTCCAGCTAAATTTTTT
>NW_012102221.1:1511897-1519447 GCF_000951045.1 Mandrillus leucophaeus | reverse complement strand
TTTTTTGTATTTTTAGTAGAGACGGGGTTTCACCATGGTAGCCAGGATGGTCTCGATCTCCTGACCTCGCGATCGACCCGCCTCAGCCTCCAAAACTGCTGGGATTACAGGTGTGAGCCACCGCGCCTGGCCTGTCCTTTTTCTTTAATCAAACAGCAAAATGTCTTCCTATCAGTTTTTGTAAAAATTTCTAGAAATGTCACAAGCTTCACAAACACTCAAGCTCTGAATGCAGCTAGGCCAGCTCTTCTTGATAGATTTACATCGAAAAGGAGGAAAGAGCTTCAAAGAGGGTGTGGCCAACCCCATACAAATAAGGAGAATAGGTTGGAGAAGAGGCCATTGAATTTGGCACCTAGCGACTTGTTTGTACTAATAAAGGAGTTTCTGTAGTCAACTGGAGACTGGCTTAAAAGCACTCAAAGGATTTTGGATGTTCTGTAGGTCGACTGGGCTCCACTAAACATTTGGCAACAAATAAGCATTTCTCTCCAAGACATTGAGAAATACAGAGCAGTTCTGTTTATTTTCTTTAGAGATGGAGACACGCTGTTGTAGCCAAAGCAAAGTTTGGAGCCATTTTGGTTCCTGGTCCCTGGGCGTAGGTTTACTCTTTTGTTTAATAAGAGAATCAACAGTGCTTTTGACAATCAGTGGTTTCTCTAGCATCTTAACTAATATTATCTCCCTTCACAAAAGGCTCGGGCAGCCCAGGCTGTGGTAAACAATTCCTGAGAGTGCAATCACTGTGGTCAGTCTGGCCCCCTCCACTCTCGCCATCTTCTAAACCCACGCTGTACACATTCTGGAAAAAGGGCTCTGTAAACTCAAGCTTCCTTCAGAGAACAAGTCATAATAAAAAGAGGTTTATAAAGGCATCGTTTTCTCGCCAAGAAAGTTGAATGAATTCTTTTATCTCCTCATGATTCATTCCTAATTGCAATAGTCTTATTTTTAGAGTGCATTTTGGAGGTTTTTGTTATTTAGTGGTAAAAACACAAAATGATGCACTCAGCATTCCAGATGACAGGCTGGAGAGGAGGAGGAGTTCTGTGGATGTAGCTCTCACCATGCGAGGAGCCTGTGGTCTTGGTCAGCCTGGGCCGCTGTAACAAAATGCCGTCGACTGGGGGTCTGAACCGCAGACATTACCTTCTCACAGTTCTGGAGGCTGGAAGACTGAGGTCAGGCTGCCAGGTTATTTGGGCTCTTGGTGAGGGCCCTCTTCCTGGTTATGTCCTTACCTGGTTTTTTTGAGTGGTTTATAGAGAAAGAAAGAGATCCTGGGTCTCTTCCGCACGCACTGATCCCATCATGAGAACCCCAGATCCTGGGTCTCCTCTGCTTTTTATAGGGACACGCACTGATCCCTTCATGAGGACCTCACCTTCATAACTTCATCTAACCCAAATTCCCTTCCAAAGGCTCCACTTCCAAATACCATCACATTGGTATTAACGTGTCAATATATGACTTTTGGGAGGACACAGTCATTTAGTGCATAGAACCTGTAATCAGTGAATACAAGAATTGTTGGTGTCTGTAGCAGAAGAGGATTTTCTCGTTGCCTGACTGCTCTTGAGAATAGTCCTCCCGGAGAGAAGAGTGGAGTGCAGGAGGTGATGACATTTTCATTCTGTATGTGAAACAATAAATGCCTGATAGTGAGAGTTTTCAGAAAGACGAACAGACTGTTTGTAGGAATACTGAATTCCATGTGCCTGGTGGTATCTAAGCAGGGGCTGGGTAATTGTGGAAAAAATTCAAGAGCATTCAGAAGGGCCCAGAGAAGTGGCTCGCATCTGTAATCCCAGCACTTTGGGAGGCCAAAGTGGGAGGATCGCTTGAGGCCAGGAGTTTGAGACCAGTCTGGTCAACTTAATGAGACCCTATCTTTACTAACAATTACAAAATTAGGTGGGCATGATGGTGTGCACCTGTAGTCCCAGCTGCTCAGGAGTCTAGGGTGAGGTGAGAGAATCTCTTGAGCCCGAGTTCAAAGGCTGTAATGAGCTGTGATCATGCTACTGTACTCCAGCATGGGCAACAGAGCAAGACTCTGTCTAAAAAAAAAAAAAAAAAAATGTGTGTGTATATATATGGCAGTCAGAGCACCCAGGTCCCCAGGTCCCCTTTCAATGCTGAAGTTATGTGCTTGAAAATTTACTTGGGGGCCACGGCTGCATACACCCTCATCACAATTCTCGGTCCTCAGGAGGCAATGGTTTAGACTTAAACTTCCACATAAGCAGACTACTTTGGAGAAGGACAAAGGGAAGTTTTCCTTGGCTCCATAGGACACTGTCAAGGAGTCGGGGCAGGACTGGAACGAACAGTATGAGAAGTAAAGTACGCACACTCGTGCGTGAACATTATGGCAAACATGACAAAGACGCGACGCTTTTGCAGTCTCCCACGTTCCCTCCACGTAAAATCAAGTGTCACAAGCAAAGCAGAAGTCTTGTTAGTTCTTTTCGGTGACAATGTTGATGCCGTTCCTCCTGGTTTGCATTCCTTTCTTCCCACGCTCTCTCTACCCACAGAAATTCAACCAGTTTTCCTGTCCCAAATCAAATAGGACTTTCCCCGTAAGGTAATTCCCTGATTCATAAAATACAATGATGATAATAATTATCTGATTCGTGCTTTCCATGTCTTTTGATCTATTCTGTTTAGCACTCTTATAGCCCTTAGCTTATTCTTTACTCTAAAAATACCTTTTCTTACGTACTAGAATCTAAATTTTTGAGGACAGACATTGTGTCTTTCTTAGACTTTTATATCCCTAAGACGTCAAATACTCTACCTTATGGCTAGTAAATCTCAGTAGATGGATATTAGGTGACTGGGTGAATGAGCGGAACATTCTAAATGGGGAGAAAATGCAAAGCCATCTTTGCTGCTGCAGGATTCTGCTCCCTTTTTCCTCAGATCTAACCTATGTGGTCTTTTATTTCAGACATTGGACTGGAAAGTGAGAGGCTCAAAACAGCATGAGAAGTAGAAAGCTGGCAAGTTTGTTGGGGACATATGTAACTCCATGAAATATCACTGTTTCAAGGATTAAGTTGTGAGTTTTACCCTTTTTAGATAAGGAAAACAGAGTGTGAGTGGGGTTAGAAAGAGGAAAAACAGCAAGCCAAGCTGAATCATTCATCCTGAGAGGCATTCAAACACAGTTATGGAGAAGCGACTTTCCTTCACAAGGGTAAGCCCTCAACAGCAGCTGGCAAACCTCAGTCCACAGCGCCCAGTGTGAGAAAGGGAAGATTTCAAACAACTTAAATACAAAGAAAACACTTTTTTAAAACATTAGTGATTCTTTTCCACATTTCCCTTTAGGCTCTATTCATAAGGAAAATATTCCGCTGCACCTCACAGCAATATATCTTATTCTTTTTTAATATGTAGCAACCGTCAGCCAACTCATAGCTGAAGCAGGGACATTGTGCAGCTCTTGGCCCTTGTTCTTAATATGTGTTCAGAGGGCTAATACTCTGTCAAGCAGGGAGGATGACAGCCAGAGCAAACAGTCACGGTCCTCACGGTGGAAAATCATGTTGCCAGGCAAGCCAAAATATAATTTTTTCTACGAATTTTCTTTCCAGGAAGTACCTCTGGAAAACACCTTTCTAGCACAATAGTCATTGAATTCAATTATATATTTTTAGACACCACTAACCGTTCTTTGTTTTTTCTTCCATTTCTAGAAAATTCTGCACATCTGGAAAGAACAGCCATGAACAGGAACTTGTGCATTTGCGTTAGGCTCCTACTGGGCCTGCTTCGTTTAATTTCCTCCATTTTTATGACACTTTCCTATGCTGCTACTCCAGACATTCCATAAAACACCTCACCACGAACAAATTGTAAGGGAAGGAAATCTGAAGGAAGTCTGACTGAACTTCTGAGTTCTCACCATCAGACTGACCAGGAAAAACTTCCAGGCCCCTAATCCCACTTCTCTGCGGTCTCCTCTTCGTCTCTGTGTATAAGCTCTCCTGCCTGTTTGCACCTCTCATCCATTGTCAGACAAACTGTCCTACTCGTGTTTGCCTCTGAGAGGCTGCCCACTTCCTCATGTTCGGAGAAAGAACACAAAGCATCCTAACTTTGATTCAGTTTTCCATACTTCAGCCAGCAGTCTGCCATTAAGCACACTTTTTACTGCCAAATAAAGTCATTGCTTTCAATGTTTTTTCTTCTTTTTTTTCTTTTCTTTCTTTCTTTTTTTTTTTTGAGACAGAATCTCACTCTGTCACCCAGGCTGGAGTGTAGTGGTGCAGTCTCGGCTCACTGCAACCTCCGCCTCCCAGGTTCAAGCAATTCTCCTGCCTCAGCCTCCCAAGTGGCTGGGATTACAGGTGCCCACCACCATGCCCAGATTTTTTTTGTGTGTGTATTTTTAGTAGAGACGGGGTTTCGCCATGTTGACCAGGCTGGTTTTGAACTCCTGACATCAAATGATCCACCCGACTCGGCCTCCCAAAGTGCTAGGATAATAAGTGTGAGCCACGGCGCCCCGCCAATATTTTTGTTTCTAATAAAACAAGAACTAGTAGTGCACTCCGTCTAGAGCAAGATAGTGTGGTGGAGACAGGGAGCAAGTGGGCAGGGGATAAACAGGTCAAGAACTGAGTTCACAATTGAGGCTTTAAGCTTGATAAGAAATAAGGCAAGTTTGAATGATCTGGGTCCCTGGGAAAACATTTGTTTAGAAAAAGTTCAAAAGTAAATAAAAATACTATGCACCTAGTTTCTAGGTATTGATTTATCTAAAAGGGACCTGGCTTTCACCTATTTATGACATGTAAGTGCATTTCTCACAGTTCTAGAGGCTGGAAGGCTGAGGTCAGGCTGCCAGGCTGTTTGGGCTCTAGGTGAGGGCCCTCTTCCTGGTTATGTCCTTACCTGGTCTTTTTGAGTAGTGCATGAAGTCCATCCTTACGATACGTAAGTGCATTTCAAAGCTTTGCCTGACATTTGGATGCAAGGTGGCAGAGGCTGTGGGGCTGCTGGGTGCCACCACATGTGACAATACAGAAAACACAAAGCATCTGTAGGCACTGAAATCAAATTCCCACAGCTCTGTACTTTGTCAGGGGATGACTCTTGGCCTATTTTAAATATTCTGAATTAACTTTTTCCTTTCCTACACTTTCTCCCTGACAGAAGCACACTCCCTTAAAAAGAGAAGAATCATATCATATCTCTACGGAGATAAATACATTCCTTGGTTTAAAACAAAATCCTTTCTTCCTCATTTCCTTCATTTTCTTTCTCTCTTCTCTCCCTCCTTCTCCTTCTCTCCATCCCTTTCTTTTCTTCTTCTTCTTTTTTTTTTCCTGAGGCGGAGTCTTGCTCTGTCACCCAGGCTAGAGTGCAGTGGTACAATATTGGCTCATTGCAACCTCCACCTCCCAAGTTTGAGCCAATCTCCTGACTCAGCCTCCTGAGTAGCTGGGCTTACAGGCGCCTGCCACCGTGCCCGACTAATTTTTGTATTTTTCGTAGAGACGGAGTTTCACCATCTTGGCCAGGCTGGTCTCGAACTCCTGATGTCGCGATCCACCTGCCTCGGCCTCCTATAGTGCTGGGATTGCAGGCCTGAGCCACCGTGCCCGGCCTCCATCCCTTTCTTATTACTATTTTAGCTGAGCAGCCCTCAAGTGAGGGTGTCATCTGAGAGTGGGAGGCAGAGCTGAGTGAGGTGCATGGTGGAGGCACACTGCCAGCAGCTGTGGACCATGGGAACGATGTCTGGCAGGGTAGGGGTGGCAGGGGTGCAGTGTGGGCTGTTGGCAATTGGGAGAGGAAAGAAGGCATCCACAAAGGGTGTGACGGGCTGATGCCCCTGGAGGGTGCTGAGGGAGACGATGGCTTCGACAGGTGTTGAGTACCTTTATCGGTACTCTGGAGCGAGAATCACCAATATGGAAAACGAGAAAACTGGGATGAACCCATTAACGTTGGATTGGAAATGGAAATATCAGTGTTAATTTCAATAGGGAGATAAACAGATACTATAATTACATACAACAGAATTCATCTATTTCCTAGTCTGTCCTCTGAGAGTTGGAGAGAGGTGACACGCCAAGAGCAGCGAGCACATCTTTTACGTGGTCCGTAAATGCCATTCTCCATGGAGAGGACTCATGGCTCCTTGGAGAGCTCGCTGAATCCCGAGCTGGGGAACGGAAGCTACAGATGGTTCAGAAACACCTTTTTGTATGGAAAGATAAGAAAATGGTCCCAAAGTTATAAAACTGTTGAGAAAACATGCAATCCAGTTTTAAGGGACTCCCACTGGTCAAATCTGGGATCATTTGATTGTCAAGTAAGTAATGACAGTAACAGATTATAACAAATTGAATTAAATGGGAATCCATGAGTCTATGCAGATATGAATGAATGAATGAGAGAGGTAAAATATTTTCCTTTTGTCTCTGATTTAAGCAATTCAGCAAAAACTTCAAGGCATGTAAAACACGTGGGTGAAAGCTAGATGAGGTGCAAACTACTTGGATAGTCTCAAGGTACCGCTACACAAAATGCTTCCAATTCCAAAGGTAAAGAGAATGTATTTACTATGAGGAAACCTGGAAGATATCAATTCCAAAGGTAGAAGGGAATATGTTTGCTATTAGGAAACCTAGAAGATATGACCTTAATCAAGTGCTTATGTTTAATATCACCAGTAATGGGACAAAGTGAGTTTGTTTGCAACCTGATGGGACACAATGAAGAAAACATGGAATCACTGCTCTGATATTTCTGCTCAAAATGTTCAACTTGCATCTAGACATGAAGAAAAATCACATAAAACCTAAATTGGAGGACACAGTACAGAATACCTAGCCTCTAATTTTCAAAAGTGTCGAGTTTACACACCAGTCAGGTAAAGAGGGAGAAGGCATGAATGCAGCCTGAGGGAAACTAAGCAGACACGACAACTGCACTAGCTCCATTTTCTACTGCTGTAAGAAACTCCCTGAGACTGAGTAATTCACAAAGAGAAAAGGTTGAACTGACTCACAGTTCTGCATGGCTGGGGAGGCCTCAGGAAACTTACAATCATGGCAGAGGGGGAAGGGGAAGCAGGTGCCTTCTTCACATGACAGCAGGAGAGAGAGAGTGAGCGAGGAACTGCCACACTTTTAAAGCCTCAGATCTCATGAGAACTCCCTTCTATCACAAGAACAGCATGAAGGAAACTGCCCCATGATCCAAACACCTCCTGCCAGGTCCCTCCCTTGACACGAAGGGATGACAACTTGAGATGCGATTTGGATGGGGACACAGCCAAACCATATCAACAACTAAATATTAATACAACTGGAGTCTTTCTATTGGAAAAACGGTTAAGCTTGAATCAACTGTACGGATTAGATGGTAGTAATATACCCATTTAACTTCCTGATTTTGATGGTTATATTATGGTTATGTAGAACAATGTCCTCATTTATTAGAAATTAATACTAACATATTTGGGAGGTGATGGGGCATAAGGTTGCAACTTAATTTAAAATGATTTTAAAAAGAAAGAACAA
>NW_012102221.1:1447623-1510744 GCF_000951045.1 Mandrillus leucophaeus | reverse complement strand
CCTGGGCCACAGAGAGACTCCGTCTCAAAAAAAAAAAAAAAAAAAGAAAAACGAAAGGGAACATCATCAGGCAAATTAAGTTATTGCTGGTTATCTGTTCTCTGGAAAAAATAAATAAATAAATAAATAAAGGCTCCTATTCTAACAGCAGAACTCCAGATGCAGCGTGTGCCGAAGGAAATGCAGAGTACGTGGTAGGTGAGAGTTGCTGGGAAGGAGGACGCGGGAGCAAGGGCTGAGACCGATTCCCCTTCGGCGATGGTGAGCAGTCTTGTTTGTTTGTTTGAGACGCCCAGGCTGGAGTGCCGTGGCGTGGTCTCGGGTCCCTGCAACCTCCGCCTCCCGAGTTCAAGTGATTCTCGCGCCTCAGCCTCCCGAAGAGCTGGGACTACAGGCGCGCGCCAGGACGCCCCGCTAAGATTTTTGCATTTTTCGTAAAGACGGGGTTTCACCATGCTGGCCAGGCTGGTCTTGAACTCCTGATCTCAAGTGATCCGCCGACCTCAGCCTCCCAAAGTGCTGGGATTACAGGCGTGAGCCGCCGCGCCCGGCCAATAAACAGAGTCTTAAAAATGTAAACTCAAAATCATAGGGAACAGATTTCCGACTTCTCTCTGGCCACAGTAAAGAAAACAACGAAGACGGAAAAGCTCAAGAATGCAATCAACTTTCCCAATCCACCCTGACACACGGTGTAAAACATTACTAACTGAAGCTCTGCTTTCAACATAAAGAACGACCGTCAGAACGGCTAATATTTACGGGCTCCCTGTAGTTGTCTAGAGTTACCAACTGGCAAGTGGCTGCCGGGAGGTGAATGCAGAGTAGCTTGGCCCTAAAGACCATGTTCTCGGTAATTAATTAGTCCTGGTGAGCAGTTCAGTACAGCTTTGAAACGTATTTACAAACTTCAGAAGTTATAACAGATTTTTGGAAAGGACACTATTATTTAAACTGAAAATGTAAACGGATCTTGCTGGAAATCTGAAAAGACAGTTTGAATATATTTACACTGACATTTAAAAAATATCTTCATGTGCTTTGCAGGCTACATCTCAAGGACTTGTTTAAATCTTTTGGGAATTATAGTTCCAATTTCCATATTTTTCTACCAAGTGTAAGGATATAGCTGGGCTGTTCTCATATTAACATCCAGACCTCCTAAAAGCATGATTAACTGAGAGATTTAAACCAATGTCCTATTTCTACTCCTTTAAGACACAAAGAATACTTAAAAGAACTATATTTAGTGTCTACTAGAATTACTATCTAGTACATTTAAATAATGCACATTTAAATGAATAATATATAATTTAGATCAGAATTTTTTTAAAGTTGAATGTGATTAAAGACATTTCCCCCTAATCTTCAATTATTATTGGTGCGGATTTTCTCATTCTTGAGTAAAGCCAGCTCACACCAAATCCTTAGTGGGTTATCCATGATTTTATGGTACTTGTCACTGGCTCCTCATTTGGGAATTAAGGTACCTTATTCAAGTATCAAACATTTTACAACCCTTTCTCTCATCTTCTGTAGACTTATTATCCCTCTATTAAGAGAGACATAATTAATTTCTCTTAGAAACTATCAGTACAAAGTCATAACTTATATTCCAAGTTCTAAACTTTCTCTCTGCTTTGTCTAATTCTTATGTTCTAACATAAATTATGCAGCTGAGCAATATAGTGGTCTGAAAAAAACTGACAATGTTTTAAAAAATTTTATGCAAATGTTATTTGCACAAGAATTTTAAAGTTTTCCTCTTAGTACTGTCCCCAATCAGATATTCCACAAATTGATTTCACCTTCCTCTCTTATTTAAGTATAAAAATGTCTTAATAGATTGAAGTATTTTAAGACACCGTGAGAGTCTCTTTAAAACTGTTGTGTTCAAGAAAAGAGTAGATTGGGTGTGGCGGCTCACGCCTGGTATCCCAGCACTTTGGGAGGCTGAGGCAGGCAGATCACTTGAGGTCAGGAGTTCAAGACCAGCCTGACCACTTCTGCTAAAAATACACAAAATTAGCCGGGCATGGTGGTGGGTATCTGTAATCCCAACTACTCGGGAGGCAGAGGCAGGATAGTTATTGAACCCAGGAGGCAAAGGTTGCAGTGAGCGGAGACAGTGCCACTGCACTGCAGCCTGGGCGACAGAGTAAGACTCTGTCTCAAAATAAATAAATAAATAAATAAAAATAAATAAGTTTAAAAGGTGAAGGTAAGATACTTAGGAAAAAAAACTTAGAGATGCTGCTAGACTACTCAATAGCTATTATTGTACAATTATTGGAAAATAATTCTCCGACTGACAAATGTTGACTATATTTTGCCCCCAAGAGATCCAGCTGCAGGAGACTCCGGAACAGCTGACAACATCGCTTGCAAGTTTTCTGCACAGTGCTCCATTTTAGTCCCACCTCCAGGAGGTGCCGGGTCTTTAGCAATGAAATTATTCAAAAGGATGTCTGAAATGATTCATTCTTTTCCCCTTTCCTTTGCTTTTGAGGCCCCTTTTCTTACAGAGAATTTAGAAAAGTTAGATTGGGATTCAGGTCCTATGACACAAGGGCCTCGGCTCTTCAGTTCTGGTTTAGGCCTTCACAGAAAGGAGAAGTACAATGCTTGAGGCTTTCATAGTCAACCAGTTCAACCAACATTTGGTGACCAGATAGGATTTGGGGGCAGAAGCACAACCAGGAACAAATAGTTTTATTTGTTAGAGTATAACCTGCATCCCATCCTTCGGAACTTAAGAATAACCAACGGCTAAGTGGGGAGGTGAGTTAGGTATGGCCAAGGTAAGGGAACGACATCCAGCGAGGTTAGCAGGGTGTGACTCCAAATCTGGGCCATAGTGGACAGTTTTCCATATTCAGTGTCATTAGTTGTTTTAATAACAATTGTCATGACTAATGACAAATCCCTCACTGGGGAAATCCTGAAATGTGTCTTATGACCTTATTCCCCTAGATTTTAGATTGGGATACCAGGAAGACAAGAGGTCAATATTACTCTGAGCAATTGTCATCCACAGGGAAATGGATAGATGAAGGTGATAGGGAGCTGATTCTGGGCTCCTCGACACCAGCAAGTAAAAATAACCCTTCCCCGCATAATGTAAGTCTCTTCTGTTGATAAAGAGTGTGTCAGGGAATTTTGCATTAGATACTTATGAAACTTTATAGAAAAACAAAATACTTGTGCACATGAAAAGAAAAGTATTTACATCTTATAAATTTCTATTTTAATTTTTGCTAGTATTGATGCTTGTATATTGTATACTTTAATGTATTGAAACATACATTTTCATTTTATGGTAATATTTATGCTTCCATGTACTAACAGAATTGATAATTATATATAGGATTTTATTGTAAATATTATATTATTATAATATTAATCATGTAGTCTGATTCTGGCCAACAATGTTGCACTTGACCAGGTTGCTCTGAAGTTGAAATGACCCAGTTCATAGTGCTATAAGTTTAGGCAGCATTGTGTATTACTGAAATTTATTTTTGAAGTCTTAATTGCAAAATGTAACAAAAACGAAATTGTTTTTACTTGTGTTTCTGTACATTTTTTTTCAGCATATGGCTTGTGATTTCTATTTCCTTATAGGTGAGTTTTTAATTTATAAGGATCATTTGCTCAGCAGGAGAAGGCCTGTAACTTTGTATATTTGTGTGCACGTGTGTGTTTGAGATCAAACTTTTATCAGGTATATTGTTATATATTTTGTCATTTGTGTGTGTCATCACTATCATTTATAAAAATTATTTTAATTTTAATATATATAAATATTCATTGGCTGTTTTTCTTTGATGATACATGTTCTTAGTATTGCACTTGTTCCCCTACCAACACAGGCTTTATTTAAACAGAATTGCCTACAGCTCCATGGTGCCTTAAGAAAGCAGTCATATAGCGAAAGTAAACTGAAGTAACTGATTGCCCCACCATAGTTGCAAAAACTCCTTATGTCTCTAGCTGTAATTAACCATTTTTAAGGGAGTATTTTGTCAGCTGAAAATGAGTTATTTAACCCAAAATGTATATCCCTAGCAATGTACACATCTCCATTTGTGTCTACTAATATGTCTGGTAATTGTTTTATTTTTGTTTCCATTATCTTTCCAAATTTATACGGCAATATATTATTTTAATAATTCTTTTTGTAGTGGGATCATTTCAATTGTGTAGACATTTAAACGCACAATTTTTAGTCTGAGAATTCATCATTTTTCATTATTATCTAAACATTTAAGATTCTAAGTATGAACTAAGTCTATACAGTGACTCTATACTGTCTTAACTGGGACCATTATCCACTAGAACTTATCCACCATACCTATCTATTGATCTGCCTATCGATCTATTGATCTATCTATCTATCTAATCATCTATCTGTCCTAGCCCTGGCGTAAATTTTTAGCACCGAGGTCAGTTTTTCACAAGTCCCTGATCTTTAAAAGCCCATGCATTCGCTTGCTTTAGGTCATGTGAGGTGATTATTTCAGAGTTGATTCCTAGATTACAACCAATCTATTGGATTTGTTTCTGTGGTGGAGCTGCAGGTATTTGAATGTATAACAAATTCTCCAATTGATTCTTATACACTCTAAATGCGAAAACTAGAGCTCTAGGAGTTTTCCTTTTCTAGGCCCATCTAAGTACAATCAAATATAATGTAAGTTTTATTACCCAAATTAGAGAACATTTAAAAATAACCAATATTTAAGGATGAAATACAAATTATTTTTTCCACATGAATCATATGAAATTATTAAATATCTCTCCAAGAGATTTTAAATAAAGAAAATTAGTTCCTTCACCTGTAAAAATATACAAGGGACCATTTTCTAGACATGTGTTACTTGAATTTCTTTAAATTACTCTCTTCTGAATGAATAAAATTTACCATCTATTGATTGGCAAACATTTACTGTTCTATTAAAGTGTAACAGACATACATGGAAAAACTGTCCAAAGCCTAAGAGTACAGTTTTGTAAATTTTTACGAATTGAGCACCCCCACGCAACCAGCACACATATCAAGGAAGAGAACGCTGTCAGAACCCATCCCTCCTGCCAGTTACTACCATCTCTCCAGGGAGCATTTCTCCTATTCTGATTTGTAATACCACAAACCTGTGGTTAGCCTAAACTACAGATTTGCTTAGGCTAACTTTGAACTTCATACACTTATAAGCCCCTCTTTTTCTGGCTTATTGTCCCCCAGCTTTATGTTCCTGAGACCCAGCCATGCTGCTGTCCCTTATTACTTTATTCTCATTGCTGTATGATATTCCATTTTATGAATATTCCATACTTTACCAAAGATAGAAATGCCTGGGTCATAGATGACCCAGCTAGGAATATGAGGATACTGGATGCTGATAGTGTTTAACAACCAGCTGTCTGAGAAAAAAGAAGAAAAAGCACTCTGATTTACAGCACTTGCCAGTTTCTGAGGTGCAAATCTTTTCACCTTTGCCAATTTCAAGCAGCCAGTGGTGCATCTCACAAGCTGGTTAGCCGGCCCAGCACCGCTTTGGCAGATAGTACCAAGCAGATTTCCCGAGAGGCTTCAGCCCCACCGGCAGTGTGGGACTATTCTAGCTGCTCCACATACTTAAAGAGGATTTGTGCTGCTGTGGGTTAGTTTGCTTTGAGCAGTTCTGGTACAGATGAAGTGGAATTGATTGTGATTTTTAATTGGCATTCCCTTGTTGGCTAATGACATTAGTCAGCATATTTATATTAGCAGCATATTTTAATATATTCATTGGCTATTTAAATATTCATTATGTGGAGTGCCTGTTAAGTCTACTATCCATGTTTTCTAAGTTGTCTGACTTTTATTTTGGTGTGAATTTTTAAAATGTAACATAAATAAGTTTCTCTCTTATTCATCATAACTCTTACACAGCTGGGTATCTGTTACGGAATCTCAGAGTATCAGGCCTAGAATTCGTGTTCCTAATAGAGCCCACTAAATCTTTTCAGCAGCAACTTCCCTGATCTTTAAAAGCACAGATTAGAGCTTCATCCTCCACTTAGAGTGGAGAAAGGTTTTTACCGTCTAACGACTTCCTTGTGAAGTTAGAATAAAAACATCCCCTGTGCCATCTGCCAGGCCTTTGCCTGATTTGTGCCTCTGTCTGTCTCCATCACTTCGTCCTGGCTCTTGTCCTGAGGACCTGCTGAGCTCGCTGTGCCCTTGCTCTGACTCATTTCCGTACCTGGAATAATCTCCCCTCGGTTTGCACATGACTCTCTGCTTCTCTTCATTCGGTCTTCAGAGAAGCCTTTCCTGACCACCCCTCTCTTAGAAGCTCTCTATCCAACGCAGAGGTTTAATCACATCATAGCAATTACTAACACGAGAAATGGCCATATTTATTGTTTACATCTCTATTTTCTGTCTCCCACCTTTTAAATACATGATGCAAGAAAGATACTTAATCTGTCATTTCATTCCTGCGTCTAATACTTAAAACACGGCCAGGTACATAATTAGAATTATTGAATGATTAAATTAAATATTTATTTGAAAAAATTGGTTTCTTCACAAACTTCAGCTCCTAGAGCATTGTACACAGTTGCAAACATCATTTATCCCCTTTGTCATATCTTCTTTACAAAAGATTTTCCCGTACTTTACAAAAGTGTGATTTTTCTTACTTTCTAAAAAGTTTTGGCTGGGCACAGTGGCTCACGCCTGTAATCCCAGCACTTCGGGAGGCCGAGGCGGGTGGATCACGAGGTCAGGAGATTGAGACCATCCTGGCTAACACGGTGAAATCCCACCTCTACTAAAAAGGCAAAAAAGTAGCCAGGCATCATGCCGCATGCCTATAGTCCCAGCTATTCCGGAGGCTGAGGCATGAGAATCCCTTGAACCCGGGAGGTAGAGGTTGCAGTGAGCTGAGATTGCATGATTGCACTCTAGCCTGGGCGACTGAGTGAGACTCTGTCTCAAAAAAAAAAAAAAAAAAAAAAAGGTTTTATTTTCTTGTGGTAAGAACACTTAACATAAATAAGTTCTACCCTGTTAACAAATTTTAAGTGTATAATATATTATTGTTGATTATAAAGACAGGGTTGTGTAGCCGATCTCTGAAGCTTATTCATCTAACTTAACTGATTAGTAACTCTATTTTCCCTTTCCCCCGCCCAGACAACCACCATTCCACTGTTTGATCCTATAAATTTGACTGTTTGAGATACCTCATATAGTTGGAACTCTGCAGTATTCATCTTCCTGTGACTGGCTTATTCCATGTAACACAATGTCCTCAAAGCTCATTCATGTTGTGACGTATTGCAGAATTGACTCCTTTGGAAAGGCTGATTAGCATTCCACTGTATGTGTACACCACATTTTCTCTATTTATTCATTTACAGATGGACCTTTAGGTGTTTCTACATCTTGGTTATTAATAGTGCTGCAACAAACATGAGAGTGTCAATATCTCTTCGGATCCTGATTTCAATTCTGGTAGCAAAAACAAAATAAACAAATGGTACTATATCAAACTAAAAAGCTTATGCTTAGCAAAGGAAATAATCGACAGAGTGAAGAGACAACCAATGGAATGGGAAAAAATATTTGAAACACATATATCAGATAAGGGGTCATCTCCAATATTTATAAGGCTCTCCTACAAGGCAATAGAAAAAGAAAAAGAAAAAGAAAAAGAAAAAGAAAAAACCCCAAATGACCTGATTACAAACTGGATTAAGTACTTGAACAGACATTTTTTCAATGAAGACATACAAATGACCATCAGGCATATGAAAAAATGCCCCATGTCCATAGTCATCAAAGAACTACAAATCAAAACAACAGTGATTAAAAAAAAAAAAGACAAGTGTCAATGCAGATATGGAGAAATTAGAATCTTTGCACACTGTTGACGGGAATGCAATACAGTGTAATGCTGTGGAAAACAGTATGGAGGTTTCTCAATTAAAAATACAACTACCATAGGATCCAGCAATCCCACTTCTGGGTAATTATCCAAAAGAATTGAAATCTTCCCTATTTTTGTTTCACTATTATAAACAGCATATTTTTTCTTTGATGATTAAAGCTGATTCAGATCCTTTTATTCTAACCAGATTCTACTTGGAATGCATAGTTTCAACTGTTGGACCTGAGGCAAAAGTGAAGAAGAGAACAGGATGTAAGTAAGGCAAGGTCAAATAGATACATGTCCTATGTGGCAAATACTGTTCTAGGTGCCAGGAAGGCCACAATGGATGCAATAGGTAGATTTTTGGGAAACACAAAATTGAGAACCAGGACAATCTTTATAAGACAGAGATTTGCAAATCAAGTAAAAGCAAACACGAGACTACACTTGTGAGGATTAATAACAAAAGTGGCAAGAAAAGTGAGGAATCTGGGAAATTGCACAGTAAATCCAGAAAAATTATTGAGAAGAGCCTTCTATTATGCTGGGGTTTCTTCTGAAGTTATGTGCAAAATCTTGAGGCTACTGCTGTGGCATTTGAACCTAGCCTGTGACATATTTCCAGTGTTACCCCACCCCATCTGTTGGCACAGGGAGATCTGGTCCTCTTGCAGCAGTGGTGGAGAAAGAATTCCGTCAAGTTTGGGGGGATTTATTGCTGGATCCTGGTTCCTCGGGTTGTCTCTTCAGAACTGTGCAATTTCGCAAGTCCTTCAACCAGTCATGTCATAGCAAGATTTCAGTTCGCTCAGATGACAGATTTGTCTCCAGTGAGTGTAACGTGGGTGTAACGTGGGTGTAACGTGGTTAGGCTGAAAGAGATTAATGCTAAATAAAAGATGAGTTAATTGTAAAGCTGAGAGAAATTTGAGATGGAATGTAGTTGGGTTGCTGATGATTGCTGCGCCAATTTCTGTTAGATAGATGAAGCAGTTATTTTGGCATGGAAGCCAGGCTTGCCCTTTGGTATTGAAGCATTCTCGGGGATTCTCTCATCAGGTGGAAGACAGCTTTTCTTCTAATTTTACCTGTGAGAAAGTGGTCAGCACAAATTATTCAGTTCTTGACTGGGAGATTATACATACATAAGCTGTATGTCCACATGACTCAGCCTTTGCAAGTCATATTGAAAAGAAATACAACTATGACTGCAGAAGCTTTGAGGTGTTCCCATTGCTTTTAAAAATCCAGCCTAGGCATTTTACTCTGCTCCTCACACAGGAAATTTACCATACATGCTGTTTAGGTACAGTTTCCTCTTTCTGTAGTTATACATTCGTGAAAGCCACCAATACACCAAATAAATAAAAATGTTTCTGTTTGTTGATGTCATTCTCCTTTCTTCTACTTCCTCCTACCTCTGTCTCCACCCTCACTAAACACACTCTCATGCACAATGTCCACCCCATGCTACTCACCTGAGCCCTCTAGCCTAGCTTGCTGCACCATTCCTGTGCCCTGGTGCAGCTATTAGACAAGCATAGCCTCACAGGGGGCCTGCTTACTTAGATCTGGGGCTGCAGCTGAGAGGCCTATAGATGACTTTTCAAACAAGAATCTCTGGGATTCAGGGGAGGAAAGCTGGGAATGTTTGCATAATTTGTTTTTCCTCTTACATTGCCATTGTGAAAATAACAATGTGCAGATAGTTTTGAGAATCAGAGGACGAAGCCATAAAGAGGAGAGTTTGTAAACTGGTTCAACCATTGTGGAAAACAGTGTGGCGATTCCTCAAGGATCTAGAACTAGAAGTACCATATGACCCAGCCATCCTGTTACTGGGTATATACCCAAAGGATTATAAATCATGCTGCTGTAAAGACACGTGCACATGTATGTTTATTGCAGCACTATTCACAATAGCAAAGACTTGGAATCAACCCAACTGTCCATCAGTGACAGACTGGATTAAGAAAATGTGGCACATATACACCATGGAATACTATGCAGCCATAAAAAAGGATGAGTTTGTGTCCTTTGTAGGGACATGGATGCAGCTGGAAACCATCATTCTCAGCAAACTATCGCAAGAGCAGAAAACCAAACTCTGCATGTTCTCACTCATAGGTGGGAACTGAACAATAAGATCACTTGGGAAGGGGAACATCACACACCGGGGCCTATTATGGGGAGGGGGGAAGGGGGAGGGATTGCACTGGGAGTTATACCTGATGTAAATGACGAGTTGATGGGTGCTGACGAGTTGATGGGTGCAGCACACCAACAGGGCACAAGTATACATATGTAAAAAACCTGCACGTTATGCACACGTACCCTAGAACTTAAAGTATAATAATAATAAAAAAAGTTCCAAATAAAAAAAAATAAAAATAAAATTCAAAATGCAAAAAAAAAAAAGAGTTTTCTTGGTAGATGTGTACTGTACTATTATAAAATTTTGCAATGAGCAATGGAATAGCTTAGTTTGTTTGTTCATTAGTTATATAGTGCCAGAAGTTTTATTCAAAAGTTCACTTTAAATGTTTAGTATTCATCTGATAAGAAGAGGTAAAATGATGATACACGAACTTTAGTTTGAAAGTTACTGAAGGTAACATCTCGAAACCAGGAGATAAACTGAGTGTTGGAGTAAGATATTATATAACCTGAAAAACTATCACTCTGGATTATTTTTGAAGTTATGGTCTGAAGGAGGCCATCTTTGAAAAGGTATCTGCATTCACAGAAAGAATCTCACAGAACTGGGATAGGGATTGATCCATGAGGAAATGTAAAAATAAATATGATCAGACAGAGAGGGAGAAAGAGACAAGAAATAAAGATGAAGTTCAAATGGATTATAGATTCCTAATTCAGCTCTTAATAGTGGCATATAATGTGATCATTAAGGGAAAAAGGGTAGGAAAAACTATTTGGACAAATGAAACTTTACAGAGCATAATCTTGTTGAAAGCAATTTGTTTGAAAGCAAGTTGGTTGGCAGTTTACTTCAGTAGAAATGATGATGAATTCTCAATGAAAATACCTAGACACTAATTTTTTTTTTTTTTTTCAAATCCAACCATCTTTGGTGCACCATGGGGACACTTTGCAGAACTTCATATGTGATTATCTATTTTTTCCCCAATTTTGGGGTATTTTTCTACTTTTTTCATTTTGATATCTAATATGGTTTCAGATTTACTCAGTTGTGTTTAACCAATAATTCCTCATTGTTTTGCTACCTTTTTGTTTTTACATTAATAATTCAAATTAAAATGATTTCCACACTACTCTGCTTACTGTAAGAGGATGTTGGAATAAAACATTTGGGAAATTGCCTAAATAAACTATGGTAGGTTAGAAAATATGATCCTATTTTGGCTGACATAAATATTTGTATAATAAATAATAAACTAACTTTATATTTTAGAAATAGATTGTATGGATAATAAAAAGGTTAATGGATGATTTGGATGAGTAAAATTTTATTATTTTATTCTAGAGATGGGGTCTCACTCTGTGACCAAGGCTGAAGTGCAGTGGCACAGTCATAGCTCAATGCAGCCTCAAACTGATGGGCTGAAGTGATCCTCCCAGCTCAACCTCCTGAGTAACTGGGACTACCAGTGCACACACTAAGCTTGGCTAATTTTTATTTTTATTTTTGTAGAGATGGGGTCTCACTTTTTTTCCCAGGCAGATCTGGTACTCCTAGCTTTAGGCATGCCTTCCACTTTGGCCTCCTAAAATGTTAGGATTGCAAGCATGAGCCACCATGCCTGGCAAGTCCCATGATTTTTTATGCTCTCATTTTTTCTAATTTTATTTTTCTATTAAATAATACATTTGACTTTTAATATGAAAAATAGAAAGTGAAACAAATCATAAATTCCATTATTACTTTAAGAGATAAAATTTTGAAGAATGAGATTTTTGTACTTTAATAATATTAATTTTAAAAGAATCATGCCTATTCTATTTATTGGGCTGTGTTTCCAACTTTGTACAAGGAGATAAAATAAAACAGCTTTTTTAAAAAAACTTATCCACCTTTGTTAGAGTTTTGGGTAATTCTAATGTTTCCCTATTGAAAGTGTGAAAGAGTAGGCATAATTAGACAAGAATGAATTAGAAATGCTGGTAAAATATAGAGAAATAAACAGGTAATGTGGGAATAATTGACAGATAATTGGCATTAAAAATTAGACAATCTGGCTGGGTGCGGTGGCTCACGCCTACAATCCCAACACTTTGGGAAGCTGAGGTGGGCAGATAAGCTGAGGTCAGAAGTTTGAGACCAGCCTGGCCAACATGGCAAAACCCCATCTCTACTGAAAAAATGTAAAAATTAGTCAGGCATGGTGGCATGCACCTGTAATCCCAGCTACTAATGTGGAGTTGCACAATATACAACAAAAGAATACTTGAATAATAATAATAATAATAGGTTGAATAGCAGGTTTCAGCTGAACTATGTTCAGTCAAACTTAAGCAATTTTTTTTCTACCATGTGTCTTGAATTGTATCATTTATTAGGCAACCCAGGGCTACTAGAAATTATGGCTAACCTGAAGAAAGAATCTTGCAGAATCTGATAGAGGCAATTAAATATGGAAAATATGGAATACTTGAGCATGATAATTTGATGGGGGACATATTGAGAAACACATAGGTGAATTTAAAGGAGTCTTCTAGATGTGTGCTGTAGGTTGAGGGAGAAGGCTTGTGACTTCTGCGACCATGAGTCTGCAATTCTGCTAATGCAAGAATGTGTAGGTGAGGAAGTCTTGGTGGATTTTAATTTTTATTTGGGAAAACAGAATCTCCAAGTACCTTCACTGATACTTGTTCACTCATGTAAAAAGTATCATGTATAAGAGTATTCACTCCAGGAGGGTCAAAATATACACATAGATTGGTATAAATATTACACATTTTCATTGATAATTGAATAGTTAGATGATATCCCAAAGATCATTCAGATGAAAAGATCTGAATATATTAACATGGATATATTTTTATGATATTATGAGAAAATAATTTTGCAAAAATTTTTATATCACATGACCCCATTTATACTAAACATTGTATATGTTCTAACTTGTTATACATTTATGTATCTTTGTAAATGCAGAGAAAAATGTTCAAAAGTAACAAAGCACATTGTTTTTATTCCCGAGAATGAAATGAGAATAGGTGACTACAGTGAGCGATCTGTACTTTCACCCAAAATACATTAGTATCCTGTGCATTTGTTACATAAAAATATATTCCCATGTTAGTAGCAGGTGTGGCAAATGTGAAAAGTTTGAGTAACTCAAAGAAGTAAATAAAGAACTAAATGGAAGAGCATCTAAAATTTAACTTAAAGTAGCTAACATTTAAATGAGTCTTCAAGTGTTTCCTCCTCAGAAAGATATTTTTCCTCCACATGGAGGAAAGAAGAGGGCAAGTGAAAAGATAAAAATTATTGAAGATCTATGTGTTCAGGAGTTACTTATACTTGTAAAGATTTGCTTTTCGTAAGAGTAGAGCCAGGAATTGTATCTCTAAAACTATTTGGGTCAGGTCTGGATAAATATTATAGTGTTTTCAATACACGTTTTAAAAATTATAATTTTTAATAAGGAAAATCATTCTCATAAGTATTTTCTTCATATAACGTTTCCCTAGAAAGTGTTAAGTGATAACCAAAGGTAATAAATTATGACATAATGTTTAGCTAGTTGGAGTTTTATTTCAAAGGTATTTAAGTATCTCAGGTTGACAAAGGCTTGTCTACATATGCAAGATGGATTAGGCAATTATACACAATAAATCAGGGTGAAAAACCTATTACGAAGCAAAGATAGGGGTGAGGGCTGTTTCTGTGTCTAAGATTGATTGCTTAAATTAGTTAAACTTACTGTCTTCTTAATTTTGCTAGAACACGAGTGACCAAACACTTTTCCTCCTGGGTCAGTATCTTGCATATACAAGATTCTCAATGAATATTTTGAATATTTGTCATAAAAAATGAAATTTAAATGTAAGGATGCTTTCAACACACTATGTATTCATTTAAAACTCTTGTTGTTTTGCCTACTTTATAATATTTTGGTTTTAGTTTAATGCTCTATAATATTTAATTACTCTTTCAAAAGCTAAAAAATAAGTTATTAATAAACTATGCAACATGTTAATTTTTGAATCAGATGAAAGCAGAAGTTAAGAAACTGATGGTAAAAGCTCTTGGACAGTTTGATTCAAACTTGAATGATAAATGGACAATTTAGAAGAAAATCACCCAGACGTCTTCCACATGTGAAGGTACCCCAGTGAGGCTTTTGCACTGCTCTCGTTTTTCTCTATATCAGTGTTAAACAGCTTATCATGTGCACCTCAGCTCTAAAGTGCTTGGGCAGTTCCTCCAGCCCTTTCCAAAGCACTTCTACACTCTCTGTACCTTAAAACAATGAGAAAACCCCAAACAATCTACATAGCATTGGGATTGATATGGTTTGGCTGTGTCCCCACCCAAATCTCAACCTGAATTGTATTTCCCAGAATTCCCCATGTTGTGGGAGGGACCCAGAGGGAGGTATTTGAATCATGGGGGCCGGTCTTTCTCATGCTATTCTCGTGGTAGTGAATAAGTCTCACGAGATTTGATGGGTTTATCAGGGGTTTCCACTTCTGCTTCTTGCTCATTTTCTCTTGCTGCTGCCATGTAAGAAGTGCCTTTCACGTCCCACCATGATTCTGCGGCCTCCCCAGCCATATGGTACTGTAAGTCCAATTAAACCTCTTTTCCTTCCCAGTCTTAGGTACCTCTCTATCGGCTGTGTGAAATCAGACTAATGGGGATTAACAAGGTGGTTTAACAGGTTTGCTGGATAATGCTTAGAAATCTCATACAAAATATACTGTTTACATTGGCAGCAAAAATATGTGGCATAGGAATAAATCTAAAAGTGATGCCACATATTTTTGCAGCCACTGTAAACAGTATATTTTGTATGCGGTTTCTATTTCAGAATATTATAAAACATTAGCTGAAAGATATCAAAGAAGATTTGAATAACTAGAAAGTTATACCATTTCATTGGCAGGGAGAACTCAGTATCATACATGTGTCAGTTTTCCCAGAATTGATCCAGAGATTACTGACATTTCCAAGAAAAATTCTAAAATAGGTTTCCATCAAACTAAATAAGCAGATTAAAATATGGATATCAAAAGCAAAGGGCATGAATGTCCAGTCACACCTGAAGGAGATTAGGTCAGGAAGAGTTCCCCAAAAAAGATAATGCTTATTAAAAAGCTGTAGTTGTGATATAGTTGACATTAATTCAAGAAAAGCCAAATAGTTGAATGCAATGGATAAAGAATCTAGAAACAAAGATATATGAGTGTAAAAATACAGATGCATGACAGAAATGAAATTGTAGATAGGTGGATTGGCTTTGGAGCAGTTAGCTAAAAACCCATTCCAGATTGATAAAAAAAAATTATATGATAAGAAACACCAAGAAATTGTAAAGACCATATATGATAATTATATATATATAATATATTTATTACTTGGTGGTGGCAACATGATTGTCAAATAAGAATAAAATGCACTAACCATATAAGGAAATATGGCTACATTTTATTACATTAAAATTAATATTTTATGTTCATCATAAAACACAAAAAGAGAGCAAGAAAACAAGCAAACTATGACACAATACCAGCAACATATATTAGTGATAAAAGTCAGTGTCCAGAATATATACAGTTGAATATACATAGAAACAAACAGCTCGACAGAAAAATGTGCAAAAATATGAACAGGTAGCTTACAAAAGTGGAATCATGAATTACTAATACATCTATGAGAAAAATGTTTTTAAATCCCACTAGAAATCACGGGGATGAGAGTAAAAATCACAGTTAGTTGCGATTTGACACCCACAGACTGGGAAAATAAATTTAAACCTGATAGTACAAGTGTTCAGCAGATTGGGACTCCCATTAATCAGTGGTCTCTGGGGCTTTACCTAGTAATGGTAAACGCGTACATTACCTATAAATACAGAAATTCCACTCCTTGGCATATAATCTAAAGAAATTCCTGCCCATATGCACCAAGAGATATATACAACAATGTTTGTAGCTGCATTTTCACAAAAGCAAAACTTGGAAACAATGTGGTGTTTTCTAAAACCAGAATAAACAAATGAAAGTCACACATTTAAACATGTATGCATCCCAAAAACATAATACTGAGCAGTAGAAGAAAATCACATGCACACAAATACACATTTATATTTGGTAGGATTTATTATTATAAAAGCTAAAATCAGCAAAACTAAATAACATATTGTTCAGGAATATTAATATTTTCATGTAAGTATTGATAAATTCAACATAATAAAATACCAAAGCTATTGATAATGTACAATGGTAGTAGTCTTTCTGTCATTCTTACATATTATCTGTTGTATATACTTGGCATAAATTTAAAACGGCAATATGAAATAATGTGATGAAAAATTAATGAAGCTACAACGTGAATCCCTTTTTGGGCAAGTTGTAAAAAGAGATCTGGGAGAGTTTCTCCTCTCTGTATCTAAAAGCACCATCTCATCTATATTTAAGATGTCAAATATAGACTCATTCAGTTTTGGTTTAACTATTTAAAGATGGCTTTCAACAGGGTTTCATGCTCCCTTAATTGCTTGTTATTAAAAAAAAATAACCTTCTATTTTCTGTGATGTCTTATTTTAATGTTTATAAACCAGTTTAGTTTAAAAAACAGTGGGTTACTCTAACATTTACGCTTGATTTTCCTTTTAAAAATACCTTCTAATTAAGAAAAAAATCGTGGTTTAATATAGAATCATTAGGACAGGTGTGGGTGGGCGGTGAGCAGGTGGCTGGACTTCCTTGGGAGACGCAGATCTGTGTCTTCGCAGAGATCATCGTTTTGCACTGAGGAAGTGTGTGACGTGCGTTGCCGCCCGTTGCTCCTGGCAGCAGTGAGGAAAACCAGCTTAGGGAGACCCGGGAAGCAAAGCAGAATGGCAACCAGACTACCAGCCAGATGGACACTGTTCAGTACAAACTTGTTGACTCAGGGCACAGTCTGGACAGGCCATTTGACTGGCTTGTGTTTCAATTACTCCAGCCCAAGGAGGGAGGAAAAGGACCGTCTAACTGAGAAACAGGCGTTGTATCTAAATTGAGATTTCCAAAGGTGAATCCTTGTTAAAAAGGAGAACTCATGGTTAGGTGCAGCCTGCCCTGCGAAGCCTGGGTCACTGAGCATCAGCAAGTTTATGTTTAAATCATCTTTTTTTTTTTTTTTTTTTTTTTTAACCACGACACCTCCGACTGCAGATCATTGACTTGGCAGAATAGCAAGTCACACATTTAGTGACAAGTGAAATACGCTAATCATAGCTTGACTGTTTTGTAAAGAATTTCACAGCAGAAAAAGTATCATTGATTTGGAAGCAGTATGTAGGGGAAACCCATATACAGTGAGTTTACTAATTGTGACAGCTCTTTTAAAAGCAGGTAGAAGGCATTATTGCTGAGGCAGCTTTGAGGAGCTGTTTGTCACTTTAAAAAAACATGGAAGCAACAAAAACCAGTTGGGCCAAGGCTTGGGAGAATGGAGGAATTATGAGAATAAAAAAGAAAAACAGGGAAAAATTCTATTTCATTTGAGGAGCTCGGATTTCAATGCTTTCTCTTAGATAATGAGAGTGCGGTTAGATGCAGACGGAAATGGCACTAAGTGCTCGTTACTTTTAACTGTGCAATTTAAATACTCAAGTGTATCCGTGGAAAAAAAGATTTAAATAGCAAGCTTCATTACTATTTGCTCCTAGAAGACAATGATCTCTGCAGATTGCCCCATTCTGTTGAAGTCAACATGGGGATGAATAGCAATTTTGCAGTTTGAGAAGAAGAGGGGTATGTGGGAAAACTGAAATGTGAACAAAACAACAGTCGGGCTTTCTTCCATTGTTTATTGGTGCTTTGGGAATTCTCTGCAGCTTTATCTTTCATGATTGCTTAGTAAATAAAAATACAGGACATAGCCTACATGTTTGAGACGTGATTCACAGAATGGTACTAATTCACCTAAGGGCCTCTGCCTGGCTTAGTCCACAGAGCACATCTAAGCATCTGGAATCACACTGGCAATTTTCCCAAAAGCCAAGGGCTTTAGTTATTTTGCTGGTTATGTACATAGACCAGCATAAGCTATGCAGTCATCTGTATTTTTCTGTACCAAGACTGAGTAAAATGAATTTATAATTTTGAAAGCGTTCATCCCTGATGGCCCCTTCATGCTAATTTTTATTCTTTTCAAACAACTGTAGGATCTGGGATGCCCGGAACTCTGTTCGTTCCAGATGCCCCGTCCATCCTCCTTTACCTGGCTGCCCACCACTTTGCCATCTCAGTATGTTCACCACACAATGCCATGGGCAATTCGTAAGATTGCTAGCAGAGCAGACTCTTGAACCACACTGCCCAGGTTAAAATATCCGCTCCCAGCTTGCTGTGTGGAATGTTGGGCACATAACTTAGGTTCTCTGTGCTTTCTTTCCTCACTTCTGAAATTTACCGAAGAGTAATAGCACATTCCCATTCAGTTACTGTGCGGGAGAACAGAGCTGAGCACACTGACATGCGATAAGGGCTCACTCAATAAGTGTAATGTGTAGTCGTCAACACCACGCATTACTGTGATTCTATTCCACCCTGAATAAAATCGCTTTCTCTTTCTACTGTGGTGAGTGTCAGCTGCAAGTGACGTGCAGAGCAACACCAGGGGCCACAGCATTTCCCAGAGAGGAGAGACAATCCACAGGGGAGGTTCAGAATCTGGAGCCTCTTAAGATGGCATCCGTAATGTCGCAACTTTGGGGATACCAGATGAATGGCAGGTGATATTTTACTGAAACTAGCAAAGGGGGGAAACTGAATAACAGATAACTCCAGAGTGTGCATTATCACAAAGGGGAACTTCAGGTAAAAGTCTCACTGATGTTCCTGGAACCTGGGGATTTGGGTCATCAGGGAAAAGCTGCACAAAAACCACAGGGTGAAAGGACTTCTGGTTTTGACAGCAGAGCAGTCAATGTTGTGTAAAGAAAGACAGTCGAGCCCTTAGGTTATTTTAGGTCATAAGAAAAAAAGTGACTTGATTAAAACACATATTGTACAGAAAATTTATAAAAATTTTAAGGATGCCAGTTCACATGTGGACATAAGCTAATGAACTGGCTGGGACAAGACCACTGGATTTTTGATGATATTCTAAGGAAGATGACTGGATTCCTGGAAATCAAATTTATTAATAGAAGAGATTACCAGGCCTAAGGCATATATGCCATTTTATATTAATTTTTAAAGAAGTGAGTTGTATTTTACATCCTAATAGGAATTTTAGATAAAAATGACTGTTGACAATTATGCAGAAATCGTTTTGTGTTCAGTCTTGTTATCTGTCATTGTCATCATACTCTTCCAAGGGTATATATTTTTGTGCAAGTTATCGTCCAAAGGCGAACCCACAAGGCCTTTGCTTCCACTTTGATGGAGTTAGAAGTTGTTTACATAAGGTGATAAGAGAGGCAATTTTGTTCTCATTATTTCACCTGCCCTTACACCCTCCATTCATGCAGACAGAAAGCCATTTGATAGAATTATGCGTTGCCCTTGTAGATATTTAGGTAGCTTCTTTAAAAATACAATTCATTAGATGGGCAGTGGAAGTTGACCGAAATATTCAGGAACCTGTTATAGTAAGTATTGATTTATGAGAGTACTTTTCTTCTGACAGGGGGTGCTAGGGGAGCATGGAGAACGGCAGACCAACTCCATGGGGGGAAAGATGAAGAGCAACGGTGTTTTTGAGCATGGGCCCTGAATTAAGTAAGACATATGTTCAATTTCTAATGTTGACACTTACTAGCTGTGTAAATGGCTTTGGGCAAGTTAATGGAACAAGCTAAGTCTCATATTTTTTCATCTAAAAAAACCAGGGATTTTAGTTTCTGTTGTATTATGAAATAGATAATAATAATTATTAAGCAATTAGTAAAACTGTTCATAACCAGACTGACTGTAGGCAAGTATGAACTCTAACAGACTATATGTACAGCATTGATACACATAAGTGGATAATGTGAAGATAGAGGAAAGGACATATGCATTAGAATTTCAATTCAAATTTCACAGCAGTAGACAAATAATACCTACCATCACCAGAAGCATAAGAAGTCCCCACGCAGACCTGTGGTTTTCTAGACCTTCTTCACGCTTCCCAATAGCTTTGGTGGGCTAGATGCTGGCCATGGTAACCATACATTCCGCTGGCGAGAGCTTTGTTATAGCTTCATGAGTCTCAGAAGCTGGACCTACTGGCATTAGAGTCTGACTAATTTTGTTTTTCTCCTAGAAGTTGTTTCTGAATGGATAATTTGGTGTTAGACAATTAGAAATTCATTGGATTTATGGTCTAGGCAAGAGACATTTGGTTGATTTTTCTTTTCATGTAATCATTTCTGGTAAGTCTCTGAATGAGCACATTTTCAAGCTTTTTGTTATAAATAGCAAAGCAAAATGAAAGTTATACAAAGACATTAGAGGTTTCTTCTAATCTTCTTGCCTGTTAGCAGTCTTCTTTCTCCTTTCTTTCTTCCCTCCATTCCTTTGTCCTCCTTCCCTTCCTTCCTCCCTTCTTCACTGCCTTTCTTTCCTTTTTTTTTTTTTTTTTTTATAGTGGACAAATTAGTTATCATCAATTTATTTCTGAATATCTGAACACTTGAAATGCACAAACCTATGCTCTGAGTCACAATACTTAAATCACCAAGTGTCGTTTTAACTTTTTACTTTAACCATAGCTTTGGGTTCAACTATACCGGATAATTCTATCCCATTGAATTAAAAATTGCGCTTCAATATCAATACTGCACTAAAAGCTCTGGCATTGAATTGGTGTAATTTTAACCTTCTAATAGAAATGGTTAGTGTGGGGTTTCTATCCAGCCAGCTCATGCTTTAATTTTGAGAGAAATTCTTTGAAGAATGTCTAATTGTTTTCAGAAGTATGTCCTTTTGTTTTGACAAAGCTCACTTTTCCATTCTCTGTGCCAACGTTTTTTGCCATTGTGGGATTTTCTACACTGTTGCTTGAAAGTCAAATTAAAGGTCTTAGGCAATTTCCGCTTAAAAATGCCATGTGGCAGATAGAATGGAGGTTGAGACTGAATTTTACCAGTGATCAAGTTAGGTCAGCTCTACACAGCTATGGCTGAATATTTATAAAACCAAACATTCAGACTTTCACTTTATTACTGTCAGGCTCCTCCCTACCCCACCAAATAGAATCTATCTTTTTATTGCTAGAGGAAAAATTGTTCTATGGTTTGCTTTTTTAATAGATTTACAAACCTCTGAGTTTTTAGAAAATACAATGAGTGTTTAATTAATTTATAAACTTAAAGCTTAAACCACTTGATTTCCTTTTTTGTATGCCGAATGGAAGGAGTTCTTCTGATGGGTGAACCTACCCTTCCTTCATATAGTTCAGTCCATCAATATCTTGTCTCAGCATGTCTTTTTTAAAAAAATTTTACCCAAAGAGAGATGAATAGAACAAGGTTGGCTAATGGCCAGATCAAGGTGGGAAAAGGAATCCTAGGGTAGATAATTTAACCACTTTCCTCCTGCCTGTCCTCACATCCACAGCCCTATGTAGCTAAACATAAAGAGAAGTGCTGGATCTTGATTGCTGAATTCTGAAAAGGTACAGAAAAAGTAAGTGGCCAGAATAGAGAAGAATTACAAGTCAGATAGATATTCCTTTGATGAGTGGAGGGTGGGTGCAGAAAGGCAGGAGGAAGGTTGCAGAAAACCGAGTAACACCCATGTAGTAGAGAGTTCCCTTCAAACAACTTCCAGACTCAGAGAATGAAACCTGTTTACCACTGTACCTGTTCAAGGAGGATTTTCCTGATCCCCTTTTCCACCCTCATTCTCTCATGCCCAACCTGGAAGAACAGAAGTAATAACTATTGAAAAAGATAGAAAAGGAGAGAGAAGCTGGTCACTCCTTTCCTTAGCTACATGAAAGAGAATCTTCAAGTGAAGATCAACGTGTTGTTTCATGGAACTAAACATTCCATATATTTTAAAATTCGTATATTTGGCTGGGTGCGGTGGTTCATGCCTGTAATCCCAGCACTTTGGGAGGCCAAGGCGGGTGGATCACCTGAGATTAGGAGTTCAAGACCGGCCTGGCCAACATGGTGAAACCCCATCTCTACTAAAAATACAAAAATCAGCCAGGTATGGTGGCACATGCCTGTAATCCCAGTTACTCGGGAGGTTGAGGCAGGAGAACTGCTTGAACCTGGGAGACGGAGGTCGCAGTGAGCAGAGGGTGTTACTGCACTCCAGCCTAAGCAACAGAGCAAGACTCTGTCTCAAAAAATGAAAGAAAAGAAAAAAAATCGTGTATATTTTGTGTCTTGAATGTCATGATAGGACCAATTCCATGAGGTCCTCTATAACTTGTACAGTGAAAAAACCTGACTTGTGAGATACTTATCACAAAGCAACCTTATCTGAATTCTCCATTTAAGTTTTCCAGGATAATTTACCCTACTCTTGGATTAAAAAATAAAAATCTAATCTCTCTATGACATACCAGAGAAAGCATAGAAAATGAACACTATTTGGAATAGTTCATGTTCGTGGATAAATATTTGATAATCTGTAATACTTTCGTCAACAGTCAGCAGCAGCTAGGCTGGCAAAAGAGCTTGAAAAAAGTGTAATAGTATGAATGACATCTTTACTAAGTTTTGGTCTACCTTGAATGATATCAAGTTTCATCTTTGGTCATGAACATTCCTAAATCCTGATAGAGACAAACAAGGACTTTGTGACATCTTGCTGTTGCCTCTTGAATGTAATCCAACTTTTCCATACTGTATTTACCTGAACTGTCAAGGTCACTTAATACACAAGAGCATACTACAGTTCTTGAGTTTTTAAGAGGCATTATAAATGTAAACTTTATAAACTTACAAAGAAAAAATGCACTGATCTTATGTGTGCCACTTGCTGAGTTGTGATAAATGCAACCACTCATGAAACTACTGTCTGCGTCAAGATATAGGATATTTTTTATCATGCCTGAAAATTTTCTTTTAGCCCCTTTCAGTTAATCTGCATAGCCATTCTGATGCACAACCACTGTTCTGATTTCTATATGATAAATTAGTTCACCTAATCTAGAACTTCATGTAAATAGAATTATATAATATATACTCTTCTCTTTCCAGGTTCTTTCACTTGGTATAATGTCTGAGATTCAACCATGTTGTTGAGAGTATCAGTAGTTAATTCATTCTGTTGTAAGAATCTACAACAACATGCTTATCCTTTCTCCTGTTCATCGACATTGGTTGTTTCCAGTTTGTAACTACCATTAACAGAGATGTTCTTAACATTTTGTACAAGTCTTTTCAAAAGTAATGTTCAAAATATAAACCTTGTACTTTTTTGTTGTGTACTTCTATGCACATTTACTTTATTTTGATGAAAATATCAATAGGATTGTTTTTTCCCAGATTTATTGAAATATAATTGACATATAATTGTATATATCTAATGTATACAACATGGTGTCTGAAACATATACAATGTGAAATGATTACCACAATCAAGCTAACATATCCCCCAACTCACATGGTGACAATAGCCATTCTAACAGTTATGAGGTGATATCTCCTTGTGGTTTTAATTTGCATTTCCCTGATAATTAGCAATTTTGAGCATTTCTCCATATACCTGTTGGTCATTTGTATGTCTTCTTTTGAGAAATGTCTGTTCAGGTCCATTGCCAGTTATTAGAGTCCCTGATATATTTTGAATATTAATCTCTTATCATATATTTACTTGCAAATATTTTCTCACATTCCATGGGCTGTCTCTTTATTTTGTTGATTTTCTTAGCTTTGTAGAAGCTTTTTAGTTTGATGCAGTCTATTTTTGCTTTTCTTGCATGTGCTTTTGCTATTATATTGAAAAAAATCATTCTCCAAATCTACGTCAAGTAGCTCCATGTTTTCTTCTAATAGTTTTGAGTTTCAGGTCTTACATTTAAGACTAAACCATTTTGAGATGATTTTTATATACGGTGTGAGATAAGGGTACAATTTCATTCTTCTGCATGTAGATATTCAGTTTTCCTAACACCATTTATTGAAGAGACTGTCTTTTCGTTGTGCGTGTTACTGGTGCCTTTGTGAGAGAGCAATTGACTGTAAATGGGCACATTTATTTCTGAACTGACAATTCTTTATTATTACTATTTTAATTGACACATAATAATTGTACATATTTATGGAGTACAGTGTGGTATTTTGATGAATGTGTACAGTGTGTAATAATCAAATCAGGATAATTAGTAAATTCATTACCTCAAACTTATTTCTTTGTGCTGGGAACATTCAAAATCTTCTCTTCTAGCTATTTTAAATTATACAAAAATTGTTGACTATAGTCATGCTACATTGCTACAGAACAGTGGAACTAATTCCTCCTAGATAGCTATGATTTTTGTATCCATTAACTGATCTCTCCCCAGCCTCTTCTCCTGACTACACTCCCCAGTCTCTTTATTCTACTCTCTACTTCTGTAAGATCAACTTTTTTAGCTTTCACATATGAGTGAGAACATGGAGTATTCATCTTTCTGTGCCTGGACTATTTTATTGCACATAATGTCTTCCAGACTCATCTATGTTAATGTGAATGACAAAATTTCATTCATTTTTATGGCTACTTAGTGTTCCATCATGCATATACACCACATTTTCTTTGTTCATTCATCTGTTGTTGGACACTTAGGTTGGTTTCATATCTTGGGTATCACGAATTGTACTGCAATAAATGTAAGAGTGTAGATACCTCTTCAGCATACTGATTTTTTTCCTTTGAATACATAACCAGTAGTAAGACTGCTGGATCATATAGTAATTCTATTTTTTGCTTTTTGAGGAACCACCATACTCTTTTCCATAATGGCTGTACTAATTTACATTCCCACCAACAGTGTATGAGTTCCTGGTTTGCGTATTCTGTTCCTTTGGTTAATATGTCTGTACCAGTACCATGCTGTTTTGTTTACTATAGCTTTACAGTATATTTTGAAACCAGGTAGTGTGATGCTTCTAGCTTTGTTCTTGCTTCAGGTTATTTTGTTTACTTGGGGTCTTTTGTGGTGTCAAACAAATATTAGAATTTCTTTTTCTATTTCTGTGAAAAAATGCCATTAAAATTTTGATAGAGATTTCATTAAATCTGAAGATCTCCCTGGGTAGTATGTACATTTTAACAATATTAATTCTTCCAATTCATGAACACATGGTATCTTGATATCTTTCCATTTATTTATATTTTTCAATTTTTGTCATCAATGTTTATACTTTTGAGTGTACGAATCTTTTATCTCCTTAAATTTATTTCTAAGTATTTTTATTTCTTTTGATGCTACTGTAAATGGGATTGTTTTATTCATTTATTTTTTGGAATAGTTCATTGTTAGTACATAGAAATTCTACTAATTTCTGTATGTTGATTTTGTATCCTGCAACTTTACTGAATTTATTTGTCAGTTCTGACAGGTTTTGTGGAGCTTTTAGTTTTTTACATTAAAAATTCATGTCATGTACTAACAGAGACAATTTAACTTCTTTCTTTTCAATTTGGAGGTTTTTTGTTTTTTTCTCTTACATAATTGACTAGAACTTCTAGTACTATGTTGACAAGTGGTGACAGTGGGCATCCTTCTCTTGTTTCTGGCCTTAGAGGAAAAGGTTTTAGCTTTTCTCCATTGAGTGTGATGTTTTCCATGGGCTTGTCCATGTGTGGTCTTTATTGTGGTCTGGTACATTTTTTCAATACCTAATTTGTTGAGTTTTCATTATGAAAGAATGTTGAATTTTTGTCAAATGCTTTTTTTTTTTTTGCATCTACTGAAATGATTACATACTTTTTGTCATTCATTATGTTAATTTAATATATCACAATTGTTGATTTGTGTATGATGAACCATCCTTGTAGTCCAGGGATAAGTCCCACTCAATCGTGGTGAGTGATGCTTTGAATGTGTTGTTGAAGCCAGTATTTTGTTGAGGATTTTTACATCTGTATTCATCAGTGACATTTGCCTGTAGTTTTCTTTTCTTGTAGCCTCCTTGTCTGATAAGGCTGGCCTTGTAAAATGAGCTTGAAAGTGTTCCCTCTTCTTCAGTTTTTTGGAAGAGTTAGAGAAGAACTTGTGTAATTTCTTTAAATGTTTGGTGGAATTCAGCAGTGAAGCTATCAGGTCATGAGGTTTTCTTTGATTTTTTGAGAGTTTTTTTTTTTTTAAATCATTTCTAATTCAATGTCCTTAATTTTTATTGGTCTATTCATGTTTTCTACTCCTTCATCAGTTAATCTTCGTAAGTTGTATGTCTCCAGGAATGTATCTGTTTCTTCTGGGTTATCCATATTGTTGGTATACCTTTTGCACCTCTGTAGTATCAGTCGTAATATCATCTCTTTCAATTATGATTTTATTTTTATGTCTTATATTTTTCTTAGTCTAGCTAAAGGTTTCTCAATTTTGTTTATCTTTTCAAAAAATCAACTTAATCTGGTTAATATTTTTATTGTTTTTTCTGATCTCTATTAATTTTTACTCTGATCTTTATTATTTTCTTTCTTCTACTAAATTTGGGCTAACTTTGTTCTTATTCTAATTCTTGGAGGTGTAACATTAAGTTGTTTATTTGAGATTTCTCCCTTTTTTGATGTGGGTGTTTATTGCTGTAAATCTCATAGAAATGTTTTTGTTGTATCCCATATGTTTTGGTATATTGCATGTTATTTTTATGTCTCAAAATAATTTTAAATTTTCTTTTAATTTTTTTCTTTGGCACATTGTTCAGGAGCATGTTTAATTTCTACATATTTGGGAATTTTCCAAAATTCCTCCTGTCATTGATTTATACTTTTATAGTATTGTGGTTAGAAAAGATACTTGATATGATTCTAATCTTTTTAAATTTGTTAAGGCTTGTTTTGTGACCTAACATATGATCCATCCTGGAGAATGTTCCCTGTGTACTTCAACAGAATGTGTATTCTGTGACTGTTGGATGGAATGTCGAATATATGTCTGTTAGGTCCATATGCTCTTTACTGTTGTTCAAGTTTGCTGCCTTTGATCTGGAGCCTGGCCTGACACTAGGGTTTAATAGGATGGCCTTGGTGGTAGGGTCTGTGGCAAAGTCAGGTTCTCATTTTCCTCTCTTTTGCCTTTGTGGAAGGTATCTCTCAGCACAGTGCTTCCTGGGCTGAGGGGGAGGAGTGTCAAAAGTAATATGAAACTCTCCCACCCTCTTCAATGTGTGTTTTCTTATTCCTGTGCTCTACCCAGGTGCTGTAACCTCTCATCTGGGTCCCTTGGCTCTTGTGAAGGTATTTTGTTTTTGTGGATAATTGTTCAAATTAATGTTTCTGGGAAGGGATGAGGGCTGGAAACTCCTGTCTACTGTCTTGCTGATGCTGTTCTCTCTTGAGCTGTGTTTTTAAGTAGCATGCTGCTTCTTGCTGAAAGAGCATCTAACAACCTTAAAACAGGACTCTGGCGAATACTTCCACACCTTCAAGCATCAGGAGCCTGCCAGTCTGTGATTCCAATCCTTTCCCAACAAGAGTCAAATGCTAGCATAGTTGAGAGAACAAGATGGTTGTCACCTTGGTAAGGATAAGGAGTATGAAGAATTATTCAGGCATGTGTCACTGGGGATATAGGTGCCACTGATGTAAACAGGAAAGTGAGGAAGAAAAAGTATGATAGGGTTTGAGTTAAACTTTAGGTAAAAATAGCACTACTTATGAATTATAATGGTGATTGGGCAATAGGAGATATTTAGAGCATGGAGCACAGTGTTTGATATTAATATTTAGAAATGGTCAACAGAAAGGTAATTCAGGTTGAGGCTATTAGAAAAATGCTGACTTTGACACTGCATGATGTTGGAGTTACAAAAGCCTCAAAGGTAAGAGAAAGAAAGAAAATATTCCTTATTTTGATGATCCAAAGTCTTAGGAGTCCAAAGTAAAAAAAAAATTCTTATTGTGAAAATTTATAATTATTAAATAACTTGATTACCATTAGTAAAAATACCATCTTTTAAAAGTCATAGTTAAATAAAAGTGCTTGAACATAAAGATGGAAGGATTTCATATTGGGGGAAAATATTGTTTATAAAATATAAGCATGTTTAAATATATTTAATTTAGAGTACATCAAATGCCCTTGTAAAATATTAGAAAATTAAAACCAGAAAACAGATCTATGAACTTAACTTATCCCAGAGATTAACATATTTTTCTTCATAGTTCCAACTTATTCTAAAAGTAAATTTTACTCAGAAGTTTAAAAAATATCGTTAATTATTAAGAGTTGTGTTCATTGGAATCTTTTTATGGTAGCCTGGCCTAATGACAATTAAGCTTATATTTAACTTCTGCAAATGTCAAAATAATTAATAAAGTAATCCAACAGCTCTCTCTGTCTCTCTCGCTCTCTCTCTTTTCTCTCTCTGTTCTCCTACAAATGTGTATATATCCACGTTCAACATGCTGCGCTAGGTATTTTGGCTGATGACAATAAGGTAGCATCCAGAGGTAATATAAATATGTACACAAATAATTATAATACAAGTTAGAATATTTTCTGGTTCATTAGATATGAATTATTGAGTGGTGGTTATAAATGTTGAACACATTCTCTATTCATTCCTAATTGATTATCGTTAGGTAGCAGTGTAAGGCAAATTTGGATGGAATGATGGCTAATTTCAAAAATCTCAATGCTATAATTTTTAGAAAATAAATAGGTATATTATGAAGCAAATAAACCTTTTGTTCCGTTTAGAATTTCACATTGATTTATGTCGTTTCCTGAAGACTATTCACAGCAATGTAATTAATTTTGAATGTTCAGATAATGTTATTGTCAGGCCATACAGACTTAATTCATAGCAAGCTCTTAGGCAGAAGAAGTACATAAAATCCAAGCTGTTGACTATTAGTTTCAGTAAGGGCATTGAAGCAATTTTTAACAAGTGCTCTTTAGGTAATTCAGATTTTAGACTTAATCATAAACCTTTCTAGAGCATTTCTATGCCAACTAAACTTTAAATATAAACAGAAAAATTTGTATGCCAATATGTTAATAAAACCTAAACATGGTAAAGAATTGAGATTTTAAAAGTGAAAACATTGCTTACTACATACCAGTCATAGTTGAAGAGAATTTACTAAAGATTTTGGACTCACTTAGCAGTGTGCACACATATCTTACTTACATAATTACTTGAAGCAACCACTCGAATCCATCTTGTTCATTTTACATTTTATAAGAAAGAACAAACTAATTATGACTCTACACAGAAGACAAATATAAGCCTTGTTTACCGGGTTCATTTAGTCGTGTACCTCTGCTGCTCAGACAGGCATAAAGTAGAGAAGAAGCAGAAGTGGTCATTATTCTGCATGTTGTAGCAGTGTGCTTAAAAGGTTAAAAATCCCCTGGAGCCAACTGTCAGTAAAGGATGGAAGGGATGCTGGTGTTCTTCCATCGTAGGGCACAGGCAGCCACATGCTGATCAGGAAGCCACGCCTCGAGAGAGTGACTTGAAATGGGCTAATGTGGACAGAGTGAAGACTTATGTGCTGTGATGGAAGAATGAGGAAAGTGCTAGCACAAGACACCAGTCAGCCCAATGGCAAGAGAACCATTAGCGTGAGCTGAAATTCAGTGCAATGTACAAACAAGGGGCATGACAGAGAGAAAATATTTGAATATCTGCGTATGCGGGCTCACTGTAAAGGAGAACAATGTTGCCTCTTCAAAGGTCTTCAACTGAACTATGATAACTTGATATGTGGTCCCTTAAACTTGTGTTTAGAGAGAAATAGACAATTTGAGAGCACAAGAGCCAAAGTATTAGAATGTGATGTATTTAAAGATTTCAAACCACGGATACTTTCACGGGCAACAGTGTGAAGCTCAGGTGACCCAAGATACTCAATTCTGTCTCGAGCTCACTAGGTGTGGTCTTGGATCAAGCTGGTGCTGCAACGATGATGGATATACAACTCAAAAGATTTATATTCATTCTGTGGCAACTCCTAAAAATGCCCTACTTGTTTAGGGTCTTCTATATGAGGTGCCAACCATGCCACTAGGAGTGCAGGCAGGGCTCACCTGCCCAAAGTGAGAGACAGGCACCCTTCACGAGCAGAAATGTGCTTGGAGGTGGAATCACAGCTTGTGCTGAACAGTGAGCAAAGCTTCTGTGTAAGCCGTGTGAATGGGTGATGGTACTTTACAAACCTGTCAAATCTACAGCCAGAATGTTGGTGCCATTTCAGTCACTTTACTCAATATTACAGGGTATTATATGTCAAATTTTATTTCTAGTTAGCAATACTATACTTTTAAACTATTACTTGATTACAGATTTTGATGATAAAATCTGAAGTGAGTTGTCATTTTGTAGCATAACTCTATCATGGTTATTTTAGTCAATTACATAGTTTATTAAAAAACTGATTTTCTGGGTCACATAAAATTAATTTTCATATTTTTTACAAATTTGTCACAAAGACAAATCAATGACTAATATGTACTGCATTATGTTTAAATGATTGATTGCATATGGGTGAAGCTGCTTCTCTAATTACACAACTTTCCCCTGACTGCTTTCAATGTGTTTACCCTGTAGGAGTAAGAAAGGGATAAATGGCAACCATTTTCTTTTGAAATGTTTTATTTTCAGAATTTATATATTGACAGTATTTTTCCCACAGTTACATGACAGTAGTTTAATCAATCAATTGCTCTCATGTAACTGTAGGAAAACTACTGTCAATCAATTCATAAACATTATCTTGAAAACTATTGATCACTATTAGTTTAATTAGGCTTATGTTGCTCTTAGTAGGAACTAAACTATATTTACTAGCAAATAAGAATTCATTGTAAATCTCTGTTGGGAGACAATCCTCTTTGTGTCTTTTGAATTTTGTCATGTCTTGGGAGCAGAGGTGCTAACTGCTGCTCTTGCATGCCATTTTTTCAAGGATTTGTTTAATAGCAGATGCCTTGGAAGATAAAGATAAGTGTCTCTTTCCAGGGAAAGAGCGGGTTTGCTTAAATAACAATAACACTATCTTCCTCTAGAAGAAATGGGCAGGTAGGCTTACTGCTAATAGGTAAGCTTACTGCAGGTAGGCTTACAGCTGTCCTCTAATTCTCTTTTAGTTGCCCTTTAGGAATTAAGCTTGCAGAAGTGAAACAAGAAAATGCTGATAATCTGCCTACTGATGGTTCTTGAGTAATAAAGTCCTTTGCCTCTGACCTGTGAGTCCCATGACTTTTGACAGGACCCATGAGACTGTGCCAGACTAACTTATTAGCTTCCAAGTAGGATAAAAATCGTGGACTCTTCATTGTTCTTGGCAATATCGACACGAAACAAAGAACAACAGGAGCACTTTAAGAGGAGGGAAAAGAGAAGGAGACAAGGTTTCCCCTTCAGACACTGAATTTCTGCCCTTGGCATGAAAATGTGTATGTGCATTAAATTAAGTTAATATGATTTCCTTAGATTGTCATAATCTCCTAAGTGTGTGTGTGTGTGCATTTACAAGAGAAGAGGCTTCTGACAGTTGTTAAAAGGATTCAGGAGCTTAGATTGTGGAAACAGCTGGTTGATTTTTCTCCATCACTTAGGCTAGGAGAAATGAAAAATATACTAGGTGATAATATATATGACTTTTAACTTTAGGTCTATAGAATATTGAGGAATAGTTAAGATTTGTAGACTTCTGAACTGATCTATAAAATGAACTGTGTGCAGTCTTTGCATTTATGTATTATACTTTAAGAGATCAGATCAGACTTTCTCCCAAATTCTTTTTGTCTAGAGCAGGCCTGGTGAGTGAAATACAGGTGGTGTGACTTCTGCCAAAGGTGGATTAGCCCCAAACACATGGTGGGCTTTCACAGTGGTGCTGGGGAAAAGTCTTCCTGAAATAAACTCTTCCATTTGCTCTCAGATGCCTGGAATTTTTTATCACCAAAAGGAAATCCTTTCATCCAATGTTTACAGTAAAGGATTACAATGCACATACACTGGGAAAGGTATGCTTGCTTAAGCTGGAAACTTGGTGTACAAGAATAATAGATTTCCTAAGAGCTGGTCTTCATTCTTAAACTGGTGGTGGGAGGACTTTATATGAAAGGGAGAAATAGGGTCAGAATAGTTTTGTTAATTAAGATAATTCTCATTACCCATATCCAGTGCCGGCAAGCAGATTTTTGTCTCACATGCAAACTTGACTTGATTGTCAGTGGTTTCCTAGAGGGCTGCTCAAGAATTCTAGGGCATGTCCAGGTTCGTTGAGACCATTCTATTGTCAGTGAGCCATGGTTGCCAGGAGCTTCGAGGGAAAGTTGTTGCACATATGCTAGATATTTGGTTCCCACATTATCAGCTGCAAGTGGCTTACTAAAAGTAATTGTGTCCATTTCCGATATCCTGTCATCTAGTAGCAGGAGCTGATGTCAAATGGCACATTTTCATTTCTTCTCTTTCTAGTTCTCCCTTTGGCAGCACCTACAGTGTATTCTCGCTTCTGAGCTGAATATCTGGGTTCTAGCTAAACCAGAGATCATAGTTCTCAGGTGATTGATCAACTCTGGTGTATCAAATAAGTATATTCACAAAGTTGTACAACCATATCATCTAATTTTAGACCGTTTTGTCACTCCAAAACTATTGTACTTATTAGAAGTGGCTCCCCATGCCTTCTCCCCATCTCTACCAACCTCTCTGTCCTCAACTCTAAGGAACCACTCATCTATCTTCTTTCTCTACAGATGCCCACTCAGGACATTTCATATGAATGGATGAATATAATACAAAGTCTTTCATCACGGGCTTCTTTTACTTAGAATGCTGTAGCATGTATCAGCACTTCATTCCTCTTTATCGCTGAGTGGTATTCCATTGTATGGATAGACTTCACTTGGTCTATCTACTTATTAGTGGATGTACTTGGATGGTTTCCAGCTTTAGCTTTCATGAATAAAATTGCTATGAACATTCCTGTGTGAGTTTTTGTGTAGACATATGTTCTTATTTCTCTTGGGTAAATACCTAGGGGTGAAATTGTTGGAAGATGTAATAATTCTGTGCTCAACATTTTGAGGAATTACCAAATTCTTTTCCAAACTGGCTGCACTATTTTACATTCCTACCAGCAATACATGAAGATGATAATTTCTACACATCTTAACTTGTATTTTAGTTTTTATTTCCATGTCTCTCTCCCTCAATAAACTGAAGATTGAATCTATTTTGAGCTATTTTTCATTCATTTTTATATTATCAGGAATCTCTAAAGTATGTAAAAAATAGAAGCGGGACGGAAGGCAGAGCGTGGATATAACTTGACAGATAGGAAATTTGAAAACTTAATTTAAGATTTTAACATTGTTTTACTTGACCTAATTTTTCCTGACCTTCTCAATGCGACAGGCTTTAATGTGCTATTTAGGTTGATTTTCACACATATTATTAGTACTCAAATCTAAAAATAACAACGTTGTCAATATTTCCTCAGGATGATGACCAGGGTGCCATGAGAATGTGATATTACAATATCATCTCTGGACTTAATTTTAAAGAAGGAAATCATATTCAAATAACAATGCCCTTAACAGTGGTTCCATGAAAAGAATAGCAAATTTATGTTCAACAATGATCGTGAGAAAGAAAAACAGGAGAACTCAGGAAATATGAATAATTTAAGTTAGTTCAGCCATTGTGGAAAACAGTGTGGGGATTCCTCAAGGATCTAGAACTAGAAATACCATTTGACCCAGCAATCCCATTACTGGATATATACCCAAAGGAATATAAATCATTCTATTATAAAGACATATGCACATGTATGTTCATTGCAGCACTGTTTACAAAAGCAAAGACACAGAATCAACACAAATGCCCATCAATGACAGATTGGATAAAGCAAATGTGGTCCATATACACCATGGAATACTGTGCAGCCATACAAGAGAACAAGATCATGTCCTCTGCAGGGACCTGGGTGGAGCTGGAAGCCGTTATCCTGAGCAAACTAACGCAGGAACAGAAAACAAATACTGCATGTTCTCACTTATAAGTGGAAGCTGAATGATGAGAACACTGTCACCTAGAGGGGAACAATACATACTGGGGCCTTTTGGAGAGTAGAGGTTAACGGGTGGGAGAAAGGAGAGAATCAGGAAAAATTACTAATGGGTACAAGGCTTAATACCTGGGTGATGAAATAATCTGTACAGCAAACCGCCATGACACAAGTTTACCTGCGTAACAAACCTGCACTTGTACCCTGAACTGAAAAGTAAAAAAAAGGGTAAAAGTAAAACTTTTTACAATTAATGAGACTTTTTCACAGTTAAAAAACAATTAAATAATATTCTCTTGCACGTTACATAATGAATTTGGCTACGACCCTTTCTCTTTTACATATGTTTTTCAGAACTGACATAGATTGTGTTAATTACAGAAAAATTCAGAGGGTGGCAAGAGTACGTACACTTCCATCCTTTAATCTTCACCTTGCAAGATAGCACATGTGACTTAAGACCTCTTCTGTCCAGGAGTGAGGTGTTTACCTGACATATCTCAGACGTCAGTGAATCAGCTGTCAGCATTTATTGATCATCTTCCAGGATATTAGTGCTTTGCAAGTATCTCTGGGTTAATGAGTAAACATCTTTTTGAGGCAGTGAGGAAGAGGCTCAGAGATTATTCTAACTGATGACTTAAAAATGTTTTAGAATGACTTGTGCATGATGATTACTGAGTACTCATGAGGAGCCTTCAGTCCACTGTGCTGGGTACACATCAAGTCTCCGTGTTGTATAATGAGTCTTTCTGAGTTCACAACTTGTGTCATTGATTTTAACAAATTGACATTTATTCTCTGATCAAGTTTAATATTTCCCCAAACCTTCAGCTATGCAAAGACATGCTTTTGATGGTAAATCTTCAGTGTAATTGTATGGAATTCCAGCACAGGTATGTCTCATTTTCAGAATCACTTTTTCTTGGAGGTCAGTCTTAAAAATTATTAAAGAAAGAGACCCTGGATTATCCTTAAAGAACAAAGATGATTGAGTTTAGCAAATCTACATTTCCCCATATATATCTACCTTTGACAGTAAAGCAAATCCTGATTCTGAAATTTCCTTATTATGTTTTTATCTAATATTCATTTTGAGGGCACAGAAAATGGAATGAATTACACATATCTTCATCACTGGAGTTTAGCGTAAAACAAAAATGTTCCCAAAGGACAAAACCAAGGAAAGGTATAAAACTTAAACATAACTTTTATTTTACATCTATATTAACACAGTACAGAATAAATTCATTGGGTTTTGTTCTATCCTAAATATAGCAAGAATGCCTATTGTGAGTCTGCAATTGAATTTTTCTCACTTGAAGCTACTACCTAAAATTTTACCTCACCTATAGACAATTAAAATAGGGGAAAAAAGAAAATGTTTTGGACAAGTGTTATTGAAACATGATTTGATCAAAATCACTTCACTCATTTCCTTTGATAATATTATATTTTTGAATTCATACAACATATAGGACAATGAGTCATATAACACGTATGACATATAAGAGTCATGTAACTCATATTTTTACTTTCTGGCCAAGAAAATGCCATTTGTTACTTAAGGTTTTTCTTTTAGTGAAAATTCAAAATCAAATAGTGTAAAAGTGTTTAACACAATTAGAACATATATTGGAATAAACAATTCCTATTGTTTTGTATTGTATTGTTCGGTTGGTTGTCCATAAGAGACCTATGTGAGAACTGGAGTATGAATTTTTATTGCTACAATCTACTTTGATTAATTCATAATTGTTATGTTTCATGAGTTTATAATGCTGATAGAGTTAGTATATCTCAAATTCATAAAGGAAGGGTAACTTGATTCCAGTTCAATTACTTAGGAATTCAACTTTGAGCCAGTTGGTACTTAAAGAAGCCTGAATTTGTTGATTTTACTTCACTGTGATACTTTCCATTTGCCATAGTTATTTATTTATTATTTTTGCATATTCTCCACACTTATCTAAGATGACTATTATACTCAGAATTTCCGGAGATTAATATACTGAGGTCTGAAAGTTCAAGTGTGCAATAAGCATTGTCTGGTAAGCTATAAGCCTTTCCATGTGAAATTAGTCTTGGGCTTGGTTCGTAATTGGTCACCCTTTAACTTTCATGCAATCCTTTTCTTTACGGTGAGAAAATGAGCATATCATTTATTCATTCATTCACTGATCAGATATTCATGAGAGCCTACTGTAAGCCAAGCATGATTCTAGCACCGAAAATAAGTGTGGTGAATCAGGCAGGCAAGCTCTCAGCTCTTAGGAAACTTACAGGCTAATGGGAGGGACAGCCAATTAACAAGACAACAATAAAGAAAGATCAAAGTGCTATAAAAACTAAACAAGGGGAGTCTGGGGCACTTCATGAGATGGGATAGTTAAGTGTGGCCACTCTCCATAGATGACAGTTGAGCTGAACTCTCAATAATAAGAAACAAGAAACTATGCAACGATCTTGGAAAATTACCTCCAAACAGAGGAAGTAGCAAGGCGAAGATTCTGTGCCTGTGCTTCCCTACCATTTGCATTTCCTGCTTTGCTAGGGGTTCTTTACATAAGCATTTATCCACACTAGTAGCACATAATAGCATCTGTTCTTGTTAATTTTACTCAGAGGACTGTGTAGTTTGGAGGAAAAATCAATTGGTGACCCATCTCTCTTCTGTAAGGATGACATACTTTGTTTTACTGGTGTAAAAAGTTCGGGTTGGACTTTCTTGTATTTTCAAAACTGGATCCCTTCTTGGGATTAGTAGCACTGAGAGCCATCATTCAGAAAGCAATAGGGAAAAAAAGTGGCTGTTGCAGATAAAACAGGAGAAATGCTGGCCTCTGGTCTAAAGGAAGAACAAAAACCTGTTATATCTTAGTTTTGTTTTGTAAGAAAAATCAATGAGTTTATCATGTTTTCTGACATGTTGGTGTTATCGTGCTGAGTTGTCATCTTAATTTCTGTTCTTAGAGACAATCAGATGCATGGATCCTTAAAAAACAACAATCCTGATTATCATTCCAGCGGTTCTCAAACTGACTTGTGTGTACAACAATGTGCTTCCTGTAAGTAATTGTTCATCGCCTTATAAGCCTTATTAGAATATATTTTATAACTGTATAAATCTATTATATACATATTTGTGGAAACACACTCATATATACCTAGTTATATACATACATATTTTTCATCAGAATTATTGAAATCAACTAATACCACCAGACCAAACTAAGGAGATAGTTCCCCCATAAAACTTGAGGCTATGATGTGTCTGATAAGCCATGGCCAGAAACTTGCACATAACTCAAGCACGAGCACTCGTGCACAACCAGCTGAAGTGAGAAAACCAGTGAGAGAAAGAGGCTTGCCTAAGGTCACACAGAAGGGCAGTAGGTAGTCTGAGAACACAGCCACGACTCTGGGCTGCCAATTCAGTCCAGTGCTTCCTCCTGGGGAAAATTACAGACCATCTCAGACGGTACCTGCACAGACAATGGCCTTATTCTTTCTCTACTTTCCTAATTTGATTATTTTTTTCTTGCCGTAGCAGTTAAGTAAGATATTTCGGCAGGCACTTAAAAAGAGGAGTGCCAGGCAATGAAAGAGTCCATGGGTGATTCTGCTGCAAGACCAAGGAGAAATAAGTTATTGATGATATTTAAAGGCAGAGAGGCCCATGGCCTGTCTCTTATACACATCTAGATGTGTATAAGAGACAGACATATAAGAGTCATGTAACTCATATTTTTACTTTCTGGCCAAGAAAATGCCATTTGTTACTTAAGGTTTTTCTTTTAGTGAAAATTCAAAATCAAATAGTGTAAAAGTGTTTAACACAATTAGAACATATATTGGAATAAACAATTCCTATTGTTTTGTATTGTATTGTTCGGTTGGTTGTCCATAAGAGACCTATGTGAGAACTGGAGTATGAATTTTTATTGCTACAATCTACTTTGATTAATTCATAATTGTTATGTTTCATGAGTTTATAATGCTGATAGAGTTAGTATATCTCAAATTCATAAAGGAAGGGTAACTTGATTCCAGTTCAATTACTTAGGAATTCAACTTTGAGCCAGTTGGTACTTAAAGAAGCCTGAATTTGTTGATTTTACTTCACTGTGATACTTTCCATTTGCCATAGTTATTTATTTATTATTTTTGCATATTCTCCACACTTATCTAAGATGACTATTATACTCAGAATTTCCGGAGATTAATATACTGAGGTCTGAAAGTTCAAGTGTGCAATAAGCATTGTCTGGTAAGCTATAAGCCTTTCCATGTGAAATTAGTCTTGGGCTTGGTTCGTAATTGGTCACCCTTTAACTTTCATGCAATCCTTTTCTTTACGGTGAGAAAATGAGCATATCATTTATTCATTCATTCACTGATCAGATATTCATGAGAGCCTACTGTAAGCCAAGCATGATTCTAGCACCGAAAATAAGTGTGGTGAATCAGGCAGGCAAGCTCTCAGCTCTTAGGAAACTTACAGGCTAATGGGAGGGACAGCCAATTAACAAGACAACAATAAAGAAAGATCAAAGTGCTATAAAAACTAAACAAGGGGAGTCTGGGGCACTTCATGAGATGGGATAGTTAAGTGTGGCCACTCTCCATAGATGACAGTTGAGCTGAACTCTCAATAATAAGAAACAAGAAACTATGCAACGATCTTGGAAAATTACCTCCAAACAGAGGAAGTAGCAAGGCGAAGATTCTGTGCCTGTGCTTCCCTACCATTTGCATTTCCTGCTTTGCTAGGGGTTCTTTACATAAGCATTTATCCACACTAGTAGCACATAATAGCATCTGTTCTTGTTAATTTTACTCAGAGGACTGTGTAGTTTGGAGGAAAAATCAATTGGTGACCCATCTCTCTTCTGTAAGGATGACATACTTTGTTTTACTGGTGTAAAAAGTTCGGGTTGGACTTTCTTGTATTTTCAAAACTGGATCCCTTCTTGGGATTAGTAGCACTGAGAGCCATCATTCAGAAAGCAATAGGGAAAAAAAGTGGCTGTTGCAGATAAAACAGGAGAAATGCTGGCCTCTGGTCTAAAGGAAGAACAAAAACCTGTTATATCTTAGTTTTGTTTTGTAAGAAAAATCAATGAGTTTATCATGTTTTCTGACATGTTGGTGTTATCGTGCTGAGTTGTCATCTTAATTTCTGTTCTTAGAGACAATCAGATGCATGGATCCTTAAAAAACAACAATCCTGATTATCATTCCAGCGGTTCTCAAACTGACTTGTGTGTACAACAATGTGCTTCCTGTAAGTAATTGTTCATCGCCTTATAAGCCTTATTAGAATATATTTTATAACTGTATAAATCTATTATATACATATTTGTGGAAACACACTCATATATACCTAGTTATATACATACATATTTTTCATCAGAATTATTGAAATCAACTAATACCACCAGACCAAACTAAGGAGATAGTTCCCCCATAAAACTTGAGGCTATGATGTGTCTGATAAGCCATGGCCAGAAACTTGCACATAACTCAAGCACGAGCACTCGTGCACAACCAGCTGAAGTGAGAAAACCAGTGAGAGAAAGAGGCTTGCCTAAGGTCACACAGAAGGGCAGTAGGTAGTCTGAGAACACAGCCACGACTCTGGGCTGCCAATTCAGTCCAGTGCTTCCTCCTGGGGAAAATTACAGACCATCTCAGACGGTACCTGCACAGACAATGGCCTTATTCTTTCTCTACTTTCCTAATTTGATTATTTTTTTCTTGCCGTAGCAGTTAAGTAAGATATTTCGGCAGGCACTTAAAAAGAGGAGTGCCAGGCACAATGAAAGAGTCCATGGGTGATTCTGCTGCAAGACCAAGGAGAAATAAGTTATTGATGATATTTAAAGGCAGAGAGGCCCATGGCTTACTGAGTACCCAGTGTTGCTGATAACTCTCATCTTCTTATTCCTCTGTTGGAAAAAAATTATAGGGTTGAATTGCTCCTTAACTATTTTCTAAGGAGAAAAAAGGAATAGTGTTTATTGCACTGATTTTTTTGCTTTATTTAATTTATTTTTCAAAATTCTTCTTTAATAGCACATTGAAACACGGATGTGTAAATTGTTTTATGTCTTCTTATCTTCAAGTACAGTAACTAACAATGACAATTTTTCCAGTTGCTCATCACTCTGCTGTAACCGACGGTAGTTAATCATAAGTTACTCTTTTTAATGCATAAGGCTTTTGAATAATGTTAGTCTTAAACTAGGTATCTTACTCCATAGTTGAAAACTGTAGACTGTTTTTGAATATTCTCTGAACCATTTCTTGTGGTTCAAATGTTTAGCCACCACTACAATTTCACCAAGTCTTCCTTAAACTGAGAGTACCTTGTCAGCCTTCTGGACTTCAGTGTAAATGGCAAATTATAAGGGGTAAATAAGTGTATGTGTACTTTGGAGGAAGGCATCAGAGGTCTATGCAAGTTTTTTTTTTTTTTTTTTTTTTTTAGAGACAGAGTTTTGCTCTCGTTGCCCAAGCTGGAGTGCAATGGCGCGATCTCAGCTCACTGCAACTTCCGCCTCCTGGGTTCAGGAGATTCTCCTGCCTCAGCCTCCCGAGTAGCTGGGATGACAGGTGCGCACCTCCATGCCTAGCTAGTTTTTTGTATTTTTAGTAGAAACAGGGTTTCACCATGTTGGCCAGGCTGGTCTCGAACTCCTGACCTCAGGTGATCCACCCGCCTCAGCCTCCCAAAGTGCTGGGATTACAGGCGTGAGCCACCGGGCCTGGCCAAGCATTTTCAAATGTACTGTCCTTGCCAAGGATTTCTTTGTCATAGAGCTCCTTCCTCCAGTGACCCTTCGTGAATCTGGGACTGTGTAAACTCAGCCATAAACTGTCAACTCCTGGAGAAGGGCTAGAGATTATTGGTCATTCTATGCCCAAGGCATAGCATGGAGGCTGGCCCCAGTGCAGATTCTCAATGAGCATTTGTTTGATGCATAATCATGTATGTTCCATCTCTCTTCTAAAGGAACAACTTTAATCAAGCAATGGAAATACAGCTCTGTAAGTGAAGTATCTAGTCGGATCAATTATCCCGTATAGAATTCTGTGTGTTTATTCCTCTTTCAGTAGCTGAATTACTGCAAATGACAAACACTAAGGTCACTGAAGAGACATTAGGTAGTGATTTCCACGGTGTTTTGGTTATACAGTCTCCAAAACATGCAGCTTTATTTATAATACCATTCATAAGTTTAAAAACAATTGGTAAAAAGGCTGCAACTATACTTTCCATTGCCCTGAATATCTCCCTGAACTCACCTTGAGTGACTTCTCCATCCCTGACCCTCCTGTGCCTTCTCTCTGCCAGAGGCTTCCCAGTTCGCCCAGACTCATCTTACAAAGAAAACACTCAGAATCAGTTGGCAAGTGCTTCCAAGTCATTAGCTTCTTGCTGAGTTAATTAGGAGTCATTAACTTCAAGGGTTAGGACACACAGAATACCCTTGCCTGGGGTTTCTGAACCGAATTTGAAGTTGTACATGGTGGACAGTATCTAAATATCCTTAGTTTAAGAAATACGTTTAAGAAATAGTAAGAGTTTAAGCCCCCAAAAGCCCCAGTGATGTTCCCTCTAAAAATCAATAAACATGTCACACTAAAAACTCATGTTTGAAACATGTCACCTCCCAAGGAGTTGGACTTGAGCGAAAAACCGCATTGGATCCATTCCTGTCTCCAAGGTAGTTTTTCCAGTGGCCACCAGCTACTAACGTTCCAATTCCCCTGCCCTAGAAATGCTGTGACTGGTGGAGCTTGGAGGCATCGTCAGCCTCACATTCAGGAGGCATGGACGTGTTGCCCGCGTGCACACACACCTTCGCAATCAGTGCACTTACACACACACAGGCACACCTAATTTCCATTACTTGATAATGTGAGATAAGAGCCAGAGTAGAACTAAAAAGGAAAAGCCAAGCTTTAGAAAGTAACCACCTAAGTGAATTCTAAGTATTTGAGTCTGTACCTAGCATTTGATAACTTAAATACTCGTTTGCACCACAGGTAAGCTGATTTTTTTAGATACTCACTGGGTAGTTCTGCAGTGGTACTATTGTTTGTATGCTGAGAAATTTATTCATTCAAAGAGACAGTCTATGAAAATCTGACAAAAAGATTTGAAATTGTAATGATTTTAGACATTGAAATGTTGTAAATATTTCCAATTCTGCTTCAGAACTTACCTACATGTAGATCTTCTCATCTTGCTCTAAATCAGTCTGTATGTATCTCTCTCAAAAAACGTGTGCAATGAACCAATGCTATATTCTTTGATTAAAAATGAGACATGCTAGGTTTTTGATTCAAATGATAGGCTGGGAATTTGACAACCCTGCTTTTGAAGCATCTCTTCATCCCTTACAGCTTTGTTATATTGAGAAATTTAGTTAATTCTTCTAAGTCCTAATTTCTTGTTGTGAAAAATGAGAATAATAAAACATAGATGATAGTGAAAATGAATTAATATGTAAAAGCACCTAAAACAGCGCTTTGCACATAACAAACATCAATAAATATTAGTGTCAATGATGTCAATGGTTGTTTGTGGAGCTGATCTATTCTGCCTTCAGACGGATATTTTTGTACTGAGCCATAGTTAAGAATTCTAAAACAGATTTGATTTATCCCAAATATGAATATGTAGGAAGCTGAAGCTAGGGAATGTAGATATTTCCTGTGACTATAATCTATATAGAGGTAAAAGCTTGCATTTTAACCTCGCCTCATTGATAATGACTTACATTATTTCCTCTGTCTCCCATTTATTCCATCACATTCTTTGTGATCACTGATAATTTCCACACTTGATTGGGTGCCACCTTATTGGAATCCATACTTGACATTGTTCTTAAGCTACTGCGTGAACTTAAATGAGCTTTAGCGCATCTTTCTTCAGTATTAATAGTGAAAACAACCTCACCTGCTGTAAAATAAGTAGTTTCGAGTGTCTCATGAACGCACGTATGTATGCCCAGACACGGTGGCTCTCACGTGTAATCTCAGCAGTTTGGGAGGCTGAGGCAGGAGGACACCTTGACACCAGGAGTTTGAGTCCAGCCTGGGTAACATAGGAAGACTCTATCTCTACCAAAAAAAAATTCAAAAATTAAAAAACAAATTTTTAATGACATAAATACTTAAATGACAGCATTTAAAAGCAATGCTGTCAAACACACCAAATACCTAGGAATAAATTAAATGAGAGATATGAAGAGTTTGTATGCTAAATATTATATAACATTGAAAAATTTAAAAATGATTCTGAACGTCATGTTCCTAGATTGAAGATGATAAAGATGGCAATTCTGATGAAATTGATTGTATTCACCAAACGTAATCTCAGTCAAAATCATGGGAGAATTTGCAGAAATTGAAAAAATGATTCCAAAATTTACATGGAAGTACAAAAGACTATACATAACCAAGATAATGTTAGTTTTAAAAACTACCTAAAATGATTATTTAAAAATTTAAAAATTGCTCATTAAAAATTTAAATTGCAAATATTATAAAAATTGATTAAACATGGAATTAACAATTTTAAGTTAAAATTGCATAAATTTTCCAAACCCTCATGAATTTTTACACATATGTCAGCACCACAAAGTGTAAGGTGTAGGGTCTTTTCAGAGGTCAGGATGGCTCCCTCACACTGCTGTCTCCCAGTCAAAATCCCCCTCGCAATGCCTGCTCTTCCAACACCTATCACCATAGCATACTTCCATTTGCTCTTGGACTTCCTGTGAATGAAATCACATAGAATTTACTCCTTTGTGTCTAGATACATTCACTCAACATGGTGTTTGAAATTCATTCATGTTGTTGTAGACAGCAGTTGTATTGTTGTCGTATTGTATATAGCAGTATATGCTGTATACAGCAGTTACATTGATTTTTATTGTTGTGAGGTATTCCATTGTCTGCGCTTGTTACATTTAATGTATGTGCTGTACTGTCAATGAACATTGTAATTGTCTCCAATATATACCTAGGAGCAGAATTGCTAGGTGATAGAGTAAGCATAGGTTAACATTTTTCTGAATTTGTCAGTTTTTGAAGTGGTTGTACCAGCCTACTCTCCCACTAGCAATATGTAAGATTCACTCCAAATGCTTGCCAGTACTTGCTAACCAGTCTTTATCACTGTAGCCATATCATGGGTGAATAATGGCATGCCATTATGATGTGAATTTGGTTTTCTCTGATGACTAATGATGTTGAGCACTTTTGCATATACTTATTGACCATTGGAATATACATTTTTGTAAAGTTCCTGTTCAAGTCTTCTGCTCATTAAAAAAAAAAAAAAAAATTCTCATTGATTTGAGGATGTTCTTTTCTATTCTGGGGAAAAGTACCCTGTCAGATTTATATGTTGCAAATACCTTCTCCCAGTATATGGCTTATCTTTGTCACTTTCTTACCAGTCCTGCTTTGATAAACAGAAGTTCTAAATTTTACTTTATTTTATTTATTTATTTTTAGACAAGGTCTGCCTCTGTCACCTAGGCTGGAGTACAGTTGCATAATCTTGGCTCACTGCAGCCTCTGCCTCCCGGGTTCAAGCAATTCTCTCACCTCAGCCTCCCAAGTAGATGGAATTACAGGCACCTGCCACCACGCCCAGCTAATTTTTATATTTTTAGTACAAACAACGTTTCACCATGTTGACCAGGCTGAACTAGAACTGACCTCAAGTGATCTACCCGCCTTGGCTTCACAAGACGATGGGATTACAGGTGTGAGCCACTGCATCCAGGTCAGGGATTCTAAATTTTAATAAAGTTTATTTCATCAGTCTTTTATTTTTGTGGTTAGGACTTTTTATGTTGTGCACAATCCTAAGTGTATAAAAATATTCGCCTATATTTTCTTTCAGAAACTTTACTGTATTATCTTGCATATTAAGGTCTATCATTCATGTTTGTGTATGGTGAGCGGTAGAGATCAGATTCTTTTTTTTCCAATAAGATATTAATGCAACAGTGTCTATTAAAAAGAATCATCTTTGCTTCCCCAACTGTATTTCACTCATACGTTTATTGCAAATCAGGTAGTGATTTATGTGAGGATCTGTTTCTAAATACTTTCCAATAGTGTATTTGTCTATCCTTGTACCAATATCACACCATTTTAAACTTACAGCACTTTTATAGTAAGTCTTAACATTTACTAATGTGTGTGCTATCCAGTTTTGTTTCAGTATTTCATGGGGCATTGTACTTCTACATACAAATTAGAATCATATTATACATTTCTTTTAAAAAAGCCTGCTGAGATTTTAATTAGAATTGCACTGAATGTATAAACATCGACATTTTATCAATATTGACTCTTCTAGTCTCTCTCTCCTTTTATTTAGGTCGTCCTTTTGCTGCAGATTTCTAGAGGTATCGTATATTTTTCATTAGGTTAATCTCAATATTTTTATTTTTTTAATTATTGCAAATGATAGTATATTAATTTATTTTCTTTTCATCAATTGCTAGTGTCTAGAAATAGAATTGATTTTTTAACATTGACTTTGTGTCCAGGAACTTATTGTTATAGTCACTTAATAATTGTAACAGATTCTTTGTAATTCTTCTGGCTTCTCTACATTCACAATCCTGTCATAACTGAAATTTACCTCCTTTTCAAACTTCGTAACTTTCATTCATTTTCGTTGCTTAAGTGCACTGCATAACTTAACCTCTGCTACAATGCTGAGTGGCTGTGGTGTTAGTGGACATCTTAGTTTTATTTCCAGACTCATGGAGAAAGCATTCAGATTTTCTACAATAAATATGATGTTATCCGTAGTTTGTTTTTGTCAGTGCCCAGGCTAGTCTCAAACTCCTGGCCTCAAGCAACCCTTTTGCCTTGGCTTCCTAAAGTGCTGGGATTACAGGCATGAGCCACCACACCCGGCCTGTAAGTAAAGTTTTACTGGAGCACGGCCATACTCATTCATGTATGTATCATCTATGGCTGCTTTGAGTTATTATGGCAGATCGAGTAGTTGCTTATAGAGACCCTATAGTCCACCAAGGCAAAAATATTTACAATCTGGACCTCTAGAAAAATGGTTGGCTGACTCTTGATTTATCACATGTCCAAGGTGAGAGGCATAAGGCTGTTTATTATAGCACTGTTTCATAGTAAAAAAAAAAAAAAAAAAGCAAGAAGAGTTTTAAATTCTCATTAATAAGGGAGTAGACAACTGGACTGTGGAATATTCAATCACAGAGAAATTCTGTACAGTAGTTAAAGTGACTGAGAGCCATGTTTCAACACTGACACATTTCAAAAGTATTATGTTGAATGACTAAAAGGAAATTCCATTGATATAAAATAACTGTAAAACACTTTAAACGTTTAAACACACAAATAGTACAGTATGTATTTTGATGAGACACATATCCATTTCACTGCCTTTAGTCTCCACGTGTAGTATGTATTTCATGTTTACAAATACCGTGCCCCCACTGAATTGCACTTCTGTGGGATGGCTCAGTATCACCTAAAGTGGACCCTCCCAAATTGTGATTGAGGAAGAAGCAGCGTAGTGTAGTGATTCGGTACATAACCCTAGAGATGAGCTGCCTCCATTAGAAAATTGACTCTGTCACTTTATAGTCCTGTGACTTTAGACAGTTTACTCTCTGGGCCTCAGTTTTCTAATCTGAGAATAGAGACCAAGGCTTCTGTCTCTAAACTCAGATAACATTAGAATGGAAGGACTGGACAAAGGTCATCTAGTTGATTTGCCTGGATAGTTCCTGGGGGCCTAAGGATTCCTTGAAACACTTCGGATGTTCTTTATGTCTACAGATTAAGAGACATAAAGAAGAGGTGTCCTAGGGGGCATACGTGTTGTGTGTGTGTACGATTCCGCCCCTAGGTCAGAAGTAATGCTACTGAACACTTTATATATTTGACTTCCACACACTCATTTATTTGAATGTTTTAGGAAATCTCTTTCTGACTTGGCTGTTGCTGCTCTCTCTTGTCCACCATCATTCTATCAATGCCCTGTGTTCCTCCAAACGACATGGTTTAAGGAGCTTTTTCTTGTATCAAAGTACAGTATGCATGTATAAAATATGTACACGATGAGGTAGGGCTAGGAGGATTTTCACAAGTTAAACATTCCCATGTAATTTTCATTTGAGTAAAGAATAGTATAACCTTAGAAGTTTTCTTCATGCTCCTTCCCAGTCTCTGATCTTCTCTCAAATTAATTGCTATCCTGACTTCTAACATCATGGATTACTTTTGCCTTTTCAATCTGATTACTTTTGCCTTTTAAAATTCTTACATACATTTAATATGAATAAATTCTTTATCTGCTTTATTGTATCTATCACATTCTACTCAATATTATGTTTATGAGACTCATCAATGTTATAGTGCATAGCATTATTTTATTCATTTTTCACTATTATGTGGTATTCCTTTTCATGACTGTCAGTTTATGTCTATTATGCTATTTAAGTACATTTGTATTGTTTACATTGTTGGCTATTACAAACAATGCTCATGTAAACATTCTTGTATACGTCCTTTAATAAACACAGGTATAAACTTTTGTTAGGAATGTATTAGAAATGGAACTGATGATTTCTTGATGTTTTGCTAATGTCAATTTTCATAAATTCTACTACACTGTTTCTCAAGGTGTTGTTACCAACTTACCCTCCTACCAAAAAATGTATGAGAGTTCCCATTACTACATAACCTTGCCAACATTTGGTATTGTGGTTCTTTTTAAATTTTGCCATTTTGGTAGATATTTCATGGTATTCCATCCTTAATGTGGGCAACTCCCTCCAAAAAAAACAAAAAGGAACACCCCCCACCCACAATTTTCACTCTGTAGCTTGCTTTTTCAGTCTCTTACTGGTCTTAGCTTGCTAAGCAGAGGTTCGTAATTTTAATGAAGTTTAATTTTAAAATATGCTTCTTATATTTAATGCTTTTCAAGTTCTGTTTAAGAAGTCTTTGCCTAGACCAAGATCATTAAGATCTTTTCTTATGTTAACTTCTAGAAGCTTTATCATTCTATAATTTACATTTAGATCTATGATTCATCTGAAATTGACTTTTTGCATAATATGAGGTAGGTGTAGAGATTTTTTTTTCAAAATACATATTTCCAATAGCCTCTGTGCCAGTTTCTGAAAGGAGTGTCCTTTTTCCTCTGATTTGCAGTACCATCTTTTCCTTAAATATAGCCATCTACGTTGTCTATTCTTGACTCTCTTCTATTCTATTTGTGCGTTTTTCTTCCTTACACCAAGCCAGATGGTCTTTATTGCTATAACTTTATAATAAGTCTTGAAATCCAGAGCTAAGTTCCTCAGCTCTTAACTTTCCCCTTAAAGGATGCTTGGCTGACTTACTGTTTCAGACATGATGGAGTCGCTTATAAAACACTGTCCCTCCTGCTAACAGTGGTAGGAAAATCTTGACAAAATAGCAGGAAAATAACTCTTTGAATATAATGGACAGCAACCAACACAGAAAGTACTAAAGAAAAAAAATCACAGAATATCCTTGGTTTATTTCTTCAAAGCATTTCTCAATTCCCTACATGGGGAAATAGCCCCAGTAGACGTTAAGAGTTATTCCAAGCTGTGGAAGCAAAGGCAGGTGGCCAAAATTATCGAAATCTGAGGGGCAAAAACAGAGGAAAACTCAGAAGTGAGCCCCCAAATATGCATATAAATATTCTTTATATCTTTTGTATTTACCCACTTATTTATTGTATTAGTCCATTCTCACACTGCTATAAAGAAATACCCAGACTGGGCAATTTATAAAAAAAGAGGTTTAATTGACTCACAGTTCCACATGGCTGGGGAGGCCTCAGGAAACTTACAATCGTAATGGAAGTCACCTCTTCATAGGACAGCAGCAGAAAGAAGTGCATAGAGAACGGGGAAGAGCTTGTTATAAAACCGTCGAATCTCGTGTGAACTCACTCACTATCACGAGAACATCATGGGAGAGACTGCCCCATGATTCAGTTACCTCCATCTGGTCTCTCCTTGACGCGTGGGAATTGTGGGGATTACAATTCAAGATGAGATTTGTGTGGGGACATAAAACCTAACCATATCATTTATCATTGCTGGTATTTGTCATTACTTCCAAATTTTTGTTTGATATCATTTCCCTTCATTCTGAAAAGTTCTTTTTATATTTCTCTTAGTGCTGGTATACTGGCAATGGATTCTCTCAGATTTTATTTATCTGAAACTCATTATTTTATTCACATTTCAGACAATATTTTTGCTTAAAAATAATACTATTTTTATGGAAAATAGAAATTCTGAGTGGTAGTTCTTTTCTTAAACACTTTAGAAATGCCATTCCATTGTCTTCTGGACTTTGTTGTTTTTTATTAGAAGTCATCACTCATTCAAACCATTGTTCGCCTGTCTATATCTTGATTTCTGGCTGCTTTTAAGATATTTTGCTTATCTTTGAATTTCACTAATTTGATTATGCTGTGCCTAGATATGGCTATCTTTACATTTATCTTGCTCTGGGTTTGCTGCAACTTTTGGATCTGGGTTGATAATTGGATCATCTTTTTCAATTAGTTTTTGGATCATTGGTGCTGGCACAACAAGTGCTATGTATGTTAGAGTGTTTGATGTCCTTCAGGTGACTACAGTATTTTGTTTTTTTGTTGTTGTTTGTTTGTTTGTTTGTTTCTGGGGTTTCAGATTCTCTTCTTCAGATTGTGAAATTTCTAATATTTTATCTTTAATTTTCATTGTCTTTTCTTATACAATCTCCATTCTGCTATGAAGTTCTGATGGATTTTTATTTTAGGTGGTGTGCTTAAAAAAAATTGTGTTCATGCTTGGCTTTAATAGATACTACCAAATGCTTAGGAAACTAAGGGGTTTATATCAATTTACACTCTCCTCTATCAATTTGCACTCTCTCCAGAAATGTGTGACAGTTACATATGCTTCATATCCTTGCTAACACTTGGTATTCTCAGTCTTTTCATTTAGGCATTCGGATGCATATGCATGTAGCAGCAGCACACTGTGACTAATGACATTTATATACATATTCAGATTTATATTCATATTCATTCTGTATCCATTTCTACATATTTCTGTCATTTTAGAATCTAGCCTAAGTATAAATTGTTAGAAAACGATTGGAAGACAGTTGATACTGACGCAAACTAAAGTTGCAAATAAGGTAGTAAATAGGGAGCAGTATTAAACTTAAGTGTATCTTTTTCTATAAATAAGAGATAGTCCATTTCTAAGGGTAGGAGGTGTTTTGTAGAACAGCAAGAAAAAAAAAGTCAGAAACTGCTCCAACTTATGCAATAAATGAAACAACCTCAGCATTAGACTAAGAAGGTACAGTGGAAAGAATGAGACATAAGGCACAATGGAAAGAATGGTCTCATCAAGTTCTAGACATTCATTTGATATTTTATAATAGATTTAATTACTATGCTGAGATTTCTCATGTGTTGTTGACTTTTCTTTTACCTTCTTGAACGTTCTTATAGATGTTTTAAAATCACTGTCTGCTAATTCCAATATCTAGGTTATATTAAAATCTGTTTCTACTACTTATTTGTGTCTTCTGATTGTCGGTGATATAGTTTCGAGGTTTGTCCCCTCCAAGTCTCATGTTGAAATATGATTTCCAGTGTCGGTGGTGGGACCTAGTGGGAGGTGTTGGGTGATGGAGGTGGATCCTGAACGGCTCTGTGCCGACCCTGCAGTAATGAGTGAGTTCTTGCTCTTTTCCTTCACACTAGAGCTGGTTGTTTAAAGGAGCCTGGTGCCCCCTCCTATCTTTCTCTTGCTCCCTCTCTCGTCTTGTGGCTCCCCATTCACCTTCCTCCATGATTGGAAGCTTCCTGAGATCCTCACTGAAAGCAGATGCTGGTGCCATGCTTTTTGAATATCTTGTAGAACTGTGAGCCGAACAAATCTCTTTTCTTTATAAATTAGCCAGCCTCGGGTATTCCTTTATAGTAATGCAAAGTGGACTAAGACCATGGGCATAATTTTCTGCTTTTAAAATTATCTAATTATTTTTGATTTTGTGCATTACACATTTGAGATGACATTGTAAAGAGTCTGGCTACTGTTGTCTTCTTTAAAGAGTATTAAAATTTCTCTCTTAGGCAGTTATTTACTGTTAGATCCTCTTAATACTGTTGGGCTCAGCTTAATTATTTCTTAAAGCTTGTCCTCTTTTGTCCTAAATCATAGCATAAGCATACAGCCTCACTCTGCACTGTATGTAGCCCTTGCTCGCTCTTAAACTGTGGAGTTTCCGAGGTCTCAATCGGATGGCCAAGGGTCTCAGTGAGGTTTCTCCCCTCTGACTGGATAGGACTTCTTGTCTCCCAGCACTGTGGTGTCCTGGTTCAAATCTTGGTTCCATATAGCACTCTTTGCTGGCCTCACAGAGATTTGCCTGTGATTAATAACCTAGTTCTCAGACAAGGACATATGTAAAACCTCACTTGCATGTCTAAGACTCCTCTGTGTCCAACTGCCTCCTCTCTGGAGTCCTGACACACTCCAGTCATTCCTGTATCTCTGAACTCCAGTTTGTGCTTCCTCTGCTCAGCCAAACCACTGTGCTGTTTGTCCTCCTTGCACTGTGGTTCAGAAGGTGTCTACTCACTAAAAGCTTGGGTAAGCACTGGGCTAACTTGTATGTTTCCCTTTACTCAACAAAAATCTTACACTGCCTGTTGTCCAGTGCTTGAAAGAGTGGCTTCATTTTTTTCCCCCAGCTTTACAAATTGTTTAGAGTGGAGGGACAAATACAGTACTAGTTACTGAGTCATGACCAGAATTTGAAATTCCCTGTTTGGATAACAAGTTTATACAAGCCTGAATAGAGTTGGCGTGTACTTTCACCATTTCCATTTTCTAGAGTAATTTTTGAAGTGTAAAAATTGTTTATTATTTTAGGAATAATATAAATCTTTCTGTAAAATTATATACATTCAGTAATTTTTAGGTAGATTTTGATTATTTTTTCTATTAAATCATTATATTTCATGATTATTGGCCTATTGAGATTTCTATTTCCTTATTAGTCATTTTCAGTAATTTATAAGGTAATTGCAGATTTCATCTGAGGCTGCAAATTTCTTGACATGTGAGCACATTTTAAATACATTAAACCTGTTACAAATCAATGTAAACCAATTATATAAATGGTAAAGAATATGGACAGGCAGTTCACAGATAAATGACTATTGAAAATGTTTTAAAATGTTATCTACTTTCATAAAAGAAAATAAAGATACCTTTTTTATTGACCAGATTGTCAAAAAATTATATAAGCTACAAAGTAAGTAACCATGTGGTTAACCAGGCATTCATACTCTATTGGTGAGAGACGATATTGCCCTAGAATCTTTCAAGAGAATTTTGGTAAGAATTATCAAAATCTGAAATACTCATACTCTTTGACTTAGCAATTCCACTTCTAGAAATTGATTCTGTAATAGACATATATATAAGGATATTTATTGAATTGTTATTTAAACAGAAGAGTCTATTCATACAAATAAAAACATGCAACTGCTAAAAGGGTAATAAATTTATAAATGCTGATATATAGAAGTCTCCAAAATATATACATATGTATATATATATAAATGAAAATAAAAATGAAACAAAGACAACACACACACACACACACACCCCCCACATACAGTGCAGAGCAATGAGTATAGTAGTATCTCATTGGAATAAAAATGTACTAAGACACACACACACATACCTGAGGAACTGGTATCAGAGAGTACCTCTGAAGAAGGAATTGGAGAACTGAGATCATAGGATAATTTTTTTAACTGTATACCCTTTTGTACTAGTAAGTTTTTTTGACATGTAAGTAAACCTATCTACTATGTTAAGTGAGCACTTACTGTGTAGAGGATTTGAATGTGTGGTTACCGAGAGTTACTCTAAGCAAAGAACTGGATGAGATTTGACAGGAAAGGCAAAAATAAATAAGGAAATAATTCTGTCCTCCGGCCATTCTTAACGTAATAGAGAAAATAGGGCATAACAAATTAAGTAAAAAGTCATTTTTGTTTATTGTGTATGTATTACTGGAAAATAGTAAAAAATTGCATGATGTGTTTTAGCTATTTAGAATGATTTATTGAACAGAAGAAATAAAGCCAAGATTCCAAATTGACAGATAATTATTAAATCACTTAAAAATCAAAAGGATAAAATGCTCCACTAAGCACTGCTGAAACACAACAATCTGATTCTTGTCTAGAAACATGTATGAGCACATGAAAAAATTCCCATAGCATTTTGACAATTACGTAATCGCCCTGCTCAGATCACTTCCACAAACTCTGTTTCTCTTAAATAAAGTCTAAATTATTTAAACTAACTTATTATCTTCTCAAATCTACATCCAACTTGTTCAGTTTTTTCTCCCTCTTCCTACTTGTATGCTTCTAAAATTTTATTATTTACAGTTTTTAAAACGTTCCACTCTCATTTCCACCACCCCACTTTCTTTCATGTTATTTTGTGACATAGATTTTTTTTTGTCTTGCACTCTGTTAAAAGCTTTCTCAAATTCCTTCTGTTAATACTTGATTTATACTACTTCCACTACAATAAACAAAAACAACTTTATATTTAATTTGCGTATGTCTTATTTTCTCTATATTACATTATAAACAGCTGGAGGACAGAATTCTTTCTTGACGCATTTTTGCCTTCCCCATCGAATCTGGTCCAGTTCCTTGTGCTCAGCAGCTCTCAGTAACCACACACTGAAATCCTCTAGATACTAAATCCTCACTGCATCTCAGCCATTGGTTCGTGGAAACCGCGACTTGAAGCGAAACGAATACAACGAAACCAATTTTCGCATAGGCTTATACAAAGATGACTTAAATTCCTAGGGCGTATTTCTTTTTCTTTCTCTTTTTAAATTTAAGTTAAGTTCCAGGATACATGTGCAGAACGTGCAGGTTTGTTATGTGGGTAAGCATGTGCCGTGGTGGTTTGCTGCACCTCTCAACCCGTCACCTAGGTATTCAGCCCCGCGAGCATTCACTGTTTATCCCGGTGCTCTCCCTACCCCGCGTCCTCCCGACAGACCCAGTGTGTGTTCCCTTCCCTGCGCTCCTAGGGTGTATGTCTAGTCACAAAGCATCACCGACTTCTGCATAAAGACTAAAACACTTCCAATATTAAACACTGAAATACGTGTGAGCTAGATGTACTATTAAGATAGAGTTAAAAAACAGAGAATTTTACCCAATTTTTGGTGAATCGGTAAGTGATGGCAGTCGTAGTGGTGGCGGGTAAAACCAAGGAATAAGAGTGTTTGCAAAGCATTTTTAAATTCCAGTTCAGGGTCTAGAGTGGCCAGAGCCTATCCCTGTAGCTTTGGGCTCCCAGCAGGCACCAGCCTGTCCTGAACACCTTCCCATCGCTGGGTGATTCACACGCATACTCACACACTCACACTCACCCACATTCGCCCACACACCCACACCCACACTCAAACTCACATTCACATCCACACACTCACACTTGCTCACACTCACCCACTCAACCTCAGTTGCTCACACTTATCCACACTCACACTGTCACCCTCACTTGGCCCCACACACTCACACCCATACTTGCCCACACTCATCTACACTCACACCCACACTTGCCTACACCCGCCTCACCCTCACACTCACACCCACACACACTCACACTGGGGCCATGGAGGATCAACTCACAGGCACAGCTTTGGGATGCGGGAGGAACCCAGAGTGCCCGGAGCAAACCCACACATACATGGGGAGAACACACACTCCACACAGACAGGGTCCCCAGTGGGAATTCATTTTTTTCTCCTCAATTTTATAACAGCGTTGAATGAAATGTTATTTGAGGACCTGCTGTCTATGATATTCACACTTGGAATAGCAATGCTTAGTCATACACGAAGGACAGAAAGGAGCCCATTGTGCCTGAAAAGTGGAAAATAAGCCAGACAATGGAAGATGTGGTTGGAAAAGTAGCAATGCCTGGATTACAGGGGGCGTGTCACCCTGGTAAATCATACGGATTCTTATTTACCTGTATGGGAACAGTATTGGAAACTGTTAATCTGTCCCTGACAATCTGCTCTGTGTTTAGTTGTTGTGTAAAGAGAATGCACTGAAGGAGGTGAAGCTGAAATGAAAGCCTGGAGACCAACATGAGGCTAATGCATTAATACAAACAAGAGAACAGTGACTGGACTAAACAGGTAGTGGTAAAGAAAGGAGAAGTGGCTGGGCGCAGTGGCTCAAGCCTGTAATCCCAGCACTTTGGGAGGCCAAGACAGGCGAATCACCTGAGGTCGGGAGTTCGAGACCAGCCTGGCCAACATAGTGAAACCATGTCTCTACTAAAAATACAAAAATTAGCTGGGTGTGGTGGCACGTGCCTGTAATCCCAGCTACTTGGGAGACTGAGGCAGGAGAATTGCTTGAACCTGAGGGTCGGAGGTTGCAATGAGCCAAGATTGTACCATTGCACAGCCTGGGCAACAAAAGCGAAACTCCATCTCAAAAAAAATAAATAAGTAAAAACAAAAGAAGAAAGAAGTGTTCCGATTCTGGATATATTTCAGATGTAGAATGCAAAGGACTTGCTGATGGATTGGAAGTGGGTGGAGAGAAAAAGAAGGTAGCCAATGATGCTCCTAGAATTTGGGTTTCGGCTTCTGGGTGGACAGTGGTGCCATTCACTGAAATGGTGAAAAGTCAGGAAGAAGCTGGCTGTGGCAGACGGGTGGTCAGGTCAAGTTTGAATTTAGACCAAATACAGATGTCACTGGAATATCAGAAGAGAAGGTAAGGCTAAGGAATCATAGGCTAAGGAAACATCTGGGCATTAACAGTCATAGTTATGGGGGAGACAGTTTGGCTTAGTTATGCTTAAGAATAGAAGACAAAAAAGGGGGCCCGAGCCTGAGCTTGCCCTGGGACAGGATTATGTTAGAAACGCAAGCAGAGAAGGTATTTAAAAAGGAAAACAGAACATGCTGCATCCAATACTGGAGGGCAGTTGAAATCAGGACAGAGAAAAGATCATTGGATTTGGCAACATGGAAATCAGGTGATGATGATATGAGTCCTTTCAATGGGGTAGAGAGGGTAGAAGCTGACTTCAATGGGCTAAGAAGAGACATGGAGAGGAGAGACAGTAGATAGCAGATACAGACAAGAATTTTGACACATTTGCTTCTGAAACGAAGCAGAGAAATGAGGCAGAGGCTAGACCAGGATTTGGAGTGAATAGAATGTTTAAGGTGGGAGATTTACACACAATCCAATATTAAAGGACTTATTTAGTAGAATAGGAGAATAATTAAGAGGACAAAACATACTTCAATCATGCAATTTTGATGGCTTCATCAAGAGTGGCCCTAGCAGCCGCAAAATGTGTGAAGAAAGGCAATGAAAGCCTCATGGTCATTTGACCGAATTCTGCCCTCAGAAGTGTAAAGTCATTCCCTTTGAATCTATTATAATGAAACCTCTCAGTGTTTCAAATTGTTGTCAAGCTCCTCAATTTTTACCAACAAACTTGAGATCAAGGATCTAATCTTAGGAAACACCTACAGACACAGAGGGAGTTAAAGAAGGAATCTCAAAGAGTAAGACTAGCTTTAAAGAGGCGAGACGGTCATTAAATTCTGTCTAGGGCAGTGTACAGATGGCAGGAGAAATGCTGTTGACTTTGATCTAGAAAGGATCACAGGTTTCAGTAAATTTGGGGAAGATGGAAACAAAATTGCAGAGGAAAGTGGATGGTGAGTAGGAAGAAACCATCTGTTCAAAGAAATGTTATCACCATATGTAGGAGAGAGATGGCATGGCAGAAGGCAGAGGAAGCAAAGTCAATCAATCATTGTCACCAAACAGGCACACGCTGGAGTAAATAGGTAGACTTGCTGCTATACTGAGAATCTCGCTGCTCAAGGCACGTGTTCATAAAGGCACTTTTTACATCACATGGAGTTAGAAAGCTGGTTCTAGGAGTAGGTGAAAACATCCTAAGAGCTTTTCTCATCATAAATAATAATAATTTAGAAAGCAAGAAGACAAGATAAAGATAACATGGACATAATGAAAATAGAATTTAGGTGTGAATCAAGAGTTTTGACTTCTACTACAAAGGAATGATGTCCCGTAGGCTTGAGTTTCTTAGCTACAGATCAGATATAAGAATGGATCAGATTAAACCACTCTGAAGGTCTAATTGAGATCTAAAATGCCATGATTCTAAAATAATTGCATTTCAACTTGGAAAGTGGGTCCAAAGATAGGGAAAAAATCTGAAGGAATCAGCAAAAGGAAGCCTGGAGATCTACACTGAATCTCCCAAGCCAGAAGAGGAACTGCAACCCATAGGCTTTGTTTGTTGCCTAGAGATATGTGACATGTAGATAAATCGGAACAGAGTACCTTAATTCTTAATTTATAATGGGTACAGAATCTGTGAATGGAACTGCATACACTGTTTTTTGTGTCGTCCCTGTGATTGCCTTATGATTAGTAGCATGTGTGGACTGGCATAAGGAGACTTATTTTTTGAGAACCTGGAGACATTATCTGATTATTTAATACCTCCTTGATTGATACTGAAACAACATAATGGTAACCTGGTATTTGTCCTTACCCAAATCTTACTCAAGTACTCAGTATAATCCTTGTAATCTTAGCAAGGAGTTACAAAAACGATCAAGCCCCCACCTGACAACGGTTCAACATTTGATTTGTTTTTTAAATACAAAGCAAACATTCAGATTGAATTATTGCCTTAATCCACGCGGATCACTTTTATCCTGGATAAACTAGATGGAAGTCAGTAATACTCAATACCGTAGCTCCGAAAAGATTTTGCCCACCCAATATTTAATAATATACCTTTCAGACGGCCAACAATTTTTCATGCATGAGCTTTGAAAAAGCAGTTTCCAACTTGTGGATCCTTTAGTCATTTCGTAAAGGTCACGAGGAAGAATGTAGCAGACGGAGATTAAGTGTTTGTCCTGGAGTCTCTCACTGATGGAAAAGCGAATTCCCTAGGAGCTATGTTGACTCCAAGATAGGTTTCTAGCAATTATCGTGGAGCTAGCTGCACTTAGCCCCAAGCAGGCCAATTAATTGTCAAAGCCCAGAAGGGAGTGTGCAAAGGGAAATATTAGAAAGCAAACCCCTCAATTTTCGCATCCTAATCACAGCAGTCTGATCTCTAGAAAGACTTCTATAAAAGCAGTTTTGTGTTTCTCCAGATCCTTTCAGGCAAATAACCCCAGGGCTCTGATTTCTGCGTCAACATTTCTTTGGCCACTGTGAACTGTGCAGCCCTGTAACAAGCCCAAGTAGAGTTGCACTGTTTTTCATAAAATAAGCTTTCATCTGTAAAGCACAATGGAAATGTTAGAAATGGGAAATTTTTAGGACAAACCAGGTCACAGTCTTCCAACTTTTTCCACACAGCAGAGATTTTCCATAATTGTGTTCAAGTGCTCACCTGAACAAAAAGGAACATTTCATTTCATTTTGTGACAGTGGCTGTGGGGTTACAATCATGCTCTGGGAATTAAAGAAAAGAAATTAGAGCTCTCTGTTCTTTGTATCCCCTCCTGAGAGTTGGCCTCATGGCTAGAGTAAACTTGGCCTTGAAACGGAGTTCAAATAACTTAAGGAACAGAGGTATCATGGTATTAAGCACCTGTAGGAAAGCACCTGTGGCAAAATGATGCATAGGTTGGTGATAAGTATCGTAGGTGTCATATATTTCAAGAAAGGATGACCTGATTTGATGACTTTCACATCATTCTCTGGGTTTATCATAAATACACAAGCCATGTTTGTTTATGAGAAAGTTTATTTGTTATGCAGATTGGCACTAGTTTTATATTTTTAAAAGTTGTTTACAATTATTCCAATCAGATTTAAACTTTCAGAGCGACCATTCTTAAGGCTAGATTTATTCCTTCTCTTCTTTTGTTTGTTGGGACATAGCTCAACTTAGTTCTCTTTCAGAACATAAATTTATAATAATCAAATTTTAAAAGGTTTTAATATTTTTCTTATATAATTCATGATGAATAATGGTTAAATTTATGGCAAGAGAAATTGGAAATTGATCATGCATATGCTGGCATTTTTAGTCAATTGAATCATATACGTTAGGCTGGGTCAGTCCTTTATATATCAGAAAATACTCACACATTTATGACAGGCAAGGCTTTCAAAGTTTACCATACCCCAGAAAACCAAGCCAAAATTGAGCATATGTTTTCTTTTAATTATCGCTTAATAATAATTCTGGGTCTTATTTTTAAAGAGCATTGGCAGGATAACCTGGCATAGGAACCGACATGCTTTGTTGACTGGCAAGTTCCTGCTAACGTCTGTCCTGCATTGTTGTGTTTCCTTAAACAAATCTGTCAATATTCACAGAATTAGATCAACTGGAGCTGGAAACATCTTCCTGGGTGATGGAGCCTTTTCTCTGACTCACGACCAGCTGATGTCTGCAGCTTCTCCTGTACAGTTTGGCCTGGTTTTACCACAGTAAGAAAAACGTGTATAACTCCACTTTCCGTTTCCAATTCTCATGTCTGTCCAGGATTCCCTAATTAAGAGTTGACTATTTTTAAATTTTTGTGTTTTGTGTGTTATCATGTAGTTTTTAAAATTGGTTCTGGTAAAGTCACATCTCGTACCTTTGGTTGCCTTTTGGTTTCTAGACTCACTTTCTCCACTGCAAAATCTGCATGTGCTGGTACTGCTAGGAGCTCATCCAACTGACCTACTGAAGTAGCCGCAGAATCCTTTAGGACAGGAAATGAAGTTGCCAGAATTACTTTCTAGAGCAAAGTAGGTTAGAAAATGTGAAACAGGTAAAGCTTTGTCACCTATAAGGCGAACCAAAGTTCCGGGGTTCATCTCTCCTCTGCCGTCCTTCCCTTCCTCACCCCGTCTCCTCCTCCTCATATTAATGTCACATTGAAACCTGTGTTGCTTGCAGGAACTTGAACTTCTGCCTCAAGCATCTTTGGGCACATTCTTTTCTTTCTTCCTGAAGTAGTCTTCCCTCTACAGCCTTCAAATTCATGTGTTAATTTACCCTTAAATTTATTTTCCTTCTCTCCTTTTTTAGCCATATTTCTTTTATTTACGTTTCTCGCTGTGTATATGTATAGATACACACATATATGCTGCATGTGTATATAGATTATAAGCTACTTCATTTCCTCTTTACAAGGCAAATATGCAATCTGAAAAGATACCACACAGGATATTAAGCATTGGTGAACTGCTGCCCTGAAGTTATTTATACTCCGTTCGGAGAAAGTCTTTAAAAAGTTCTCTGCTAAAAATTGCGCAGTACAGATTTAGAAGTGAAGTATATTCAGGCCCAGAGGTAGCACAAAAGTGAGACTAATCATTTCTGCACCTGGACCGGGAGAAATGTGAGGCTAGAACACTGCAAAAGTGACGCTATTTGCATCTCGAATCTTCAAGAATAAGAAAGAACATCAGAGAAAAATGGAGCCTTGTTATTTAGCTTGGTTCTATATTCAAGTGCAATGACATTGAACCTTCTTTTCCTTCATTTTTTCCTGCTGCAGAATGCTAGTTGTGTCTTACCCCCTAGATCTACATAGGTGAATCTGGTCAGATTATCATATTTGCCACAAAAATATCTTGTGGCTATGTGCTCTGGGGGTGTACAATATTCCTGCTGAAACACTACAGATAAAAATAGGTTAAAATAAATTATGAGGGTGTATTTGATGAAGAATAGGTATTATATAATGGGTCTTTATGGAAAAACAAACTGTTCTTATAGTTTCTCCTTTGTGACAATATATGCAGATTTAAGGATGATATTTTTCATGTGTAATTATCAGTCCTCTGTCATACCAGTTAGTGGCCCCACCTCCTTCTTTGTAAACAGCTACTATTCTAAAAGACTGCATGTCGGTAAATAATCTTTTAATATAATAGCCTCAACTTCTCAAATTCTAAATATGATTCTGCTAATCACACATAGCGCATAAAGATTTTATGAAAGAATTGGAAAAGAAAAATCAGTCATGGATAACCGGTGTGGTCTTTTGGCTAACACTTTATAGTGTGCTTGTGGCTTGTACTTTTTCATATTTTGAATTCATTAATTCTGCATTTCTTTTTCCCCTGTTAGATTATAAGCACCCTGTGGGCAGGGACTGCTCGGTTCTTGATATCTACACAAGGCCTGATATGTAGCAAGAAATCAGTAAACATTGAGCTGAATGGAAAGGCTGGCCCAGCTAGAAAGCGTACAGATTATGCTGATGGTGCCAGCTGGATGGAATGGAGCTGAGGAAATTAGCATTGATTCTAGAATTAGAACCACCTCCTCTCAGTCTGCCATGTAGCCAAATCTTAAACCAAGGGTTATTTTGATTTTTTAAAAAAATTGCATTACTTAAGTTTACTAGGTAAAAGATTTTCTGAATTGGAACCGTGTTCATATTTTTCCAGTGCAAATAATTCTATGTTGATAATGTAATTGGATGCAACCCAACTAATTTCTTTGGTATTTCTAAAGTTTAATTAGCTTATTGTTCTTATTCGTTAATATTGCAGTGATATTTTTCAGTGTTATTCTTGAGCATTCAAGGTGGTATCAAAGAAATGATTTTTCATGCCATTACCACCATGCTATTTGGAAGAAGGAATGTTTGTGCTTGAATACACCATGCCTGTGGGAGTAGACTGCCTCTGTGTCCTGCCATCCCCATAGGGGAGACGCCTGGCAGTGGTGGGAATCCTGATACAGACCTACACGGAAGGACTAGAGTTGGCTGCTTTAGATTCTGCTATGATTTCTGATGTCCCCTGCGGTTGAAAGGATAATTCAGTTTCACCGAGTGTTCTCTTGTTTTGGACTCCATGGTGAAGCCACCAATTTTGCTATCTCACAGGAAATTAGTTTTGTGAGGCCTCTTTTATTGGTTATCCAGCCTCTCTCTGAAGCCCATCCACCCTCAGAGCCTCTGGAAGGAGACAGGACAAATATAGTTTGAGAAAAAAGAGGATATGACATAGGGAGAATTCCTTCTACACTGGAAAGAAAAAGAAACGGAAAATCTGCCCCTTATACTCTGGTGGTGATGAGGAAGAGAATCAAGAAAGGAAAAGAAAATTGAAAAAAGAAAAGTGGACAGGCGTGTTTATCTCTCAGTCCACTCTTCTGGGATGAAACGGAGGGAGTGTGGGAAGATGTTAGATCCTTTGAAGGGAAGGCTGAAGTCAGAGAGGGGCTTATGCGCCTTTTGCCGGCTGGAACTTTTGGGGAAAGGCTGTTCCCCCAGGGAGGGAGGTCCCCATGCTCCTTTTTTTCAACTGGAACTGGAACTTTCAGGGAAGGCTGCTCATAGAGAGATCCCCAAGCAAGGAGGGAGGCTGCAGAGCAGCTGCCGCCCCCGAAACGAAAAGCTGGAGCACTGAGGCACCTCAGCCACGGCACCACCGCAGCCAGGCCACTGAGCTGGGAGGCTTGCAAGGCAGCGTGGCGTACTGGACAGGAAGTGGGCCTGGTCGCCTTTTCCAGCTTCTGTGTGACATGGAAAGAAGCCAGAAGCAGAAGCTCCCTGAGCTGAGGACAACAGGCCTGGCACAGAAGCATCGTGGGGAGAGAGACCCACTGCTGGGTCCAGGGCCCTGGAGGAGGCATCGTGGGGAGAGAGAGACCCACTGCTGGGTCCAGGGCCCTGGAGGAGGCATCGT